>NC_142616.1:13479322-13787447 GCF_059453375.1 Lepisosteus platostomus
TATGGTACTGGCATGGACCTCACAAGTCATCACACACAGATTCCAAAATATATCCCCACTGCGACTTCACCACAAGGTAAAACTGCGGCTCTTTAAAGTGCTTCTAGATGAATTTTCGGGGACGAGAGCCAAAGTGTCTCACCCCCTCACCCCTCTTGAAGTCCTCGAACTGGTTTAATTCCTGTCCTGTACTGGACTCTACACTTAAAGGGCTGTAGAGACAAGTACCACTGTGACACATGAGCGCTGTTGTCTTTCGTACGGTGTGACCATTTGACAGCTCGGTGGTCAGTCTCAAGGAGATTCTTCCCTGACAGGTAATACTACAAAGTGCCCAGAGCCCACTTTACTGCTGGGCACTGAAATCCCACAGTAGACCTGCAGGCACAGGGGAAGAGTTTCCTGCTGATCTACAGGATGGGCCTCCTGTTCTCCCCTCTCCCTGCAGTAACACAGTCTGGACCACGAATGGCAAGTCAGAATCCAGACACTGCCGCCCTGGGTCTGCACACAATTCCCCTTTCCAGTCAGTAACTGCTGGCTCTCATGCTTCAGTCCAGAAGAGGCTCTGTTCCTCGCTGTCTTTCTGGTCAGATCTGTGGGAGACTCTGGGAAGAAACCTGCGGTACCAGCCCACGAGTCCGAAGGAGGATCAGACTTGTTTTCTCCGGGCTGGCCGCAGTTTGTCAAGCAAGGCCTTGATCTTGTGTACCTGGTGCTCCAACACCCCACTGCTGACAACATACCCCAGGAACAACACCTCCTTCCGTGATGAAGAGCTCTCCGCTGCTCTTACTGCCAGTCCTGCCTTGTGGATCTGCTGGAAGAGCCCTTCAGGTGCTGCGGGTCTTCATTCAGGAGAGCTGTAGATGACAACATCACGATCTCCTAACAAGTAACTGCACCCTGGTGCACGCAAATTCCAAAATATATCTCGACTGCGGCTTCAGCAGAGGAACACTGTTATATCGCTCACAGAGTCCGTTTGGGGGTTACGACGCTGCTGCGCTTGGGGTTTGGGGGTTACCTCTTTACGGTACTGACGTGCCTTGGCGGGTGTCAGTTACGAGTTCTGCACAATGAAGAGCGGACGTCTCAGTCCCTGGTCTTCCTCGGTGTCACACTGGCGGCGAGGAAGGAGTCTTCACTCCCACTGCCCCCCCGTTCCTCACTTGACCTGTTGAGCCTCCAGCGCCCTGGACTCGCTGGCTGGACTCCTTCAGGACTCACTGGGCTGCACCTGAGCTCACAAACGTGCCGGACGCCCGGAACAAAGCGATCCTCGTACACTGCCTGGGGACCGAGGGACAGCACGGCGCGTTGTCCACACTCTCGGCCCGCTGCAACCCTTTAGTAACCCTTTAGTAAGTAAGTAGTAAGTAAACAAGTAACAGAAATGTCCTTGGATACAGAAGTGTGACCAGAACTGGTGTCAGAAAAGACTGCACAGTCCTCCTCTTCCTCTTCTGCTCTTCTCTTGACTCTTCTCCCCAACTCCTCCCTCTCTGGACACTTGAGGATTCAATCCAGTTCACTCTGTGTCTCCCACTTCTCTCTGCTCACGTTTCCACTGCATCTCCACTCTTCACTCTCACTCTTCACTGAGCACCAGATCTTCACTGGCTGTCCCAGCTGACCGGGTGCAGCCTGTGTGTGAACAGCTCTCATGTCCCTGACATGGCAGCGCAGGTCTGCTGGCTCCTCTCCCCTCGTGCTGAGAGAGCTCCTGTCTGTGCGGATGGGAGACCAGGGGCCTGTGGACTCAGCCTGTGCTCCCTGTCTCTCTCAGCTGTGGGGAGACGATACGCCGCTGCCTCACTCCTGCAGCAGCAGTGCCTCAGCTCAGTCCTGCTTGAACAGCCCCTCTGCTCCCTGCAGCACACTGGGAGCCTTTCATGGGGCCTGAGAAATGAGCCACCACACAGCCATCTGCCCAGAATCGAAGCTGTATCTCCTCAAGCAGCCCTGGATTTCGGACTCCCACAGGCCTGGAAGACAGACCAGCCCTCTAGCAAAAACACTCCTGTTCCTTCCTGCTGGAGCCGAGATGGAGACAGAAACCTTTGCTCTTCCCAGTGGATGAATCAGCCCAGAGGAGCAGGGTATCCTGACAGCTCCTCTCCCTCACTTCAAATCCCTCTTCATCACAGAGCAGAAGACTCACTCGGATCAGATGGGCCTCATTCAGCAGGGTGTCCCCATGAGCAGGCAGTAATATTGGCTCATGGTCACACACAGGCCCAACAGGAGCCCCTCTCACTGTCTCACACGTAGGCTGGGCAAACGATTTTTAAAAATTTTTTAAAAGAAATAAAAAATGAGATATAATGATGTGTTCCGGCTTAACTTAGACATTGCACGACTTTAAAACCTATAAAAACAGGTTTCGAGAGTTAAAAACCACTTTTTATGCGCGAAAAATTGATGATTTTTCTTCCTCGTGATCAGCTCAGAATCTCTGTGTACGCTGTAAGGTTTTTACTTCTTAATTAAACGTTTAAAATACACGAATTTCATAAAGACAACACACGTTTCGAAGAGAAAAAATCCCATTCTTTTCTCTTCCTGGTGTGTGAAACTGATCAGCAGGTCTTTTTTTCCCAATCAGAGGCTCTGAAAATAGCGCACCGCCCACTGCGCTCCGTCAGAGGGGCGCGGCACCGAGAGAGGGAGGAGGCGCGGAGCGCAGCAGAGCAGAACGAACGATCTGCTGCCTGGAGCGCTTATGGCAGCGATCGCGTCTGCATTTATAACTTAGTTTTTAAAATCAATCAAGCAATATGAAGCATCTCCTTTTACTTCTAAGTCCTTTACTTATCATTAAACAAACAGCTTTTCAACAAATTAGACGTATCATTTTATAACCGTTAGCATCTTATTGTACTTCCTAATTATATTACACGTGGAAAATAATACGTTTTTAATAATCTTTAATGATTTATACATTTTGGAAAGGTTTCATCTATACAAAACAGTGTTAGTATAAATTATAAATATAATAATTATCATACATAATATAAAGTATAAATGACAAATATAGCAGTAATAAAACTGTGTTGGAATTGTTGCACTTTTTTCCATGTCTTGTAAAACGTAATCATTTACAAGACTTTGGTCAAATGTGCACTTGATCTGACAAAATAAAAATATAAACAAATGAAAGTAAACAAAAAAGTAAATTATGAAATAAAATGTGGCACTAGTAAAATAAATCAAACTAAAGTTCTAAAATAATGAGAAATATTTTAAAAAAATTCTAAAAAAATTTAAAATATACTAAAAAATGCTCCTTTTCCCATCGGCACTGAGATGAAGCCCATCAGCAGCAAAGGCCTGAGCAATGGGCTGCTTATTCTTCAGAAGCACTCTGTCGCTCCTGAGGAGCTGCACATGGTCCATCTGAGAAGGGAGCTGTGAAAGAGCCCGGTTAGCTTCTTTCACAGCTCCAGCCGTAAATGAGTCATCACAGAGCCGTGGCAAAATGGAGCAAATGGCGAAATGTACCTTACAAGAAGACGCTCTCCTTACTGCCACAATCGGTTCTTTCATAGCTCTAAGGATGTCATAGGGGGAGTCACCCTGAGCTATGTTATTTGTCCCTATGTGAACGATCAGTAATATATCCTCTGTCAGGGCCTGGAGGTGGTACAGGTGCTGGTGGGCACTGCGCTGCAGTGTTGTGCCAGAGTGCAGCCACACCTGCTCTGCTGGCAGAACTTTTTCCAGGCCCCGCAACATAGAGTCGCCGAGGACATACACTTTCTTTGGACCTGATGGGAAAAAGGCATTATCAAACCTACATCATAAAAATACATCTTAAAAGTATATAAACTATAACTGAACAGCAAACATATTCAATAAATAACAATGAACAATGAATAACAATGTAAATGTTAAAAATAATAACCAACGAGTAACTATATACAGTGCTGGAAACCAGCTATCAGAAGGCACGGGGAAGTTACATCAGCAGTTATGTACAGTATAGAGGATTAATTTCACGTTGCTGGCTCCAGGGATCAGCCTTTTGACCTCCCTGGCGCATCAGCATCCATAATCTGCATGTTTTCAAATTAATGTACTCCCTAGGTATCTACAAATACAGATATCTTAAGATGCTGGCTCCAGGGATCATCTTTTCACCAGCCTCCCTGGCGCATCAACATCGGCTACAAGATGTTCCTATTCGTATTCCTCAAAATTATCTGCATCTGAAACACAGTGTAACATTAGCAATAGCCTGGAACTTAAGAAACCTAAGCAACAATCCTCACCTCATTATTTATGTAATCATCTAACAATGGATACTCAATTATCCCACTAACTTCGTCGTCACCCTCCTCTACATAATCCACAACAAACAAGTCTCCTGTTCTATTTACATTTACTACCCTGCCTGGCCACCAACATTCTCTCCCATCTTCACTACTCACAAACATGTGCTCTACTTTCTTGCCTACGAAGTCCTCTGCACTAACAGGAAGCAATTCTAAATAACTATCCATATAATCTTTCCACAAATCAAACCACCACATTTTTCTAAATCCATCATATTTTATTTTAAAAATATACTCCTGGCCATCTAGTCTAATTTCAGCAACTGTGCCCTTGTACCACACCTTCCTACCTTTCTCATCAAAAGCATGTCTAACTCTCTTTCCTAACAAGTGTTCTGGTTTAATTAACATAGGAATTCTTAATCTTTCCACACCAACCTTTTTTCTACCTAGGTCTCTAGCCTTAAAATGCTGCTTAACAGCCTCCTTTAGAAACTCTGCCTTTTCTTCAACAATACGTTCTGATGGTGCCAAACAATAATCTTTGTCTTCTCTAGATGTACCTGGGATGTCCTCTGGCCTGCAGACAACACTTTTTAAGTTAGCAATCAGCTGTTCTAGACTAAGCCTTTTCCCGTCCTTTGAAAAATTGAAAACCCCTTTTTCATTTTTCATTCCTATCACAAATCTCCTAAACTTCAACTGTGCTGTAACTGCAGGAAGCTTCTTGTCCTCATCTAAATTCCTCAGTTGATCGTCTATTTCTTCCTCACTGTTCCAAAGTCCCCCATACTTTCCTATCTCTACCGCTAGTACTTACTTTGTCCTTATATCTCTTGTTTCCTTTTCTGTCTTTTTTTCCTTCTTCTAAGTGTCTGCAACCTGGCATCTCTTATCCTAGCCATCCTCTCACAAAACACAGCCCTCTGCTCTTTATCTAATTCTCTAGCTTGAGATAAAACCTCTGCCTTCTTTTCAGAATCTAGTTTTTCAAGCCACTGCCAAGACCTGTTCTCCTTGAACATAATCATCCCCTCGACAGCTAATGCTGTTGCTCTGGCCTTAACTTTAAGTAAATTATCAAAGATTCCAAAATCCCTCTCACAGCTAACATTCGTCTTGGGTGCTGATTCAAGCTTTTCAAACATCTCCTCTGAAACCTCATCATACCTGCCATATTCTAAATGATCTGCTACCATCCTACAACACACCTTTACGAAACTAGCAAGGATCAGTTCCACAGCCTGTCTAGTCATGTCCTCAAATTCAGGGCTCCTCTGTTCTGTTAGCTTCTGTAGAACAGGTCCACAATGTACCTCTATGTCGATGAACAGGCGTACCTCACCTCTGACTAATTTACTGCTATCAGCCTGCCATTCTTTCAGTTTGCACACTAACTCCCTGTATCTTGCATTCATTTTTAAAACATGCTCTTTTTTTACCAGAGCTTTCCACAAAGGCTCTGTCACTAATTTACAAATAATTCCCAGTGCTCTGCATCCTGCAATAAACTGACCTACACTCAAATCCTCAAACACTGCTTCTATTAGTTTATTTTCATTACATATATCATGCATGAATTCCAGCAATTCAGCATGCAAAAAATAAACTCCAGCTGCATTGTGGAACATTGCATTAATTCGGTTTGCATTAAAGGGAACCAGAGGGACATGATCAGATTTCCCCTGACTCAACAAAAAATATCTAAACTGCACAGATTTGCCACTTTTCTCACACCCTCTTTCATGGATGGCTTTGCACACTGATCTAATCAATCTAACTGTACCACTCTCTCCTACTGTTCTATGCATCCAATCTAAACTAACACTGCCCACCTTTTCACCACCAAAAATCATTCTTTCCCAGACAGAAAGTGTAACATTTGCCTGATGTGCCAAGCCATCAATTAAATGTAATCCACAGAACAACTCATTGATAACTCCGATCCTAGCCTTGTCTGTCTCACTGAGGTCATCAAATCCATCTACAATTTCAGGCAAGATATCAGTTCTGTACTGAGCCAGAATTTCATTAAATTTTTTTTCTGTACTTGCCCTGTCGCCAATTAGATTTGTAATTTTGCAGAAAATTTCCTTCTCAGAACGTGTTGCATCCGGATCCCTGCTTCCACTGTTAACAACATCTTTCACCATCTCTCTAACTGTGTCAAATATGCACTGAGCTGAACCCGATGCCTGCTCTCTGAGTCCTGAATGCATTCTGCTACCATCCTGGAAAGAAATCCATGCAGTTCCATATTTAGTGGTCCTATCTGTGGCAAGGGTTAAATTACTTTCTTGCAACAGTTTTTCTTTCAGATGTTGCAAAGAAACTTGCCTCGCTTCTAACACAAGATATTTACAAAAACTTTCCCCTGGTAATCTATCTACCTGAATACCTACCAATTTATCCAAAACTATTCTGACTATCTGAGAAGCCTTTCGTGCACTAACGCCCATGTTTGCTACTAAATCCATAGAAGCCTCTCTTACAGCATCACTATACTTGCCCTTTTCATACATGCTAACATTGTGACTCACTATCCTGTCTATCTCTGTTTTCAAGCCTTCAGATTCTCCCTGCCAGAACTGTACCTCCTCATTCAGGTCCCTCACCCTATGTGCCAAATCTGCTTCAGAGTGACATTTCCTTTTATAATACACAACCTTCTGTGATTCCTTTTTTTTTGTATATCTAAGCTTTTCCAACTGTTCTTGCAATTCATCAATACTCTTCTCTGGCTGTGCCTTTTCCTTCTCTAACTCACTTTTCTCCTGTTCATTCAAAATGACTGTCTGCTCACACTCCACAACTTTTTGCTCAAGTGTCCAAATTTTACTATCCCTGCGTCTAAGCCTTTTATTCACATTCCTAACACTTCCATGTCCTAACTTTTCATTTGCCTTGCTTAATTTATTTGAGAGAGCTTTAATTTCAGGTTCAGCCTTATAAAGCATAAGTTCTCTCTCTTTTTTTCTTGTCTAACCTAGCTCTTTCATCATCTAGTTTCCTGCATTCTTCCATTAATCTATGCACATTTTTAAACTGTGCTCCTAATTCACTAACTACCTCATTAGTGCACTTTACATCACTTAATTCACTCATTCCTGATCTTAAATCACAAGCAGAACTAGTGCTCGCTATTTGCTGTGCATCTTCTGCAGCTGAAATTTCACTGCTCTCCTTTCTTACTAGGGGCAGAGGAAAGATCTGGCTGTCAAAATCTTCCCTTTCACTTTTTCTTATGCGGGATTTCTTATTGATGATCCTCTGTACATACAAACTAATCACTCGCTGAAAATATTCTTTTTCCTGTTCATTTCTTAGACCTAGGTCGAAATTGTGATTTAAAATATCAAAAAGTATCTGTTTCCTATTTGATTTTTTGGCTCCGGAAAATTTGTAGATCTCCATCATCGCTCTGTTCGTCAAGATTTTAACATCTAGTTTTTTTATTCGTTCAGATTTTAATTCTACATCTATCCCTAATTCCTCGAAGTAGCTACTGATGTATTGCTTCCCCTTACCACCAGGGCACACAAGCGTTTTCTGTGGATTCATTTTTTTTCTTTCGCAGGGTCTCTCTGATTCGCTGCGGCTCGGCACCAGAACGGTTAAAGATGGCGTCAAGTCAGGCACTCAGAGGGGGGGGCGTCTTCCCGCCTCCATAACTAAAATGCCAAATAGGAGTGGCTTAAGCGACATACACAGTCGTGTAACTGACAGTTGGAGGTAGCCTATCGTGTAGATTTCGCTTTGTTGCTGATAGGTTAAGCTTTCTAAACTCAGCCCCAAAGTCATGTGAATGATTTTTCGCCCCGTTTCATTTGTTAAACGCAATGATCACAAGCACCACCATGGTAACTGGGATGTGTAGTTTTTAATTCCGTTTGAATTATAACTATACGTACTGTCTTCGTATTTGGCCAGGGCTTTAAATAGAGGGCGCGCCAAAACTTTTCGGTGCCGTCGTCTCCGCTTTAAAGGTACCCCCGTCGCGGAAGAATTCGATCTCGGGACGTTTGCGCAGCGTACAGGCAGCTGAGCTGAAGTGAACTCATCTTGTCTGTGAGGCTCCTTTCAGGGAGAGAGGAGCTGCCGTCTCACAGTCTGTGGACAAGGAGAGAGGGGCTCCAGGGTGGTATACTGATATGAGTGTTACTATTCTTATCTCCACAGAAATGTCCTTGAACACAGAGCTGTGAGTCACATGACTACAGCACAACCTGCCGCCACAGCCCAGATTCCCAGAATCCTCTCCTGCACTCCTCTCTGTGTTTCACTGAGAACAGAAAGTGAAAATATTTTATTACTCTGGTAAACAGGGTGTGAGAGGTGAGGTGAACAGATCGTTTTTCAAATCTAGTTATTAAGAGGCCTCAGATACTCAAATATTTCTTTCAGAACAAGAGAGAGAGGAGCTCAGAGCAGCAGGAGCAGGTTGTCCAGTGTGTAAGTATCCTGTCTGTCTCCGAGCAGTTAACAGCACAGTGTGCTGCAGGGTTAGCTGCTGTCCTGTACACTCAGACAGTTAGTCACTAAACAGACGACTTATTGTTGTGAATCATAACCTGATGGTGTCAAATGTTTGAGTTTTCTCCTTTATTTCAACGTATCGGATCTGACAGCAGACAAACAGTACATTTCCTGTCTTTCCTGAAGGTTTCTCTTTCACTTTGTGTTTCCTGTAGTTGAACAGCATCACACTCTGTGAGCAATGACTCTCAACACAAGGAAGATTAAACTTTTCTCCACGATACAGACTGTAATTCACAGTGTGAACATCCTGTGAGGTGAAACAGGTGAGTCCAGTTATTGTCCAGTAGTATAAGGAGTCAGGAAATACTGTCTGACTGGAATCCTGTCCCCTTGCTTTCTGTGTTAGGCTTCAGCTCACCTGTGACTCCAGACTGGATAAACAGGAATGGATGGATAATATAATGCTTGTTTTCTATTTACACCAGGTCAGAGTCAGAAAACTAATTAGATTTAGTTGCTGTGTGCTGGAGTGACAGTGAGATCACTCAGATACAGCAGTGTGTGAGTGATCAGTCAGTCAGGACTGAAGCTGCTGTGTGCTGGAGTGACAGTGAGATCAGTCAGATACAGCAGTGTGTGAGTGATCAGTCAGTCAGGACTGAAGCTGCTGTGTGCTGGAGTGACAGTAAGATCAGTCAGATACAGCAGTGTGTGAGTGATCAGTCAGGACTGAAGCTGCTGTGTGCTGGAGTGACAGTGAGATCAGTCGGTAAGTGAGCTGACTGATCTGTCTGCCTGTGTCTTTCAGAGACCATTGATCTCCATCAGAGTGTTTATTTCAGAGATGAAGGCTGACCAGTCACAGTGGCTCTTTGTGACTCTGCTGTTTCTCCACCAGTCCTCTGTCTCAGGATCAGGTACAGTGAGACTCTTATTGGTGTTTAAATCAATAACCTGACCAGAACCTAGATCTTATACTGAGGACTGAAGAATTCATTTCATTAGAACAGTTTAAAACGGGAGTTTCAACCCTCAATTCTGAATTATTTAGTGATAAGAGCTTAAGGATATTCTTAATTGATCGAGCCTTTTCTTGAAAGAATCCAGGATCCTGGTTTCAGGAGCTTGGCCTGACACCATGATCTTCACTCCCACAGCCTTGTGTGCCTCCTGTTCTCAGGTTTAAATGCACTTTCTCATCATGTCCACTCTGGTTCATGTCTGACTGTTACCTCTGGAGAGGAGCACTGGATTGACTCTGAAGTCCCCTTGCAGTCTCTCTGTTAAAGCTCCTGTAGGCCATGTTTGTCTTTCCTGCCTGTAACACTCGGCTCTTGTCTATATTCTCTACATTGACTGCAGCTCTTCTCCAGCTGCTGTCTTCCTGCACAGCTTCACTCTCACAGCTAACATGCTGGTTTCACCTCCTGAGCGTCTGTGATGACAGCTCTCTGCTCTCCAGGCCAGGCTGCTCTCACACACAGTCGCCCCCAGACTGCTCAGCCTGCAGCCCTGCTGTCCTGCTGGAGGATGTGTTTCTCTCTCAGGCTCCAGTATCACTGTCACTGCCCCTCACACACTCTCTCTTCTGGAGACCTGCGGCCCACAGCTCTCGCCCAGCAGACTCAGAGCTCTTTACTCTTGTACCTCAGGAGCTCTGCAGCTCTCAGCTCTTCCTCATTGTCCTGGTAGAAATGAGACGTGTGTAAATGTTGAAAAGGATGAAGTACAGGCTGGCTGGCTCACTGTACAGGCCTGATGAAGAACCAGCCCTGCTGTATCCCAGCTGAAGACAAACACTGGAAACATCCCCACAGCTGCCAGCATCTCTCTCTCTCTCTCCTGCTGGACTGTGTATCAAACACACACTCAGTCCTGGTGGGCTGGGGAGAGCTCTCTAGTGATAAGCATCACTGTTCCAAGGAGAAGCGCTTTTCCTTCTGTCTCCACGGCCTGAGAGAGCAAGCAGTCCTCTCGAGAGGGCAGACAGGCTGTTTATAGAGGAGCCCCCAGCTGGAGCTCATCAAACCATCAGTCCCCTACAGCTGTGCCTCCCTGAGTGACCACTGACTGACAGAGCATCACCCTTCCTTCACAGCTCTATTACACTGAGCTGCTCCTCTGGAGGAGGGAGAGCAGCAGCAGCACAGGGACAGGCTGCTGAAGAGGCTGTACTGACTGGAGAATCACGGCCCCAGAGCTGTTCAGCTGAAAGGAGCTGAGTTTGTAAAATACTGATTACAGTCAGCCTGCAGCCGGTCGCTGTCCAGTCCTGCTGCTCATGAGGAGGAGAGGGTTGACTTCTTACTTCCTTTTTACTTTACTTTTTACTCCTTACAACCAAATATCCATCTTCTTTATCAAGAGTCAGCTTGTTGCAATTGTTTATTTTGCACTGTAAGACTGATTGGTGACAGTTACAGTTAGGTGTTGGATAAGGAGCCTGAGAAACCAGACTGGGTGATGAAGCTTCATACAAGATACAGTACAATAGAGCTCATAGAAAACACTGAGGGGTCACTGAGCTGCTTCTCTTCACTCTGTCAGTATGAGTCTCCAGTTTGTCTCAGTGTGTGTCTGTGTAGAGGCTGAGACTCATGTCAGCTGTGTGCTCCTTCTCTTTCAGAGACGTTTCGGGTTGTTGGTCCAGCTGCTCCTGTGTTTGTTTTCCCTGGTGAAGACGCTGTCCTGCCCTGTTACCTCTCACCAGACATCAGCGCTGTGGACCTAGAGATCCGCTGGTTTAGAGACGATTACAAAAACATTGTTTGTTTATATGAATCTGGACTTTATAACTTTTTTGATCAGAATCCAGCCTACAGGGGAAGGGTTGAATTATTCCCAGATGAGCTCCCCAGAGGCAATGTGTCTCTAATACTGAGAGACGTGAGACGCTCTGATCATGGACAGTACAAGTGTATGGTTCAGTCTGACCAGTGGTATGATGACACTGTTATTGACCTGGGTGTAAGAGGTGAGTGTCTTTCGGTTTGGTTTACTGTCTAAAAGGAGAGTTATGATAAGTCACTGATCACATCAGTACTGAGTAAGATGTCAGCTCAGTTCACACAGTAACATGCCCAGTATCAATACAGCTCCACACAAAACATTACAACACAACAGTACACACACCCCCAGTCTGCACAGGGAGATACATTAGAGAGACTGAGATACCTGTGTTGTGATGTTCGTTCTGTTATTATTCGGGGTTCGATGCCTTAACAATCCAATTGATTTTATTGGAAAAGACATTGTGTTACTTCTTTCCTATTCCTCTAATTTCCCTAATTTTCTCTAATGAATATAATGAAAATATTCATTATACATACCAGTAGAACACCTCAGCACTCCAGTTAATCTGATACCTCAACACTCCAGTTCACCAGCTGACAGCTCAACTGTCACCTTGAGTGGAGAAACTTTAAGAGTTATAATGTACAGATAATTCAAACTGTTGATTTAAACAAGTCTTTATCATTTCTGTGTTCTGAAATCACAGCACTGAAATAACACTTTGCTGCAGTGGGCTTTTATCAGCTGTGAAATATCTCCTGTTGTGTCGAACCCACAGCCCTGGGCTCCCAGCCCTCAGTGTCTCTCCACTCCCCTGGAGGAGGTCACACCCAGCTGCTGTGCGGATCAGAGGGGTGGGTCCCTGCGCCTGCAGTGACCTGGACAGACAGGGATGGACATGATGTGACCTCACTGTCCAGCAACACAGTGGAGAGGGACAGTCAGGGGCTCCTCAGTGTCAGCAGCTACATCCCAGTCCAGCAGGAGTCCAACATCTTCTCCTGTCTGGTCAGGAGTGCTCTGCCTGAGCCAGACTGGGGCTCTCAGCTCCACATTCCCAGTGAGTATTGAACACGAACAGTGGAGCTCAGCTGTCACACACCTGAGGTCTCAGACACGCCCAGGACATAACACACCTGGGCCACTGGGCACAGCCCAGCATAGGAACTAATGATGAAAGGACTCACCTCAACACTCAATACAAAGTGCTGAATCTGTCACGCACATACAATCAGGTGACACACAGTAACACCACTCTCAATAAGACACTTTCTGTAAGTACTTTATCTAATATTCAGAAAAAAAGTATCAATTCTGAAAGGTTCAAGATTAAATTAAAACAACCGATCCTATCTCTGGTTTCTGTGTAACTAAAGAATCAAGAATATGAAGTATCTCTCATGCTTTATTGAATCTCAGCACTGGGCTTAAAACATGTGCCTGCAATGAATACTAACTATTTACTACATGTATTAGAGTCAGTCTCAATGAGAAACCTCTTATTTTTCTGTTTTCCAGGAGACTTTTTCCCTGCGTCCTCTGGGTGGATGGTGGCTCTTGTCTTATTAGCAGCTGTGACTGTAGCAGCATCAGCACTTCTGGTGATCCAGTGGAGAAGAATGGACAGTATGTGCTCATTATAGATGTGTGTCTGAATGTCTGTGTCAGGATGGACTGTAAATGACAGTGTCTGAGCAGCACACCCTACTCTAGATAACAGGAGTCAGTGTACAGACACCCTGTCAAGAGCTGTAGATCCCAGCAGCTCAGCTTCTCAGAGTGGGTTATAGAGGGAGATCTACACTGTGGGATGGGTTGCTATCAGTCAGAACCAGAACCGGCCCACAGCAGCTGTCCTTGCAGAGACAGACCCAGCTCCTCCAGTGTCAGAGCTCCTCTGTCTTCAGCTGTGTCTCACTGTGAGTTTCCACCAGTGGAGGTGAAGTTACTCAGCAGCTGTTCCATCATCTATGGGCAACAGTGAACATCTGACCTTCTCCTCTGGGATGGAAACTCAGAGAATCCCAGCACACCCAGGATCTTCCTGCTGGGCTCCTTCCTGATTCTCACCCCCTGGAGAACAGTGTGTTAGTGGTTATAGTGACACCAGCGCTGTGTCCAATAATCTCTAGAAACAATTAGTGTTTCAGTGTTTCCTTGTCCAAGTAAATCAGAAACAATCTAATTCATCTGATATTTAGTAGATTTCAGATCTGAACTCACTGTTTATCCCACTGCAGCTGTAATCCTAATATTCTGACAGCTGCCCTAGAGGAGATTAACATACAGCATCAAAGTCAGCAGAGCTGATCCCTGAGAATCTCTCCTGCTGTGGTCTGCACTGTCTCAGTGAGGCCATTCTGGAAGATCTGTACAGTCTCTCAGTCTCCCTGTGTCACAGAGTGTGAGAGAGAGTGAGCTGAGGAGAGGAGCTGATCCTCAGTACTGGGCCTCAGTCTCCTCACAGGATCTTCTCCAGCCTGTCTGATACAGCTGCTGGTTAATATATCAGAGTCACACACTCTACTGAACACACCTCTCTAGACTGCAGTCAGTACAGGATCTTCTCCAGCCTGTCTGATACAGCTGCTGGTTAATATATCAGGCTCACACACTCTACTGAACACACCTCTCTAGACTGCAGTCAGTACAGGATCTTCTCCAGCCTGTCTGATACAGCTGCTGGTTAATATATCAGGGTCACACACTCTACTGAACACACCTGTCTAGACTGCAGTCAGTACAGGATCTTCTCCAGCCTGTCTGATACAGCTGCTGGTTAATATATCAGGGTCACACACTCTACTGAACACACCTGTCTAGACTGCAGTCAGTACAGGATCTTCTCCAGCCTGTCTGATACAGCTGGTACAGCAGGAATCAGCTCAGCAGGTCCTACTGGAGCTTCACTTCACAACCAGCAGGTCTTCCCCACTGAAACCAGCAGTGTCTGTGTGGGAGGGTCTCTCACACAGCTGCTGAATGGACAGGTAATCAGTGCTGAGCAGGACCAGGGCAGGAGCTGTTATTTATTACTCTGTACAAATACCTCACTGAGCTCTTAATGACCAGTCAGGACACAGAGGACAGTGAGGACATCAGAAGATGGAAACACACTGGATTTGCACTCAGTTCTGGAACAAGTCCCAAGAGACAACAATACTGGAGCTGCTGAAAGGCACAACAATTTAGACTGAATCTAGATTGAGCAGCATTAATGATCAGGGAATTAAAACACTGTCCACTGTCTCAGCTCCATCTCCATGACAGGATGGTGTTATCACAGTGTTTAACCAGGAAGACTCCACAGAGAGAAGAGGGTTTTGCTCTGGACTGTAGAGACCCAGTTAATACAGGACATCATCACAGAGCTGCTGTAACCCTCCTCACTCTCACAGACCGGACTGCAGTCTGGGCTCAGTACAGGAGCAGGGCTGACAGCAGACCCTGCCTGTAGGTGTGTCAGGTGTCTGTTCTGTATCACATCTGCAGATCACCCTGTAGTCAATAAAGGAATAACTGCTGTAAATCCACATCACTGAATTCCTCATAACCCCCAGACTCCACTGCTCTGCTCTGTGAAGAACAAGTCTATCTACTGACACAGTGAAGTATTTTGTTTTCCAGTTCTTGCAATTTAAATAACCCAGAATCCACTCTGAGTTCTGAGTAGAGGTCTCTGCTCTAATCTAGACTCATATTCCAGCTCTACTTTGTGTCTGATAC
The DNA here is from genome assembly GCF_059453375.1 of Lepisosteus platostomus. Lineage (NCBI taxonomy): Eukaryota > Metazoa > Chordata > Actinopteri > Semionotiformes > Lepisosteidae > Lepisosteus > Lepisosteus platostomus. The sequence continues at coordinate 13,494,598 of NC_142616.1, forward strand.
TCCTGGTGTTTCTTCAGGACAGGAGCCCTTTGTCAGTGTGAGGTTACTGCTGGACAGGGATGCTTTGTGATGTTCATGCTCCTGTAGGAGTCACTGTGCTACTGATGTATGTGGTCAGCGGTCATGACTGTGTCCACTGTGTCACAGTTAGATCTACAGAGAGGATACCTGGAGTACAGAGAGATCATGAGGTAGTGGGTACATACAGTACACTCTAATCACAGTGAGAATTAAATTTCTTTTTCACTACAGTTACCCAACTTCTGTGATTAAACATTACAGAATGGGGTGAGGTGATTCTGATTTATTGTAGTGTGGCAAACATTCTTATCTATGAGAGATAGGAGGGATCAGTTTTGGGGATGTGGTTTCTATTTTTCTGGGGGATATACATTAAAAACTGAGAGCAGAAGATAACGTCCTTACACAAAGGGTGGTGGGAGGGGGAACAAGCTGCCCAGCCAAGCTGTTGAAGCCGATACCTGCTTCCTTTCAAGACACAGCTGGATGGGATACTAACTTCCACACTGACTGTATGGGCTGCTCCCTTTATGTTCTTATATCAAGTAAGATGTACTGTATAACACCTGTAATGGAGACAATGCCCGATGTCGTTCTCCAGTTTCTCCAGCTCTGTTCCTGTGTGTCTGACTCCAGTGTGTGTGTTTGTTTACAGGGGAGGAGAAGCTCAATGGTGAGTGACTGTGAGATGTGTCTGTATTGTCACCTTTCTGTAAGTGTCTGTAGATTTGATGTTAATTGTATTTGTATAGCTTTGGCCACACTGATTTATTCATTGGTCGTGCCAATAAAGCATCTTGAGTTGAAATTGAATCAGTTAGACTCTCTGTAGCTTCTCGTTAATTTTCATTAATCATTAATTAAAGTCATTTTAGCAGGAGTTCCTCTGTAAAAGAACAATAACATAGTTTCTATGTATAGAACAGAGTAAAGAAATGATTTTATGATTAAAATATGTACCTAGAAGAATGTTATGTGTTATGTTTCTTGTCATTGATAGTTTAATTCTGGAAGGTGGTATTTGCTGCCTGTTTGAGTTTGAATATTTAAACTGATTTGAGAGTCATGAGTGACTGAGAGCCCTGATGGTCTAATAATGTCCTCTTGTTTCCAGCCATTCCTGTCATCCGCACAGAGCTGGGTAAGTACCTCCTGTGTCTGTCAGATCACAGAAGTGAAAATACAGATGAGGCTGAGCTGTGCTCTACTGTACTGATATGTGTTGACATGTACTGAGCTCCACTGTGATGACCTCTACTGCACTGATACACAGTAAATCCTTCTTTCTGATTCTTCAGAAACACACACATGTTCATTAATCTGTAAAATACTCAGATTTCTGAAATCAATAGAAGCTACAGATGAAACAGACATATTCTGGGACAACAGTGAGTCAAAGAGGAATTTTCTCTCCTCTTGTCTAAAAAGTCTCCTTTCAGACTGCCAACAGACCATCAGCCCCTGTCCTGAGTGAACAGCCTGTATTCTGGACACTGTGGGTTCCTGCCTGTGTCCTGCTGTCACACTCAGTGTCTGTAGTGCTGGAACAACACATCTGAACTGCCTGCTTGTGTTGGGCCAGCTGGGAGCCAGTCTGTGTCAGAATGATGTTATTCTTGAGTCTGTCTGGATCAGGTCTGGTGTGGAGATGTGCTCATCATGGTGTGTGACTGGTCATCTCTCACTGGCCCAGCTCACAGCCAGAGATGAATCAGTGTGAAAAGCACATGTCTGTATCTCATCTCAGGGTGTGATACTGGTCACTGTGGGTTCAGGTCACTCAGGTAGTGATACTGGTCATTGTGGGTACTGGTCAGTCAGGGTGTGTGAGAGCAGCTAGTGTTGTCCTTCATGACTTTGCAATGAACAGCTTTAAGTATCAGTATGAAATACCTTCAATGGCTTATTGACTGTCTTATTGACTTACTGACTGAGACACCAGTCTAACAGACACAGCTGTTCTCTCTCACTGACACTGTTATCCCCACTGCAGAGGACACTGAGGATCCTGAATCAACTTATTTCACACTGCAGTATAAACTCTAGTATGATATCCGGTAATAAGCAAAATACACTTTCAATACAATGACTTCCTCTTATCTCTCTACAGATGCCATGAAGAGAGACCCCATCCCTAAATCACGTATGTACTGTACACTGTGTGGAAAAACATCTCTGTGTTCAGAGCCCAATGTGGAGCCCAGTGTGTGTCTGTGATTAACAGTGTCTGTATCTCTGTGTTCAGTGTGTCTGTGACTAACTGTGTCTGTATCTCTGTGTTCAGTGTGTGTCTGTGATTAACAGTGTCTGTATCTCTGTGTTCAGTGTGTCTGTGACTAACTGTGTCTGTATCTCTGTGTTCAGTGTGTGTCTGTGATTAACAGTGTCTGTATCTCTGTGTTCAGTGTGTGTCTGTGATTAACAGTGTCTGTATCTGTGTTCAGTGTGTCTATGATTTACAGTGTCTGTATCTCTGTGTTCAGTGTGTATCTGTGACTAACAGTGTCTGCATCTCTGTGTTCAGTGTGTGTCTGTGACTAACAGTGTCTGTATCTCTGTGTTCAGTGTGTGACTGTGACTAACAGTGTCTGTATCTCTGTGTTCAGTGTGTGTCTGTCATTAACAGTGTCTGTATCTCTGTGTCCAGTGTGTGTCTGTGACTACAGTGTCTGTATCTCTGTGTTCAGTGTGTGTCTGTGATTAACAATGTCTGTACAGTATCTCTGTGTTCAGTGTGTGTCTGTGATTAACAATGTCTGTATCTGTGTTCAGTGTGTGACTGTGACTAACAGTGTCTGTATCTCTGTGCCACTGTGTGTCTGTGATTAACAGTGTCTGTATCTCTGTGTTCAGTGTGTGACTGTGACTAACAGTGTCCGTATTTCTGTGTTCAGTGTGTGTCTGTGACTAACAGTGTCTGTATCTCTGTGTTCAGTGTGTATCTGTGACTAACAGTGTCTGTATCTCTGTGCCAGTGTGTGTCTGTGATTAACACTGTCTGTACCTCTGTGTTCAGTGTGTGACTGTGACTAACAGTGTCCGTATTTCTGTGTTCAGTGTGTGTCTGTGACTAACAGTGTCTGTATCTCTGTGTTCAGTGTGAGTCTGTGATTAACAGTGTTTGTATCTCTGTGTTCAGTGCGAGTCTGTGATTAACAGTGTTTGTATCTCTGTGTTCAGTGTGTGTCTGTGATTAACAGTGTCTGTATCTCTGTGTTCAGTGTGTGTCTGTGATTAACAGTGTGTGTATCTCTGTGTTCAGTGTGTGTCTGTGATTAACAGTGTGTGTATCTCTGTGTTTCAGAGTGGCAGTGGCTGTGCAGTGCTGCAGGTAGGTCTGTCTCCAGTTGAAGTTAAAGACACAGTTCAGCTATTGATTGTTAATACTGATGAGTTTTGAGTCATGGTGAGAAATGTACTGATGAAAGAGGAAAGAGAAGGAGAAACAGTGTGAACTGAGGTTCACTGCAGGTTTAGTCTATATTCCTCTGAATAGTTAATCTCCTTTCACAGTGATCATGTTGTCATTCAGCCAGTGGAATCATGTAATTGCTGTAGTAATCGAGATTAAAATTCACACAAGTTGTTAAATAATAAAACCTTTTTACACTCAGAGAAGCTGATAGCTTGTAGGAGACTAAATGTCACATAAGTGAAGTATTTTAATGCTCAGAGATCACAGATCACACTATTACAGTAATTACACAACAGGTGATCACTGATCAATTAAGTACAGATTAAGAGCTCATTAGATCACAGTCACAACACTCTCTCACTGCTGACCTGATCTCCTGCTCACACACCCACCCCTTATCACCCAAGGAAATACCTGTCAAATATCTAATAACAACTTAGACAGCGGTGCAGATTCATGTTGTGATGAAACCAAATACTTGATCAAATATTCCACACAGAGACTGGGCATTAAAATGATCCAATCAAAGTGTAAATTAACATGTGACACCAGGCACAAGTCCTCTGTCACACCCTGTTTCTGTGTCTGTAGACAGTAGAATTGAAGAGACAGGACCCAGCGTCTCCCTGGAAAACACTAAACAGCCTCAATCCCCCAGATGAACAGGAGTCGTGCTGAGTGTGTCTGAGTGCCTGTGAATACCCAGGCCATAACCCATAACAGACGAGCTGGGAGACTCTGAAGTAGTGAGGTTGTGGAGTGAATAGAGAAATACAAGTGTCTGTGACAGTGAGTTGAGCAGTGTCAGAGGGAGTGTGTGTTAGTGTGTTACTCTATCTGTGTGTGTCCATGTGAGTGTGTGTGTCAGTGTTCATCACTGCCAGTGGAATAACAGAAGAGCAGAGAGTGTTGGGGTCACTGGAGTGTGTGGGTATGCAGGGAACATACAGTAGGAATACAAGTGTGTGATTGTGTGCAGAGCAGTGAGTCTGTATTAGTGTGTTCCTGTATCTGTGTGCATCAGTGTGAGTGTGTGTTACTGTTTTACTGTCTCTGTGAGCAGTGTGCATGAATGACACTGTGAGTCTGGGTGTTCATCAGTGTAAGTGCATTTGTCACTGTAAAAGTACCCAAACTATTTGATTCAGATCTATTTTCACCCCTTGAGATGAAGAGACAGATTATAATGACACCAGAAAGAGAGTTAATGTACTTCACAGGTACAGACATACAAACGTGTGAATGTGTCCCTGTGTTTCTGTGTGAGAGTTGGACTCAGTGACAGTGTGATCTCTCTATAGATTATATATGGCCTCTGTATGTGACCTCTGTCCTTTGACCTTTTCACCTGTCCACAACACCACATCATACTGGCCATAATAACCCCAGTATTGTCTGTACTGGACACAGTGTCCAGCAGGGCAGCACAGCTCAGTACTGACCTCTCCTTTCTTCTGTACAGGTATAGGAGGCGCTGTCCCTGACCTGAGTAAGTACTCTGTGTACACTCACAGCTCTGATGGGCTCAGGCCTCTCACTGCCAGTGTGGGGGAAGAGTGTGTGTGGAGTAGCTGAGGGGTATTTCAACTGGGGCACTGGGGGCAGGAAACTCAGAACAGGGCAATTCTGGTGGACTCAGGAAAGACCAGGGCAATATCAAACACAACAGTAAACACACCTCAAGGAGGTCACTCTTAAATACTTATATATTACTACAGTATATATCTCAACGTTCAGCATTACGTTTAACAGTTAAAGAGTTACCGAATCATCCCTGACATCACACATTTTAGACATTTCTTCAGAAAGACCAGCTGGACAGCAGGGGTGTTGGATGGGCTGTGTATCAAAACTAACCTGTAACAAGACAGAGGACTGAGGCCAGAGAGTCCAGACAGTTTGCAGCCTCTATATGGGTGAAAGAGGACAGGAGAAACTAGAAGAGCTCATCAGCAGGAGTGTGATCGATCACTGATGAACACAGGGGCCCAACAGCTCACTGTATGTGTGGTGTTCACACTGTGTTAAAGGTGATTGGGTAATAACTGGGGATCTCTCCTCCTCTCATGTTAATGTGAGACATTTCCATGGGGATAAAGAATCTGAAATCGATGTGATGACAACAGTTAATCTTTACTGGAGCTTTGTGCTGCCTCCATATATATACAGTGTTCCTGAATACACATATATTCTGAATAGCTTCTGTATCTCTGTGTTCAGAGTGCGTCTGTGATTAAGTGTCTGTATCTCTGTGTTCAGTGTGTGTCTGTGATTTACAGTGTGTGTATCTCTGTGTTCAGTGTGTGTCTGTGATTTACAGTGTGTGTATCTCTGTGTTCAGTGTGTGTGTGTGATTAACAGTGTGTGTATCTCTGTGTTCAGTGTGTGTGTGTGATTAACAGTGTGTGTATCTGTGTTCAGAGTGTGTCTGTGATTAACAGTGTGTGTATCTCTGTGTCCCAGTGTGTGTCTGTGATTAACAGTGTGTGTATCTCTGTGTTTCAGAGTGTGTGATTAACAGTGTGTGTATCTCTGTGTTCAGTGTGTATCTGTGATTAACAGTGTGTGTATCTCTGTGTTCAGTGTGTGTCTGTGATTAACAGTGTGTGTATCTCTGTGTTCAGTGTGTCTGTGATTAACAGTGTGTGTATCTCTGTGTTTCAGAGTGGCAGTGGCTGTGCAGTGCTGCAGGTAGGTCTGTCTCCTGGTGAAATCTTACCCTGTGCTGAGGTCTCTGCTCACTCCTTCATGAGGGTCTACAGGCTGAACCTGGCAGATCCACTGACCTTGGATTTGGGAATACGTGTGGAAAATCAGGATCACAGTGGTGCAGTGGAGAGCCATGCTGCCTCACAGTGCTGGAGCCCTGGGTTCAACTCCTGGGGTGCTGTCTGTGTGGAGTCTGCATGTTCTCCCTGTGTCCACATGGGTTTCCTCCAGGGGCTCCAGTTTCCTCCCACAGTCCAAGATGTGCTGGTGTGTCAATTGGCTTTTGGGACAAAATTGGCCCTGGTGTGAGTGTGTGTGTCTGTGTGTTTAGATAATGAATGGTGACACAAAATTCTAAGTGGAACTACAATCACACGTCAGTACACCCCCCACACACAGGTCTTTAACTTAAATGGTTATTAATTAACATTTATTGCCATAAATCAGCAGTAGTAGGATGCCGGTCCAGTGAAACTCCTCACATCCTGAACTGACCGGGGGGCTGGCCAGGAGTTTACTGTGGCTCCTCTTCAGGGGCTGTGGAGACCCTTCTGGCTCAGAAGCTCCCAGGAAACGAGTCTCTTGCTGTAGGAGATTCATGTCTTCAGTGAGTCTAGAGACCTGTCCTCCTCATGAGGTCCCTGACCTTTCTTCACTTGTCCAGGACCTGGAGAATGAGGGTCATCCAGGCACACCGGGCACTCTGACCTGGGCACGCCACTGAGCTCCCTTCCCATCAGCCGCTCAGAGCTGGCTGGGCAGGGCACAGTCCAGAAGGCTGGAGCGTGTGTTGCCACAGCCCCTGACCTCTGGAGAAGGCAGTCTCTGTCTCAGGGTAGCGCTGGTTCAGCTCTCTGGACCTGTACAGCAGCTGAACCAGCGCTACCCTGAGACATAATCCAGCACCTCGTCAGTGTGGCTCAGGGGACAAGAGTCCTTCTGGGTGACGTTGTTGAGTCCCTGTAGTCTGTACAGACCAGCAGTGAAGCGTCCTTCTCCAGGGGAGATCAGGGCCTGTCAGAGGGCTCGATCTCCCCTGCTGCAGTCAGACCCCGGACTGCTTCCTCTGCCTCGGCTCTCTTGTGGATGGCCAGGCGGGGGGAGGGATGCAGATGGGTCTTGCTTCGCCAGTGTCGATGGTGCACTGAGCTTCGTTTGTACGAATACAGTCTTCCTCTCTTCCAGCAAACACATCTGCAAACTCTCGTAGCAGAGTCCTTGGTTGTCCCTGCTCTGCCTCACTCAGTCCCTCTTTGCTGCGCTGAGAAAGCTCCTCCACCATTTTGTCTGATTTTGTTGTGGTCTTGAAGGCCGAGCCCCTGTCCTCAGTTTGAGGATGCTGCTCCCTCGCACCGTGGGTCAGTGTCTCCTGGCTCAGGGGGAGTCTCTGGGCTCCCTGCTGTATCTCCATGGTAACTCTCTGCTGCTCTGGAGCTGTTGCACTGGTACCCAGGAGGAGGTGTGGCCCCTCGCTGCTATTAGCTTGAGGGCCACTCGGCATTTCCTGCTGGCTCTGCTCTCGAGACGCACGGTTCTGCACAGAGGAGTTCAGTACCAGTGACTCCATCCTCTCACCTGGCCATCCAGGGAAAGCTCTCTTCACTGGTCTGCAGCAGAACTGCCAGGTTCTCTCCTTCTGTAGTCTGTCTGAGCCAGGCGCTGCCTGTAGGAGTTATACTGTACCTGACCATCGTGATCTTCAGCATGAACACACACCTGCAGACTCACACAGCTGAGCCTTGAAGAGCAGGGTCACCAACACATGGCTCAACAAATACAAACAGTGAAAACAGTGAGATCTGGTGGGAAATTAATTATTAGTCCAGCAAACTGATGTCATAACGAGTAAGGAAAGTTATTGAGGTGAAATCATTCTGTGCAGTAATATCCACAGATGTCCTTCCATCAGCTCTTACAGCCATTCCTGCAGACTGCCTTCATCTAGAACTGACACAAATCATCACTTTTAAAAAGATGGGGATTACAGTATTTTTATTTCTTTAACCTTTACATTTGACTACATAACGCTAATATCTGTTCCCCCAATTTCTGAATATCCCTGCTTTCCCTTAAGAAATACAATTGTAGAGTATTATCACAACAAATAAATAACAAATCTGTTCAATCCGAAAATCGGAAAATACACTATCGCATATATAATATGATTTACATATAGCTACATACTGTACATACAATAAAATTAACTATTAGTAAATTACCCTTATAAATAAGAACGTTAACTAAGTTAAAAATGTGATTTAACTGGAAAGCAGTTTTAGTTAAACATTACAATACTTTTCTGAGCGACGGACACATGACTTCCTGCCGTAGTGCCGGTGTTGTTTCCCCTCTATTCTCCTGTGATCCAGAGCTCCGCCTGTCCCACACTGAGCTGTCTCCCCATGTGAAGAGGCGCTGGGAGTCAGTCCTGTACTCCAGTCACCTCTAGAGGGCAGCAGCTCTCACTCTGGGCTCGTTGCAGTGGAGAGCAGGTTCAGCTCGGAGCTGCGGACTGATTTCAGCGGCCAAGTTCGTTGCTCTTGGTCTGAAGTTGGCGCGCTAGTTTAACACGGAGCTGTGTGCTGACCAGGGGCTGAGCTCCAGTTAGTGCGCTGTGTCAGTTCGTTACAACTGACCCACAGTGTCTGTTTTTTAGGTTTCCATATGTATTACACTGATTTGTGTGTAACGAACAAGAAAAAAAGACACACACAAGCTTTGTCTGTTCTCTTTTGGGTTCCCCTGTCTTGAGTAAAGACAACTTCAGCCTTAATTCAGGTGACAGAGTTAAATACACTGACAGACAGCTCTTAACACACACAAACAACAGATCCTTTTTATTACTGTCCTCAGCAGCGCAGGAGGAGACAAGCTTGCAGTTACTGCCTGTGTGACTCAGGGCCCTGTTATTGTTAATGAAGTGGCAGCAATTTCAGCTTCTAAGAATTTTGTCTTAATGAGACTTTTACAATCTAACTGATAGAGAGGAACCAGAATAACCATGAAAAGACAGTTTGCTTATTTTGCTTCTTGTGAAATAATGTATCCATCAGTATAGAGATGCCCTCAGCCGTGTGATCTGCACACAGTGGATCATCAGGTCTCCTTCAGATTTAAAGACACTTTCTCCCACAGGAGCCAGACTCTCGCAGTGTGAGAGCTCTGCACACGCTCACAGCTCATCTCAGCCGGGCTGGGCCTGTCTGTCCTGACCAACCCAGGAGAGCCCATTTCCACAGGTCCACCTGCCCAGTCTCTCCAGTCATATCAGAACACATCCAGAGCATCTGGACCGGTCCTGTCCACACTGTAATGTCCACTACACGCTGGCCACACAATACTGACACTTTCTGAAGTGTTTTCTTTATTTTTACCTGCTGCACACAAACAAGCGCCAGTGACTGCAGACGAGTTCAACCCAAACCAGTGATGTGAACCTGTGACTGCAGGCATCACGTGCAAACTGTACCAGAACAGTGGAGAAGAGGACAACGGGTTTGGTTTGATTAATTAATCACTCAGTTTTATCTTTGTCACTGAATGCCCTGGGTGTCTCAGGACAGGCAGGCCCAGTCCAGCTAAAATCAGCAGACTGAACAGAACTGTAGTTTACTGCAGTGAGCTTCCTGCTGGTGTGAATCCTGATACACACTCTAGACACCTGCATCTGTACTTTCATCTGAGAGAGGAGTGAGATACAGATCATTTCATCCTGTCTGTCTGCTCTCTGATCCACAGCTGATGTGACTCTGGACCCCAATACAGCAGCTCCATGGCTCATCCTGTCTGAGGATGGGAAACAAGTGAGAGATGGAAACACACGACAGGATCTCCCTGACAATCCAGAGAGATTTAATACTGTTGTCTGTGTCCTGGGAAAGGATGGGATCACCTCAGGGAGACACTACTGGGAGGTGGAGGTGGGGGAGAAGACTGACTGGGATTTAGGAGTCGCCAGAGAGTCCATCAACAGGAAGGGGGAGATCACACTGAGCCCCCAGTATGGTTACTGGACTGTGTGGCTGAGGAAAGGGAATGAGTACCAGGCTCTTGCTGGACCCTCAGTCCTCCTCCCCCTGAGCCAGAAGCCCCAGAAGGTGGGGGTGTATGTGGACTATGAGGGGGGACAGGTCTCCTTTTACAATGTGGACAACAGGTCTCATATCTACACCTTCACTGCCTCCTTCACTGAGAAACTCTTTCCATACTTCAGCCCCTATCTTCATCAGAGAGGTACAAACTCAGCCCCACTGATCATCTGTACTGTCAGTCACACAGACTGAATCAGCACATTGTCTGATTCTCTCTCCTGGAACGTAAATCATTTAGTCTTTTTCATTTGAAATTGTTCTTCTGTTTCTTCAGTGTTGTTTTCTCCACCCACTGCTGGGCATGTCCACATCTGCTCTCAACGCTACTCGTTCAGTCACCAGAAACAACATCACCTGTGGGAGGGGCTCTCTTGGAAAATGAAATTATTACTCGCTTGTGTCAAACTGTTCTGCTTTCTACTTTCAGTCCATGTCATTGCTCTATTCTATTTGCTCTGCATTAATCATGTCTTTCAGTAAATCAGTAAAATTGAGTCACAGGTGTTTTCTTTATCTCTCACCTGTAAATTCTCCAGATTCATGGCTGACTAGCTGGGTCACCATCAGACACAGACTAACACGTCAGCTGAATGCCAGTCGCTTTCTACATGATGGACATTGCTGCTTCACTGTCATGGCCTGGACTCAGATAGAACTATTTCTGTATTAAATAAACTCTGAAATTCTGAATATTTGACATTTGGTCTTCGTCTTCATCTTCATCATGATATAACATCAGCAGCTATATCACCCTGAAACTCACACCTGTCAGCCTCCTGAAGCTCAGCAGGTGTGAGCCTGGTCAGGTCCTGGATGGGAGACTCCTGGGAGAGGTGTTAGTGGGGCCAGTAGGGGGCACTCACCCTGTGGTGTGTGTGGGTCCTCATGCCCCAGTACAGTGATGGGGACACTGGACTGTAAAAAGGTGCTGGCTTTCGGATGAGACGTAAAACCAAGGTTCTGACTCTCTTTGGTGATTAGAAATCCCAGGGTGTCTTTCAGAAAGAGTAGGGGTGTTACCCTGGTGTCAGTTAACAATGACCTGCAGCTGCTCTTTACTTCCTGAACTGAGTCAGAACAATCAGAACACCAGCAGACACACTGACCAGCCCCACCAGGACCAGGACAGGACAGCCCTGCTGCAGACACACTGACCAGTTCTGGACTGGGAGTGGACAGGCTCACAGACACACTGACCAGTTCTGGAGCGGGAGTGGACAGGCTCACAGACACACTGACCAGTTCTGGAGCGGGAGTGGACAGGCTCACAGACACACTGACCAGTTCTGGAGCGGGAGTGGACAGGCTCACAGACACACTGACCAGTTCTGGACTGGGAGTGGACAGGCTCACAGACACACTGACCAGTTCTGGAGCAGGAGTGGACAGGCTCACAGACACACTGACCAGTTCTGGACTGGGAGTGGACAGGCTCACAGACACACTGTCAAGTTCTGGAGCAGGAGTGGACAGGCTCACAGACACACTGACCAGTTCTGGACTGGGAGTGGACAGGCTCACAGACACACTGACCAGTTCTGGACTGGGAGTGGACAGGCTCACAGACACACTGACCAGTTCTGGAGCAGGAGTGGACAGGCTCACAGACACACTGACCAGTTCTGGACTGGGAGTGGACAGGCTCACAGACACACTGACCAGTTCTGGACTGGGAGTGGACAGGCTCACAGACACACTGACCAGTTCTGGACTGGGAGTGGACAGGCTCACAGACACACTGAGCTGCAGGACAGCAGTGCTGTAAAGTGCCTCCTGTTATCAGCCCTCAGTGCTCTTGATAAAGTCATTTCCATGTCACTCAGGTTGTCTGTGAAACAGCAGCTTCAGCAGAGCTGGTAGCTCTAGCAGCTGAGAAACACAATAAACACAAAATACAATATTGTTACAAAGGGGGACATGAAAATGATGAATAACAGGAATTGACAGAGTGGTTTATTCAACAAGTAAAATAATTATCATAACCCCCAAGTTGTAAGTGATTTCTCTAGAACTGGGGTTCTTAACCTGGACGTCCTGACCCCCATGAGGGTCACACAATAGGCAGCAGAGACAGAATCAACCTAAGGTCAACACACACACTAGAGTGATAAACGGGACACGTCCGCAGATTCAGGGTGTTTACACATCAATGGACAGTAACAGAGGTAAACAGTTCGCTGTTGTACACACCTGCAGGGTTCAGACTGTTTCCACCAGCAGGGTGACTCAGTGGACCCAGCGAGGCCGCTACATTCATTCCTATCGGTGGGCCGTGACTGTGTTTATATTCGTAGAGCTTTCTTCTTCTGCGCAAGGTAGTCGTGATGAGCCCAGCAGTGGAGCGGTTTTAATAGGTGAGACTGGAGGAGTGAGAGCTGAAGATAATGTGGAGAAACGCACAGCAGAAAACAGTGAGAAAATCTGACGAACAGTCCCTAGAGTAGGGATTCACACCGTACGGTTTGTGGCGAAGTGTTGGCTCAGGAAAGCCTCAGGCCCTCCAGACTGCTACACCACCTGCAGACCAGACACTCAGCCTTGCAGTCTAAACCTGTTGAGTGTTTTGAACGAAAGCTACAGGAGCTGAGAGGCCAACAATCTGCCCTCCAAAGAGCTGTGAACTGTGAGCCAGAAGCCACTTCAGTGTCTTTCCTCATAGCTAACTGGACTGCCCAAACTGGGAAGCCACACGTTAGGTGGGACTTTTTCCCTACTGTGCGCTAAGGAAACGGTTTCACTCCTGTGTGGGAAAGTGCTGCAGAGCAGCTGGCAGTGATACCAGTGTCATTGATACCAGTGTCATTGGTACCAGTGTCATTGGTACCAGTGTCAATGATCCTGTGTCTGACCACATTGGGCGTATGGCAAGAGACGTGGAAGAGCAGGTGATCTCTAGGATAAGATCTAGTGTGTAGTTTTCTTTACAACTTGACGAGACCACTGGTGTCTCTGGAGATGCACACCTGCTTGTTTACACCAGACTTGTTGAAGAGGGAGACATGAATGAGGACTGTTTGTTCTGTTGTCCTCTTCCCGAGCGCGCCACTGTATCAACGTTTCCTTCTGCTGGACACATCTGTCCGTGAGCATGAAACTGACTGGAACAAGCGTGTGGGAATCTGCTCAGACTGGCAGAAAGAGGGCTAGTCTGAAAGTACAGCTGGTGATCCCTTCGCTCTGTGTGTGATTGTGTTGTGTAGAATATAGTCGAGAACAGTCAGATCAGTCGCTGTTGGAATAGAGAGAGACATGAATTATTTTTTCATTGGCACAGTTTTGGTGAAAAGAGTAATAATTCACGCACAATGGATTAAACAAATATTTATTCATTTAATTTTTTTTTATTATTTTTAATTTAAATAGTTCTCTCTGCAAATCCAGATGTCACAAAATAAATGTTACTGAGGTATCTTTTACCCAAGAGACCCAAGATCCCTAAGAACACAGAACAGCTCTCTCTCTCTCACTTCAGTCCCATATTTTTGTGTACTTTGCTCCTTCTGGTTTTCCTCCAATCCCACACATTCAGACCAACAGGTTCCAGTCTGGTCTGATCCCACAGCAGCCTTCTCCCCTGCCTGCAGGCTCAGGGAGCTGCTGGGCTGCAGGCTGCCTGCAGGGGCTGGATGTGTCTTTCTTCAGCCCCATACGAGCCCCCGGTGGACCCCCAGGACACTGATACCCACCTCCTCCCCTCCCAGCCACTCCGCTCTGTCAAAAGCACCACTGGCCTGACGGAGGCCCCCACGACCAGTCTAACCAGTTACCTCTTTGTGTGGCTGCCCAGTTTGGAGGGACAGTGGGGTCTGGGTGCTTACAGGACCTATTTAAAGTGGGAAAACAGGGAGCAGGGGGCTCCCAACAGGGCAAAACTGGGGAGTCAGGAAAGCCCTGGGCAGCACTAATAAACATCTGTTATATCTCAGTTCTTACAACATCAGCAATAGAGAGCAAGAGCTCATCAAGAGTCCATCATTACTGAGGAGCTGTGACGTTATAGGAGTTACTGGATCATGGCTGGGGAAGGATGAGCTGGATCAGTACAACATTGGAGACATTTCTTCAGAAAGACACGCTGGACAGAAGGGTGTTGGTTGGGCTGTTTATCCAACCGAACCTGTAACAAGACAGAGGACTGGAGCCAGATGACCCAGGAGTTTACAGCCTATATGGGTCAAACTGGTCGATAGGAACTGTAAGAGCTCAACACCAGCTGTGTGTTACAGATCGCTGCCGCACAAAGGGACACACAGAGCTCACTGTAGGAGGACATCAGGAAGGAGACGTGATGTTAATGGGGGATCGCACCCCTCTCATGTAAATGTGAGACATTTCTTGTATTTGTAATTTTATATTAAACAATATTTTTTAATTAAAATAATTTTATAAATATGAATAAATACTAACTATAAGTTTATATTATTTAAATATTAACTTACTGAAATTTAACATTAATTACTTGTTATTATTTTTTATTTATACAACACTTCAATGAAACAGGTCAGGATGTTTGATCAGTTGGACCAGCCTGTGGAAATGACCTCAGATCTCCCTGACCACCAGTGCGTCTGGACCAGTATTCAGACAAGCTGTGAACTGGGCCCTGTGCTGTGATTCAGGTCTGTAGGATGACGATGTTCTTCACCGTGACACTGAAACTCCAGGATCTGTCACCTGAACTGGTCTGGGGTCACTTTCACACTGAAATCAAGACAAATGCAGCTGAGCTCCTGGGTTTTTACACCAATATGTCTGCAGGTTCTCTGGTCATTTATCTTACAGTCTCTAGATAGAGACGAGATCAGGAGAGCATCACTGATCTCCTCTGTTTCCACCAGCTCTTTCCCAGGAGGTCATTTTAATGAAGACAGAGACCAGAAAGGCCAGTGCAGTTAAACTGGTCCTGCTGGTAGTGTTGAGGTGGGTGTGGACTGTGGAGGAGTGGGAGACAGAAGGAGTCACATTCGATCTGTGGGTTGAAGTGATCTGTCCTGTTGTCTTCAGGATCCCCTCCTGTATCCCTGTCCTCACTCACTGGTGTCAGAAAAGACTGCACAGTCCTCCTCTTCCTCTTCTGCTCTTCTCTTGACTCTTCTCCCTAACTCTTCCCTCTCTGGACACTTGAGGATTCAATCCAGTTCACTCTGTGTCTCCCACTTCTCTCTGCTCACGTTTCCACTGCATCTCCACTCTTCACTCTCACTCTTCACTGAGCACCAGATCTTCACTGGCTGTCCCAGCTGACCGGGTGCAGCCTGTGTGTGAACAGCTCTCATGTCCCTGACATGGCAGCGCAGGTCTGCTGGCTCCTCTCCCCTCGTGCTGAGAGAGCTCCTGTCTGTGCGGATGGGAGACCAGGGGCCTGTGGACTCAGCCTGTGCTCCCTGTCTCTCTCAGCTGTGGGGAGACGATACGCCGCTGCCTCACTCCTGCAGCAGCAGTGCCTCAGCTCAGTCCTGCTTGAACAGCCCCTCTGCTCCCTGCAGCACACTGGGAGCCTTTCATGGGGCCTGAGAAATGAGCCACCACACAGCCATCTGCCCAGAATCGAAGCTGTATCTCCTCAAGCAGCCCTGAATTTCAGACTCCCACAGGCCTGGAAGACAGACCAGCCCTCTAGCAAAAACACTCCTGTTCCTTCCTGCTGGAGCCGAGATGGAGACAGAAACCTTTGCTCTTCCCAGTGGATGAATCAGCCCAGAGGAGCAGGGTATCCTGACAGCTCCTCTCCCTCACTTCAAATCCCTCTTCATCACAGAGCAGAAGACTCACTCGGATCAGATGGGCCTCATTCAGCAGGGTGTCCCCATGAGCAGGCAGTAATATTGGCTCATGCTCACACACAGGCCCAACAGGAGCCTCTCTCACTGTCTCACAGGCAGCTGAGCTGAAGTGAACTCATCTTGTCTGTGAGGCTCCTTTCAGGGAGAGAGGAGCTGCCGTCTCACAGTCTGTGGACAAGGAGAGAGGGGCTCCAGGGTGGTATACTGATATGAGTGTTAATATTCTTATCTCCACAGAAATGTCCTTGAACACAGAGCTGTGAGTCACATGACTACAGCACAACCTGCCGCCACAGCCCAGTTTCCCAGAATCCTCTCCTGCACTCCTCTCTGTGTTTCACTGAGAACAGAAAGTGAAAATATTTCATTACTCTGGTAAACAGGGTGTGAGAGGTGAGGCGAACAGATCGTTTTTCAGATCTAGTTATTAAGAGGCCTCAGATACTCAAATATTTCTTTCAGAACAAGAGAGAGAGGAGCTCAGAGCAGCAGGAGCAGGTTGTCCAGTGTGTAAGTATCCTGTCTGTCTCCGAGCAGTTAACAGCACAGTGTGCTGCAGGGTTAGCTGCTGTCCTGTACACTCAGACAGTTAGTCACTAAACAGACGACTTATTGATGTGAATCATAATCTGATGGTGTCAAATGTTTGAGTTTTCTCCATTATTTCAACGTATCGGATCTGACAGACAAACAGTAAATTTCCTGTCTTTCCTGAAGGTTTCTCTTTCACTTTGTGCTTCCTGTAGTTGAACAGCATCACACTCTGTGAGCAACGACTCTCAACACAAAGAAGATTAAACTTTTCTCCACGATATAGACTGTAATTCACAGTGTGAACGTCCTGTGAGGTGAAACAGGTGAGTCCAGTTATTGTCCAGTAGTATAAGGAGTCAGGAAATACTGTCTGACTGGAATCCTGTCCCCTTGCTTTCTGTGTTAGGCTTCAGCTCACCTGTGACTCCAGACTGGATAAAAAGGAATGGATAGATATAATAATGCTTGTTTTCTATTTACACCAGGTCAGAGTCAGAAAACTAATTCGATTTAGTTGCTGTGTGCTGGAGTGACAGTGAGATCAGTCAGATACAGCAGTGTGTGAGTGATCAGTCAGTCAGGACTGAAGCTGCTGTGTGCTGGAGACAGTTAGTCACTAAACAGACGACTTATTGTTGTGAATCATAACCTGATGGTGTCAAATGTTTGAGTTTTCTCCTTTTTTTCAATGTATCGACTCTGACGGCAGACAAACAGATAAATAAATATATTTCCTGTCTTTCCTGAAGGTTTCTCTTTCACTTTGTGTTTCCTGTAGTTGAACGGCATCTCACTCTGTGAGCAACTTCCGTGAAAACTAGAAACATAAAAGTTTTCTCCACGATCTGGACTGTAATTATCATCCTGTCAGGAAAGAGACAGGTGGGTGTGAACCTGCTGTGAGTGTTGCTGTCCAGGACGCTGTGTATTTCTGGACCTTGTGCTGCAGGTTGAATTCAGGTCAGTAGTAAGTGCTGCTGGACAGAGCAGTGTCACAGTGTTTAACAATGCAGCCTTCCAGCACTGGAGCCCTGAGCCCAGCTCCTGGGCTCTCTCTGTGTGCAGCTTGTACAGTACTTGTCAGGGATGTCTGAAGGGACGAACTGTGGAATGGCATGAGGGTGAAGAGGACCCTTTGCGTGGCGGCGAGACAGGGGTTAGCCGGGCTCAGCTGTTCAGGAGAAGCCGTATAGAAACCTAGGCCCTCAAGTAGCGGACGTGGGGCGACCTGGTGCCAGGCGGGTCTCAGGACATCCGAACCTCAATGCTGAGCGAAGAGCAGAGCAGAAACAGGAAGTAAACAGGCTACACAGCAAGACACACCTGAAAGACAAGAATAATCACAGGGACTGGGAACAGGAGAGCAGCAGAGCGCCCTCTAGGTGTACTGGGCGTGACAGTATTGTTGCCAATGGGGGAACGAAACTGGTGAAGTGAAGATAAGGAACTGGCTGAGAGGCTGAGTCAGCTTGTAAGAGATTCTCCAGAATCTCCCCGAGCGGCTGGGAGAACTACAGGAACATGAATTCTTTGTTCTCTGGAACAGCTGTAGTGAAAAGAATAATAATCCAGGTACACTTGGTTCAACAAATCTGTCTGATCAATGACAATACACACACTACAGCACACACAACAAAACAGAGCTGCTGCCCTGTTTCCTCTTCATGAAGACATGAGCACCTGCTGGACTGGAGCCCTGGCCCTGTGTGAGGAGGACTGAGCTGCGGTGTGTCTGACTGGCAGAGGAGGGAAAGGACAGAGGGAATAAAGAGCTCAGGGAGGGAAAGGCTGGAGCTGGAGCTGGACTCTCTCTCCTGCAGCTTCAGCTCTGACACTGCAGGCTCCTTCACTACAATAGAGAGCAGAGCTGCTGTGCTGAGGACTGGGACAGGTCTGGACAGCAGGCAGCCTGTTCCTCTGTGCTGGAGGAGTGTGCTGAGGATTTAGGGACGGGAGGAACTGTTGAAGAGACACTGTAAGTGCTGCTCTTGCAGGAAGTTGTGTTTGGCGGGAGAATTAACTTTCAGTTTTGTTTCTGATTCAGACTTCAGTTTCCAGAGTGCTGTTCTCCAACAGTTAAAGCTCCCAGTGACTCTCCCAGTCAGTCCAGTCTGGGGTTTCCTGTACGGCAGTATTCTGTCCTGTCAGATGGTCCCTGGGTGTCACGATTGTAATCCCTCCCCAACTCTGTCATGTTGTCATTTGGATTTCCTGGTTTTTGGGTGATCGGACTTTGCCCTGGTTTTCCCTACGGACTCCCTCTGGATTGGCGCATGGAGCACGCCCCCCGAGCACCTGAGCACCTTCGTCACGCCCCCCGAGCACCTGAGCACCTTCGTCACGCCCCCTGAGCACCTGAGCACCTTCGTATCGCCCCCCGAGCACCTGAGCACCTTCGTCACGCCCCCCGAGCACCTGAGCACCTTCGTCACGCCCCCTGAGCACCTGAGCACCTTCGTATCGCCCCCCGAGCACCTGAGCACCTTCGTATTGCCCCCCGAGCACCTGAGCACCTTCGTCACGCCCCCCGAGCACCTGAGCACCTTCGACACGCCCCCCGAGCACCTGAGCACCTTCGTCACGCCCCCCGAGCACCTGAGCACCTTCGTCACGCCCCCCGAGCACCTGAGCACCTTCGTCACGCCCCCCGAGCACCTGAGCACCTTCGTCACGCCCCCCGAGCACCTGAGCACCTTCGTCACGCCCCCGAGCACCTGAGCACCTTCGTATCGCCCCCCGAGCACCTGAGCACCATCGTCACGCCCCCCGAGCACCTGAGCACCATCGTCACGCCCCCCGAGCACCTGAGCACCTTCGTATCGCCCCCCGAGCACCTGAGCACCTTCGTCACGCCCCCGAGCACCTGAGCACCTTCGTCACGCCCCCCAGTTCGTCTACCAGCCCAGTTCCTCTTCTCCTCCCCGTGTCTGTTCACTCCCCTCCGGATTCTGCAAAGGGTCCTGAAAAACACATCATAACACTGGGGGCTCAGGGGATTTAGGCTGGTCCAGATGGGAGAGAGAGGAAGTTTTCTTTCTTCTGCTGTGTTGTTTGGTGTGTGACTGGAGTTACTCACCTGTATTACTTTTTGCTGTTTGTGTTGTATTGAGATGGTGCTGATCTTCTCCTCTGATCGTCTCTGTTTCTGCTCAGGAATGGCCTCACCCAGCAGTGTCCTGTCTGAAGAGCAGTTCCTGTGCTCTATCTGTCTGGACACATTCACCAGCCCAGTGTCCACTCCATGTGGACACAACTACTGTCTGGCCTGTATTAGAGGATACTGGGACAGCAGTGATGTGTGTCAGTGTCCAATGTGTAAGAAGAAATTTCCTATAAGACCTGATCTCAGTGTGAACAGAAGCCTGGCAGAAATCACTGAGCAGTTCAAGAGGACCAGAGTCAGCAGTGATGAAGGAACTTGTTCTAAACCTGGAGAAGTGTCCTGTGATATCTGCACTGGGAGAAAACTCAAGGCTGTGAAATCCTGTCTGATGTGTCAGATGTCATACTGTTCAGTTCACATCCAGCCTCACTATGACCTTGTTAAACTGAAGAAGCACAGACTGATTGAGCCTGTGGAGAGCCTTGAGGACAGGCTGTGTGAGAAGCATGAGAGACTCCTGGAGCTGTTCTGCAGGACTGACCAGACCTGTGTTTGTCAGTTCTGCTCTGAGTCAGACCACAGGACACACAGTATTGTCCCTTTAGAGCAGGAATGCGGAGTGAAAAAGGTGGGTTTATGGTTATATATTAATTAAAAATTTAAACTTAAAAATTAAAATTCATTTAAAATTATTGTGAATTAAATTAGTATAATCACTAGAATATGGATCAGTGGCTATGATCAATACGTTCAGAAACTGATGGTATCTTAGCACAAATTCCCTGGTGTAAGAGCCTGTTGTCCAGCCCAGCATCAGTGTGAGAGTCTGTTGACCGGCCCAACATCAGTGTGAGAGTCTGTTGTCCAGCCCAGCATCAGTGTGAGAGTCTGTTGTCCAGCCCAGTTCAGTGTGAGAGTCTGTTGTCCAGCCCAGTTCAGTGTGAGAGTCTGTTGACCAGTGTCAGTGTGTGAGTCTGTTGTCCAGTTCAGTATCAGTGTGTGAGTCTGTTGTGCAGTGTTTGTGCACCAGCAGCAGTGATTTCAGTGTCTCTGTTCCCCTGTTTGTCCACAGACTCAGCTGAGGAAGACTGAGGCAGAAGTACAACAGATGATCCAGAACAGACTGAAGAAGGTGGAGGAGATCAAACAGGCAATGGAGCTCAGCAATGTGAGTCCTGTCAATCCTTCTGAGTGGGGTACTGCAGGGCTCAGTGCTGGGGTCACTGTTCTCTGCACAGAGAGAGGACACTTAGGAAGACTGAGTGCAAACGCTGTTCTATTCCTGTCATGCCCCACACTCTTCCTCACAAACACTGTTGCACTCCCAAACCCACTGTTTCACAATCTCATTCCCAACTGAACCCATCACATTCCCACAGGCACCAGATTCCACAAATTCTCACTCCCGGACCAATAATCCAACCACATCCCTTTCCCTTCAGTATTTAGAGTTCCCTCACACAGCAACCCTTGCTCACTGTTGAGAAGCCTCCTGCAGAACTCTCTTGTGCGCCTTTCTAAGCCTTTTGATTGATCTCCTGGTACCAAACCTTTGCTCCTGATTTTGGATTTCCCTCGTTACCGGACTCATTGCCTCCCTAATTGACCAAGCCCCTGGATTACGTCTTTTGGATTCTGTGGGATTCACGGTTACGCATAAGGATCCTCCTATTCTACCGATCGGTTCCCTGACAGAGAGGACAGTTAGGAAGATAATGAAAGTCATTATCCAGTTAACGGATGAGATATTCTGTGACCCAGGAGTGGAGTGACCCACATAGTGTTTCCCTTCTTTTTTGAACTGAAATGAATAATATACAAGTTATTAATTTGTTCACTCTCATAATATTTTTTTATTCCTGTTAACTCAAGAAGTCTCCTGGTGTCTCTTCAGAGTTCTGCAGAAAGAGAGATTGTGGACAGTGTGCAGGTCTTCACTGCTCTTCGAAACTCCATTGAGAGAAGCCAGGCTGAGCTCATCGAGCTGATTGAGGAGAAGCAGAGAGCAGCAGAGAGGAGGGCTGAAGGGATCATTAAAGAGCTGGAGCAGGAAATCACTGAGCTCAAGAGGAGAAACACTGAGCTGGAGCAGCTCTCCCACACTGAGGACCACATCCACTTCCTACAGGTCAGCACCCACTGTAGAGAGCAGATACAGTATCTACAGAGAGCAGAGAGTCCTACAGGTCAGCACCCACTGTAGAGAGCAGATACAGTATCTACAGAGAGCAGAGAGTCCTACAGGTCAGCACACACTGTAGAGAGCAGATACAGTGTCTACAGAGAGCAGAGAGTCCTACAGGTCAGCACACACTGTAGAGAGCAGATACAGTGTCTACAGAGAGCAGAGAGAGCTCACTGTGTGACTCTTAGTGATCTATACTGGGCTCTAGGTTTCAGACTCACAGGTGACTTATTGCCTTAGAAGGCTGTGACCCCCCATGACTCTGAGTCTCTCCTGCTGTAGAGTTTCCCCTCCCTGTGCTCCCCTCCACACCCCAAGGACTGGTCTGACATCCCTGTTCACCCTGATCTCTGTCTGGGGGCTGTGAGGAGGGCTGTGTGTCAGCTGGAGGACAGACTCATTGAAGAAATGGAGAAAGTACCTGGAGTCAGTGAGTATTACTGTGTGAACACAGCTTGTTTATGAGGTTCAAAACACCTGTCAATGGCACTCAATCAATCTACTATGAAGAATCAGGTGTGTCTCTTCTTCTCCATCTTTGTTATGAACAGATGTGTCTCACTCCTGTCTCTGTAGAGATCAGGTGTGTGAACAGGTGTGTCTCACTGCTGTCTGTGTAGAGATCAGGTGTGTGAACAGGTGTGTCTCACTGCTGTCTGTGTTGAGATCAGGTGTGTGAACAGGTGTGTCTCACTGCTGTCTGTGTTGAGATGAGGTGTGCAGCAGGGTGATCTTGTGTGTCAGGGGTGTGTTCAGCTGGAGAAAGTGCTGTGTGATGCTGCTCCTCCCACAGTGGAGTTTGAACTGCTCTCTGTCCCTGAGCCTCAGCTCTGCCTCAGTGCTTCACAGTCAGAAGCTCTGGAACAGAGAAAGGGCTCAGACTCCTGTGAGGAGGCTGCTCAGTCACTCCTGTCCTTGTCTTTGTACTGGAGGCAGTGGGAGGTGTGGAGCTGGACTGTGTGATAACAAGCTGGATGAGCTGTCAGTGTCTCTTACAGACCCACAGCTCCACTGGCCAGACAACACACTCCTGTGTGTTACTGTCCTGCCTGAGAGATCAGCACAGCACTACAACACACAACACTGCACACCTGGAGACCAGACTCCAGCAGGAATGTGCTCTCAGCTCTCTAACATCTTTCTCTCTGTTTGCAGAGTTTGAGAGGCTTCGCAAACATGCAGGTGAGTCTGTTGTCACTGACAGGAACTTGTCATTTACAAAGGTCACAGCAGGGTCACAGGGGTCAATACAGGCTCTTACTCTAACAGGGGGAGATGTTGTAACTCCTGCTTTATACACAGCTGATGTGTTTAATGTTGTGAGCAAAGTCCCTCAAATGGGCTTTGTCCTTATCAGGGTTGATGAGGAACTGGACCCCAACACTGTGGCATACTGTGGGGACACCAACACTGACCCATGTCTTGGGGTCCCCAATACACAGATTGAAGACCCCATCACTGTGTCAGGACTGCAGTTCTCTATTCCATCATTGTGAAACAGAGGATTGTAATCCTGTTAAACCTGTAAACTAGAATCTACACTGACAACTAGGAGCCTGCAGACACACAAGACACTGAACACAACAGTCTGAGACAGGAGCTCGAAATTCACTGTGAGAGACTAAGAGGAGAAGAAGGATTGTTAAGGGAGGAAGAGGGTGAAATGAGAGCAGAGAAGAGGGAGAGAGACAGGATGTCTGTCCCTCTGCTCCTCCAGATAGAGGTGTGACAGTGAAGCAGCCGGTCCCACTGAAGGACACCCACTGCTCTCCAGTCCACACTGGACACAGGCACACAGCCTCAGGCACTGGAGGATGAGCTCTAGAACAGACACCTTTACACAGAGAGTGGTGGGAGACTGGAACAAGCTGTCTAGAGTGTCTGCCCCAGTCCTTCTGGTGGGCGGCAGTGAGCTGTGTAGCAGGTGTCAGATTGAAGCAGTAACCCATCACTCTGGGGATGTACTGGAGTCTCCCAGTACTATGGATCCCTAAACACTGGCACACCTCCCTGAAGACAGCTGACTCTGAGCTCCTCCCCTGGTCAGTATGCAGCTCCTCTCGTGAACATGCAGCAGGGTGTGTGGTTTCTCTCAGCACAGCTGAGCTCCTGGCTCAAGTAGAGACGCCATCACTGCTGGTATCTGTGTCTGGGTTGAATGGGCTCTCTGGGTCCAGCTGAGCCAACACTGGAGACTCTGCAAGGACAGCTCTTGCTGTTCAAAAGCACATTGACAGTCTTCACCCCAGAGGGAAGATGCTGCTCTATGTGTGAGAAATATAAGGAGTTCAGCAACGTCAGCAAACTAGGGGTCAAACCAGCAGTAGTAGGAGGCCGGTCCAATGAAACTCCTCACATCCTGAACTGACCGGGGGGCTGGCCAGGAGTTTACTGTGGCTCCTCTTCAGGGCCTGTGGAGACCCCTTCTGGCTCAGAAGCTCCCAGGAAACGAGTCTCTTGCTGTAGGAGATTCATATCTTCAGTGAGTCTTGAGACCTGTCCTCCTCATGAGGTCCCTGACCTTTCTTCACTTGTCCAGGACCTGGAGAATGAGGGTCATCCAGGCACACCGGGCACTCTGACCTGGGCACGCCACTGAGCTCCCTTCCCATCAGCCGCTCAGAGCTGGCTGGGCAGGGCACAGTCCAGAAGGCTGGAGCGTGTGTTGCCACAGCCCCTGACCTCTGGAGAAGGCAGTCTCTGGCCTGACCTCTGGGCACCTCAACTTGCCGGTAGCTGCTGTACAGGTCCAGAGAGCTGAACCAGCGCTACCCTGAGACATAATCCAGCACCTCGTCAGTGTGGCTCAGGGGACAAGAGTCCTTCTTGGTGACGTTGTTGAGTCCCTGTAGTCTGTACAGACCAGCAGTGAAGCGTCCTTCTGCAGGGGGAGATCAGGGCCTGTCAGAGGGCTCGATCTCCCCTGCTGCAGTCAGACCCCGGACTGCTTCCTCTGCCTCGGCTCTCTTGTGGATGGCCAGGTGGGGGGAGGGATGCAGATGGGTCTTTGTTTTGCAAGTGTTGATGGTGCACTGAGCTTTGTGTGTATGAGTGCAGTCTTCCTCTCTTCTAGCAAACGCATCTGCAAACTCTCGTAGCAGAGTCCTTGGTTGTCCCTGCTCTGCCTCACTCAGTCCCTCTTTGCTGCGCTGAGAAAGCTCCTCCACCATTTTGTCTGATTTTGTTGTGGTCTTGAAGGCCGAGCCCCTGTCCTCAGTTTCAGGATGCTGCTCCCTCGCACCGTGGGTCAGTGTCTCCTGGCTCAAGGGGAGTCTCTGGGCTCCCTGCTGTATCTCCATGGTAACTCTCAGCTGCTCTGGAGCTGTTGCACTGGTACCCAGGAGGAGGTGTGGCCCCTCGCTGCTATTAGCTTGAGGGCCACTCGGCATTTCCTGCTGGCACTGCTCTCGAGACGCACGGTTCTGCACAGAGGAGTTCAGTACCAGTGACTCCATCCTCTCACCTGGCCATCCAGGGAAAGCTCTCTTCACTGGTCTGCAGCAGAACTGCCAGGTTCTCTCCTTCTGTAGTCTGTCTGAGCCAGGCGCTGCCTGTAGGAGTTATACTGTACCTGACCATCGTGATCTTCAGCATGAACACACACCTGCAGACTCACACAGCTGAGCCTTGAAGAGCAGGATCACCAACACATGGCTCAACAAATACAAACAGTGAAAACAGTGAGATCTGGAGGTAAATTAATTATTAGTCCAGCAAACTGATGTCGAAACGAGTAAGGACAGTTATTGAGGTTAATAATTCTGTGCAGTAATATCCACAGATGTCCTTCCATCAGCTCTTACAGCCATTCCTGCAGACTGCCTTCATCTAGAACTGACACAAATCATCACTTTTAAAAAGATGGTTATTACAGTATTTTTATTTCTTTAACCTTTACATTTGAATACATAACGCTTATATCTGTTCCCCCAATTTCTGAATATCCCTGCTTTCCCTTAAGAAATACAATTGTAGAGTCACATCACAACAAATAATTAACAAATCTGCTCAATTCACACCCAGATGTGACAAAACACATTTAAGACTTTCAAACTATTTAAATATTTTCTTATTTTCAGTTCTCTTCACTCCCTGGGATATCTGAAAAAACACTGTCGCATACAAGATATTTTACACACAGCTACTAATAAAGATGTATAATAAATTTCATTGTTAATAAATTACTTGTATTAATAGACATTAAAGACATTAATAGATACAATAAAATTAGTTTTTAATAAATTACTCATGAATAAACACATCAATAAAGTTCATTATTAATAAATGTGATTTAACTGGTAAGCAGTTTTAGTTAAACATTACAATCCTTTTCCAAGTGACGGACACATGACTTCCTGCCGTAGTGCTGGTGTTGTTTCCCCTCTATTCTCCTGTGATCCAGAGCTCCGCCTGTCCCACACTGAGCTGTCTCCCCATGTGAAGAGGCGCTGCAAGTCAGTCCTGTACTCCAGTCACCTCTAGAGGGCAGCAGCTCTCACTCTGGGCTCGTTGCAGTGGAGAGCAGGTTCAGCTCGGAGCTGCGGACTGATTTCAGCGGCCAAGTTCGTTGCTCTTGGTCTGAAGTTGGCGCGCTAGTTTAACACGGAGCTGTGTGCTGACCAGGGGCTGAGCTCCAGTTAGTGCGCTGTGTCAGTTCGTTACAACTGACCCACAATGTCTGTTTTTCAGGTTTCCATACGTATTACACTGATTTGTGTGTAACGAACAAGAAAAAAAGACACACACAAGCTTTGTCTGTTCTCACTCGGGTTCCCCTGTCTTGTGTAAAGACAACTTCAGCCTTAATTCAGGTGACAGAGTTCAATACACTGACGGACAGCTCTTAACACACACAAACAACAGATCCTTTTTATTACTGTCCTCAGCAGCGCAGGAGGAGACAAGCTTGCAGTTACTGCCTGTGTGACTCAGGGCCCTGTTATTGTTAATGAAGTGGCAGCAATTTCAGCTTCTAAGAATTTTGTCTTAATGAGACTTTTACAATCTAACTGATAGAGAGGAACCAGAATAACCATGAAAAGACAGTTTGTTTATTTTTCTTCTTGTGAAATAATGTATCCATCAGTATAGAGATGCCCTCAGCCGTGTGATCTGCACAGAGTGGATCATCAGGTCTCCTTCAGATTTAAAGACACTTTCTCCCACAGGAGCCAGACTCTCGCAGTGTGAGAGCTCTGCACACGCTCACAGCTCATCTCAGCCGGGCTGGGCCTGTCTGTCCTGACCAACCCAGGAGAGCCCATTTCCACAGGTCCGCCTGCCCAGTCTCTCCAGTCATATCAGAACACATCCAGAGCATCTGGACCGGTCCTGTCCACACTGTCATGTCCACTACACGCTGGCCACACAATCCTGACACTTTCTGAAGTGTTTTCTTTATTTTTACCTGCTGCACACAAACAAGCACCAGTGACTGCAGACGAGTTCAACCCAAACCAGTGATGTGAACCTGTGACTGCAGGCATCACGTGCAAATTGTGACAGAACAGTGGAGAAAAGGACAATGGGTTTTGTGTGATTAATTAATCACTCAGTTTTATCTTTGTCCCTGAAATCAGCAGACTGAACAGAACTGTAGTTTACTGCAGTGAGCTTCCTGCTGGTGTGAATCCTGATACACACTCTAGACACCTGCATCTGTACTTTCATCTGAGAGAGGAGTGAGATACAGATCATTTCATCCTGTCTGTCTGCTCTCTGATCCACAGCTGATGTGACTCTGGACCCCAATACAGCTCATCCCAATCTCATCCTGTCTGAGGATGGGAAACAAGTGAGAGATGGAGACACAGAACAGGATCTCCCTGACAATCCAGAGAGATTTGATCATTGTGTCTGTGTCCTGGGAAAGGATGGGATCACCTCAGGGAGACACTACTGGGAGGTGGAGGTGGGGGAGAAGACTGACTGGGATTTAGGCGTCGCCAGAGAGTCCAGCAACAGGAAGGGGGAGAACACACTGAGCCCTGAGGATGGTTACTGGACTGTGTGTCTGTGGAATGGGAATGAGTACGAGGCTTGTGATGACTCCTCAGTCCTCCTCCCCCTGAGCCAGAAGCCCCAGAAGGTGGGGGTGTATGTGGACTATGAGGGGGGACAGGTCTCCTTTTACAATGTGGACAACAGGTCTCATATCTACACCTTCACTGCCTCCTTCACTGAGAAACTCTTTCCATACTTCAGCCCTGGTCTTCATCAGGGAGGTACAAACTCAGCCCCACTGATCATCTGTCCTGTCAGTCACACAGACTGAATCAGCACATTGTCTGATTCTCTCTCCTGGAATGTAAATCATTTAGTCTTTTTCATTTGAAATTGTTCTTCTGTTTCTTCGGTGTTGTTTTCTCCACCCACTGCTGGGCATGTCCACATCTGCTCTCAAGGCTACTCGTTCAGTCACCAGAAACAACATCACCTGTGGGAGGGGCTCTCTTGGAAAATGAAATTATTACTGGCTTGTGTCAAACTGTTCTACTTTCTACTTTCAGTCCATGTCATTGCTCTATTCTATTTGCTCTGCATCAGTAATTTCTTTCAGTAAATCAGTAAAATACTGTCACAGCTGTTGTCTTTCTTCACAATCGACTGTCCTGCCAGGTGTAGAGGGTGAAGAGGAAGGTGTCGTGTGACTCATATTGAGTGTGATCTTCACACTGCTCTAACTAGAGAGGGAGAGAGCTGACACCAGACACACGGGTCATACAGGTCTCTGGGTCTTGCTTTGTGTGTTGTTCTCTGTTGTCATTTCTCTTACTTTTCATAAGAATATCTGTGGTTCAGACTTCATCATGGACCCTAGAGGCGATAAGAGAATGAAAATTGAGAGTGTGTGTGTAATTACACAAAAATCACTCAAAGTGGTTACTGTTCAGTACTGTTCTCTACTTAATGATATCTTACTAGGTAAGCAGTGTTTTTATTACTAAAAACACAAACCACAGAATGAAGGAATGTTATTATTTTTCTTTTGTAATTTTTGGGTGAAAAAAAGTAAAAGTAGAGGTGACTTTTCTGAGGTCCG
Source organism: Lepisosteus platostomus (assembly GCF_059453375.1). NCBI lineage: Eukaryota > Metazoa > Chordata > Actinopteri > Semionotiformes > Lepisosteidae > Lepisosteus > Lepisosteus platostomus. Next base: position 13,523,481 of record NC_142616.1, read on the forward strand.
GAACAAATTGTAATTTTTCCATATAAGAAATAATGAAAATACGTTTTTTTTACAGTCTATGAATTTTTGCTACACGGAAGGGTTTCTGGGAAGGAGTTACAGGTGGAAGAAGAGGTACAGCTGTTCGCTCCTGCGTATTCCTCACCCCTTCAGCTCTTCATCCATCAGTCCCTGGAAAGCTGCTGCAGCCCCTGTGATCCAGAAGGCCTGACCTTCAACTGTGTCCTGAGCCCCTTTCCTCGGGGAAAGAGAGCTCCGGGCGAAGTGACAGCGATACAGCGATTCCTTTTCCTCCTTCTTCCCTTTTTTTCCTTTCTGTCTTGCTCATTTTTTGCCTCATTTCCTTTTCATTTTTCTTCGCCGTCGGCTCATCAGCCTGATGTTCCTTTTTGTTCCTCTTGGACCCTTCTCCTAGTTTTCTCCTAGTTTCCTCACCGTTATCAGCCTCCCCTCTCTGTTTCCCAGCTGGGAGCCTGGCTTGTTTCAGCACGCTGCTCGCGAACTGTCCGCCTGTCCTTCTGTATCAAACCCCACTTGTATGTCCTGCTCCTGCCTCCAGCGTTTCTAGATCATCTTACCCAGCACACTGGAACCTGCGCCTGGGCTCCAGCCATCATCACGCTGCAGCAGCACAGCGAGCCCAGTGTCTGTTACTCGTCGCTCTGAAAGAAGGGGATTAGGGCGGGAGTCTGTTCTCAGCTCTGACTTGCAAAGTAGAACTGGACACAGGCAGGTCAGACCTCATCAGCTGGACCGTCCAGTTTCTAATCTGCCTCAGTGTGATGGAGCAAACTGAAGCTCAGTCAGAGCCTCTTCCTTCAGTGCACTGAGCTGGACTCTCCTGCCCTGACTGACTGACTGGACTGACAGGGATCAGCTGACTGGCCCTGTGCCTCACTGGGACTTTCCTCAGGAGAGCAGCGTCAGGTGCAGAGGGCAGGGAGCTGTGTCCCAGCTCAGTGTGGAGTCTCACTCCTGTGCTGTAACATCAGCACCAGCCAGCAGTCTGGAGTCCAGTTCAGGGCTGAGAAGTCCCAAAGACAGAAGGAAGACTGGCAAGGAGTTTGTTAGGTCTGGGGTTTAGTACAGATCAGTGGCTCCAGAGAGAATTCAGTCTTTCAGTGTTGCTGAATTCTCTGTAGTCTCCACAGTGGAGCAGACCAGTAGAGTTTATAGTAGGAAACTGGGAGCCAGAGGGTGAGGTGCACCAGCAGGTCTCGGAAGAGATGTGGATCGTCTCCCAGCGCAGGGAAGACCGGCCGAGGAAGTGTGAGCCCGCCTGAGGGTGCCAGGAGGTCCCAGAGCAGGGAGGGGACAGGCTTCTTCCTGGGAAAGGGAAGACTGGCCACGGGTGGGAGAGCCCTTCTGAGTGGGCCAGGGGCTCCAGGGAGCGGAAGGAACGAGTCTAGAGAGTGGGGAGGAAGAGGAATGGAGAACTCGGGAGTTCAGCAGGAATTAGTCTGTTCCAGCTTTCTCATGGAACAGGGGACTGCAGACTTGTTCCCTGTGGGAAGAGGAGCTGAAGGTCTGTTGGGGAATGAATCCCTCTGGGCAGGACTGGTTTCTGGTCATAGGGTTTGGGAGAGCACCTACAGGTGATGGGGTGAGAGAGTGAGGGGGTTACAGATGTTGGGGTTACAGGTGTTGGGGTCAGGGTGAGAGAGTGAGGGGGTTACAGGTGTTGGGGTTACAGGTGTTGGGGTTGGGGTGAGAGAGTGAGGGGCTTGGGAGTGGGGTTACAGATGTTGGGGTCATAGGTGTTGGGGTCAGGGTGAGAGAGTGAGGGGGTTACGGGTGTTGGGGTCAGGGTGAAGGGGTTACAGATGTTGGGGTTACAGGTGTTGGGGTCAGGGTGACAGAGTGAGGGGGTTACGGATGTTGGAGTTACAGCGAGCGCTCGGTTCTCTCCGAGACGAGAGTGTCTCGTTCCCCTCTTCTCTGCTGCTCTGATTCCTGTCGCGATACAGCGATTCCTTTTCCTCCTTCTTCCCTCTTTTTCCTTTCTGTCTTGCTCATTTTTTGCCTCATTTCCATTTCCTGTGAATTATTACCCACCCTTCAAATAACGAATGCCAACTTCGAAACTAGGAAGAAGCGACGTGAAGAATCATTTGGAAACGTCCGCCAGGTGTAGAGGGTGAAGAGGAAGGCGTCGTGTGACTCATATTGAGTGTGATCTTCACGCTGCTCTAACTAGAGAGGGAGAGAGCTGACACCAGACACACGGGTCATGCAGGTCTCGGAGTCTTGCTTTGTGTGTTGTTCTCTGTTGTCAGTGCTCTTACTATTCATAAGAATATCTGTGGTTCAGACTTCATCATGGACCCTAGAGGCGATAAGAGAATGAAAAAAGAGTGTGTGTGTAATTACACAAAAATCACTCAAAGTGGTTACTGCTCAGTACTGTTCTCTACTTAATGATATCTTACTAGGTAAGCAGAGTTTGTATTACTAAAAACACAAACCACAGAATGAAGGAATGTTATTATTTTTCTTTTGTCATTTTTGGGTGAAAAAAGTAAAAGTAGAGGTGACTTTTCTGAGGTCCGGAACAAATTGTAATTTTTCCATATAAGAAATAATGAAAATACGTTTTTTTTACGGTCTATGAATTTTTGCTGCACGGAAGGGTTTCTGGGAAGGAGTTACAGGTGGAAGAAGAGGTACAGCTGTTCGCTCCTGCGTATTCCTCACCCCTTCAGCTCTTCATCCATCAGTCCCTGGAAAGCTGCTGCAGCCCCTGTGATCCAGAAGGCCTGACCTTCAACTGTGTCCTGAGCCCCTTTCCTCGGGGAAAGAGAGCTCCGGGCGAGGTGACAGGGGCTAAGTGTTTAGATTGCTCAGTCAGTGCTGCCTGCCAGTATCCTTCACAGAGGTCCAGTGTGCGGATATGTGCGGCTTTTCCCAGCCTCTCCAGCACTGGGAAAGTGTCAAACTGGGATATTTTATCAAGTGAGGTAAAGTCCACACAGAACCTTAAACTCCCGTCTGTCTTTGTCCCACAGCTCCGGGACTGGACCGTTCACTCACGAGCGGTCTGTCATGTCCAGTGTTCACAAGGTCTCTCCTTCTTGTCTCACACCTGTACTAGATACACCGGAGCCCTGCGTGTTACGGAATATTAATGAGGACCCCGTGCAGAAAAATCAGGACAAACTCCAGAGGCGTAGTCGATTAAACATACCGAGGTCCGAAAATCGAAGGTAAACAAACCGGTGCAAAAGTACAAAATCAGGAAGCGGAGCAGTAAACAGTGAGGAAGCCGAGAGTCGAAGCCAGTACAATAATCAAAGTACCAAACCAAAACCAGGAGACGTAGTCGGAGAACAAACCAGGGTCAGGAAGCCAAAAACCAAGACGTAACTAATCGCAGAAAGACGGGGTGGCTCTAGCCAGGAAAAACCCTAATACTGAGCACAGGGGAGAGTGTGAGGCAGCCTTAAACAGGCTGGGGGAAATGGGCTAACTGGGAACCGTGCTGGAATGCGAGGTGGAATGACGAGTCCTCCGGGGGCCACATTTCGGCCCGGCCCCTCTTCAGCAGCTCAGTACGGGGTTGTATCACTGCCGTCCTCCCAGGAATATCTCTGAGCAGAGCAAGAGGCGTTGATCACGCCCTGTCCCTGCTCCTCGGGAAGGCGCTCTAGCGACAGTAGAGCTGGGGAATCCTCCAACGTCACTCCTGGGAATACCGCTGGGAAGAGTCTGCTGTTTCAGCTCCCGCTCCGACCCCTCTTCAGTAAATGAATACGGCAAGTTTGCTCTGTCTGTTTCCTGTCCGGCAGAAACACTTCATCAATCACAGGTCCTTCCTCAAGGTGACTCTGCCGCTCTGCGAGGAGGCTGCAGGCGGATGTTGGCGACAGCAGCAGGACTCGCTGAGCTGCTCAGTCCCACCTGCTCGTGACCAGAGACGCGGGCGTACTGAGCCGTTTGTTTTTGCTGGGACGACGACAGGTTTTCTAATGTAAAGCCCTGAAGGTCCTCAGGCTCAGCCCTCGTTTTTAAAACACGACTTCTGAGGTTCGGCGGCTGACAGGGCTGTTCGCTCTCCGATGCCTCTTTCAGGGCGGACAGGGGTCCTGGTGCTGTACGGCCACAGAGCAGTTCGGGAGCCTGAGGCTCCGCTCGCTATGCAGACATTAAATATCCAGTCAGATCCCATCTCAGGCATTTTCACAGCCTAGTTTTCAGGGTCTGACTAAATCGCTCGACCAAGCCGGCAGTGTCTGGGTGGTCATGTGATGTCTTTAATCCCCCAATTCCCAAGAAGGTATACACATGTCCTAACAATGTTGAAGTGAAGTTCGGCCCCTGGTCTGTTATAATAAGCTCATTCATGATCTGCTGGGTCTTAATTGTGTTTAAGGGGAAGGCTGTGGGACACTGGGTCACATAATCATGAATGACCTCAGCGTATCGATTCCCTGTTCTGCTCCTCTCCAGAGGCTGACGCTGGGCCCCGCTCTGTGAGAGGATGACCAGCAGAGGAGCGAGCAGGGCCCTGTCACCATGCTTGATGTTGCCTGTGCGCTGGCGCTCTGGACATGTCTGACAGGACTTATTGATGTCATTGCACCAGCCTGGACAGTAAAATCGTGTGGCAGTTTGAGCCCGGGTTGTTATCTGGCCCATATCCCCTGCCCGGGTACGCCATGGGGAGAGTACGCAGTGCGCCTCTCCCCGCAGGTGAGCTCTTCCTCCTGTTGAGCTCAGGCACAGCGCCGGCATCCTCCCTGGATCTCAGCCTCTCTCCCTGCTCCGTGCCTTGTCCTCTCTTTAGGGTGGTGCAGGTCATCTGCACAGGGAAAGGGAGTGGCTCCAGACTGTTTCTCTCTTTCCAGGAGCTGGTGCTTGCCCCAAGACCTGGTGGTGCCATGTGCTTGAGGGCTTCTATCTGATCATCTGGATGATTCTGCCAGAATAGGTGAACCTTGCTCGAGGATCACTGGGCCTGGTGAGCTCTCCGTCATGTGCCCGTGGCCAGACTAGAGCTCTGTCCACCGACTTTAACAGCAGTGTCTGCCTCAGAGTTCCCCCTCATCTCCATGAATGCCATGAAGCCACTCCTGTCAGGGGAACCGCACCCAGGCTGTTATCAGGTCTGCTCTGATCAGCGACTGTGCCCTGCCAGTCTAAAGTCCGCAGTTGTCCCCGGGATGATATAGTCCCTTGAGTCAGATGACTCAGGTGTGTGACGTACTGTACCCGAGTATCTTCACTGCAGGGACGGGACACTGGGGCCTTTCATGTTCCTTCTGTCTGCACTGTAACACACAGGCACTGCTGCCTTGCTTTCAGGGGCCTCTCATCTGCAGGGCCCTGCCCATTCCCTCGAGACTCTACCCAGCCAGAGAGCGACGGGCTCTGAGCTCTGTACGCTCACATCCAGACCTTTCCTCCTCACAGCCAGGTGAGTCCTGCCACTTGCTCAGAGGAGACGGGGCTCTGCTCTTCAATCCAGATCTTCACATCCTGTGGCAGCACACACAGGACCTGCTCCAGGACGAAGGCATCTTCAGTCTCCTCTTCTGATCATAACTGTGGCTGCAGCACTTGTTCTAGACAGAAGGAGCCGCTCAGAGTGAGTGTTAGCTGAACTTCTCTCTGACCATTGAAGAGTGACAGGTGGCTCTTGGGGTGTGTTAGATATTAGTGAAATGATGGCTTCATTCACACTGTCTGTTTCACTATTGTAATTCTTTAAATTCACTTAATAGGGAATATTAATATGGAATCATGTAACTAAAATAAAAAAAATTGGTACTGTGGCTAAAATATAAAATATATCTAAATGTAAATGTAGCTAAAAACCAAAAGTATAATAACTTATCTGAGTGTCATTAACAACACTGTTACAAACTGGGTCACAAAACTGGTGAGAATCACAAATTAATTGAGCGGCTTAGTCAATAAGTAAAGTAATTATTCAGATCCCCAACTTGAAAGTGATTCTCCAGAATATACCCAAGAGGCTGGTATAATTAGAGGCACGTGAATTCTTTTTTCTAGCAAACTGTCCTGGAAAGAGTAATAATCCAGGTACACCTGGTTAAACAAATATCTCTTAATGATAACAATACAAACACTACACTACACACAACAACACATACAACACACAAGTTACTCTATGTACAGTACTTACAGACAAGGCTTTTCAGAGGCCTAACATCCTAAAAACCCCAGACGTCTATTAATCCTGCTCCTTCAAGAGCAGAGGAGCCACACAGCACAGCAGCTCTGGACAGGGAGGAGCTCCCCTGAGTCTCTGTCCTGAAGTGAGAGAGACCTGCAGAGCTGCACCCTGTCGCTGGGAAGAGCTGCTGCCCTGTTTCCTCTTCATGAAGACATGAGCACCTGCTGGACTGGAGCCCTGGCCCTGTGTGAGGAGGACTGAGCTGCGGTGTGTCTGACTGGCAGAGGAGGGAAAGGACAGAGGGAATAAAGAGCTCAGGGAGGGAAAGGCTGGAGCTGGAGCTGGACTCTCTCTCCTGCAGCTTCAGCTCTGACACTGCAGGCTCCTTCACTACAATAGAGAGCAGAGCTGCTGTGCTGAGGACTGGGACAGGCCTGGACAGCAGGCAGCCTGTTCCTCTGTGCTGGAGGAGTGTGCTGAGGATTTAGGGACGGGAGGAACTGTTGAAGAGACACTGTAAGTGCTGCTCTTGCAGGAAGTTGTGTTACGACAGACGCTGGAGAGTTAACTTTCAGTTTCGTTTCTGATTCAGACTTCAGTTTCCTGAGTCCTGTTCTGCCCAGATTAAGCTCCCAGTGACTCTCCCAGTCAGTCCAGTCTGGGGTTTCCTGTACTGCAGTATTCTAGTTTCAGTCCAGGTGTGTCTGTGTACCAGTATCTCCAGGTGAGTTTCTTCAGGTGTTTTTCTGCTCTTGTCTGTAGTTTGTGTGTATCTACTGTGTGAGTAAATGCCGGTATATACTGTAATTGTGAAGAAGGGCTGTGTTATTGCTCTGGTCACCCAGCCTGTGTGGCCCTGCATTGTGTAACTTGATGGTGTATTTGTTGTAAATTTATAGATATGTGTTTTGTGTTTAATGTGTTACCTGTTGTGGATCCACTAACTTCTTGTCTTGCTATGTTGGGTCAGGTGACAGAAAAAATGCCTGATCCTGTCAGGCAGTACCCGGTTGGTGCAGAATATTTAGCCTAGCCTAGATGAGGGGACAGAGAGTTTTGTTTGTTCTGCTGTATTGTTTTCTGGAGTTACACACCTGTATTACTTTTTGCTGTTTGTGTTGTATTGAGATGGTGCTGATCCTCTCCTCTGATCGACTCTGTTTCTGCTCAGGAATGGCCTCACCCAGCAGTGTCCTGTCTGAAGAGCAGTTCCTGTGCTCTATCTGTCTGGACACATTCACCAGCCCAGTGTCCACTCCATGTGGACACAACTACTGTCTGGCCTGTATTGGAGGATACTGGGACAGCAGTGATGTGTGTCAGTGTCCAATGTGTAAGGAGACATTTCCTATAAGACCTGATCTCCGTGTGAACAGAAGCCTGGCAGAAATCACTGAGCAGTTCAAGAGGACCAGAGTCAGCAGTGATGAAGGACTTTGTGCTAAACCTGGAGAAGTGTCCTGTGATATCTGCACTGGGAGAAAAATCAAGGCTGTGAAATCCTGTCTGGTCTGTTTGGCCTCTTACTGTGAGACTCACATGGAGCCTCATCTGAGAGTCACAACATTGAAGAAGCACAGACTGATTGAGCCTGTGAAGAGCCTTGAGGACAGGCTGTGTGAGAAGCATGAGAGACTCCTGGAGCTGTTCTGCAGAACTGACCAGACCTGTGTTTGTGTGCTGTGTACTGAGACTGACCACAGGACACACAGCACTGTCCCTGCAGAGACAGAGTGGACAAAGAAGCAGGTGACCTTTCTTATTTCTCTCTGATAACTTGTACTAATTACTACCACTTTATACATACAGTGTATGACAATCCCAACATTCCCTCACTGAGCTCACACAGAATGACCCGAATAGACATTAATTTCATATTGACCAGTCCAGTGTCAGTGTGAGTGTCTCTTGTCCAGTCCAGTGTCAGTGTGAGAGTCTCTTGTCCAGTCCAGTGTCAGTGTGAGAGTCTGTTGACCAGCTCAGTGTCAGTGTGAGCCTCTTTTGACCAGCCCAGTGTATGAGCACCAGTAGCAGTGAATTCAGTGCCTCTGTTCCCCTGTTTATCCACAGACTCAGCTGAGGAAGACTGAGGCAGAAGTACAACAGATGATCCAGGAGAGACTGAAGAAGGTGGAGGAGATCAAACAGGCAGTGGAGCTCAGCAAAGTGAGTCCTGTCAATCCTTCTGAGTGGGGTACTGCAGGGCTCAGTGCTGGGGTCACTGCTCTCTGCACAGAGAGAGGACACTTAGGAAGACTGGGAAGATACTGTAATGTCATTGTCCATTTAAATGATGTTTGTGTCTCGATATCAGTTTCCCGCCAGAAGAGGGCACCTCAGTCACAGGTCTGTACCTCAGTCAGCAGGGGAAGGTGTAAACCATCTAGAATTAGATAACCAATCAGACACCTCCGTGAAGCTGGCCCCCTTACAGAGAGCACAAACGATGAAACCCACCTCATTCGTTAGTGCCATGTTTGCGCTGTTAAAAGTAGTTTGTGCTGCTTTCGTTTCCGAGAGATTGTGCCTTGTTTTTCGGGTGATCACGTGACCATGTCTGGTGACTTTCACCTCCAGTGACCCCGTCTGCCCAGTTCAAGTGCCCTGTTACTGGTGCGAGAGGAACAATTCTGCAGTTGTGTTTCTCTGTTTGCTGGAGTGGGAGGCGGCGGTGGACTCATCCTGAAACTCATCCTGAAACTCGGTTCACACCATGCCCCTTCTCTCAATGACTGACTTGATTTCGTGTGATCTTCTCTGTTCTCCTGCAGGTTTTGTCTTCACACCTTTCTTCACCCTTCTGCACTTGGCACTTCCTGAGTGGGCTCTCTGCTCCTCCTGCCTCCTCCCCTCTCCCAGCTTCTGTTCTCCTGTGCTCTTTAATCCTGTCTGCCGTCTTTCTCACACCTGAAGAAGGCTTCACAGACGAAACGTTGTGTTTTTTCTCTTCTCTTTTCAGCCTGGAATAAACCTATTACTTGTTCCTTTACATCTGCAACTGTTCTGATTAGGGTGTGATATCGGTGACAATTTCTAATTTTCCTGATTGCACAAACGCACAGAAGATACTGGTATTAAAACCAAAATCCATTGCCGCCCCCCACCCGGTCACACAGAGAAACACAACTGCAGAACTGTTCCTCTCGCACCAGTAACAGACGCTTGAACTGGGCAGACGGGGTCACGTCACCCGGCATGGTCACGTGATCACCCGACAAACAAGGCGCTATATCTCGGGAACGAGAGCAGCACAAACTCTACTACCTGTATCAACGGCTCAAACGCAGCACTAACGATTGAGGCTGGTCCGGTTCCCCTACGACGTTGTAGGGGGGCTGGACAAGGTCACCCCCTAAAAAAGAAGACTTTATAAATAAGGAACGAGAGCAGCTGGGAAGTTTCTTTCAACGGCTCAAACGCAGCACTAACGAATTGGACCGGTTTGGTTTCCCTTAAGGGGGCTGAGTGGCGTCACGACCGATAAAACAAGGCGCTATATCTCAGAAACAAAAGCAGCACAAACGCAGCACTAACGAATGAGGTGGTTTTCATTGTTTGTGCCGTCTGTAGGAGGGCTGTGCTTACCACCACACCTCCAGCTCATCTGTGATGTGGCCTCTGTAGGCATTAAGAGTTTACTGCTTAGTAGAAGTCTGGGGGGTTTCTGGGTGATTAGGATGTTGGGTCTCTGATACACCTTTTTTGTAAATATTTTAGAGAATAACTTGTGTGTTGCATGTTTTGTTTTGTGTCTAGTGTAGTTTGTGTGTTCTCATTGTAATAAATATTTGTTTACAAGAGGATTATTACTTTCCAGCAAATTTCTGCCAGAGAACAAGGAATTCATGTTATACAGAACAGTTGCGGATCCCAGCCGCTCTGTATATACATGCAAATAATTACTTATTTCTGACATGTCAATATTATTTCATTAATTCCTGTTACCTCATGAAGTCTCCTGGTGTCTCCTCAGAGCTGTGCCCAGAGAGAGATTGTGGACAGTGTGCAGGTCTTCACTGCTCTTCGAAACTCCATTGAGAGGAGCCAGGCTGAGCTCATCGAGCTGATTGAGGAGAAGCAGAGAGCAGCAGAGAGGAGGGCTGAAGGGATCATTAAAGAGCTGGAGCAGGAAATCACTGAGCTAAAGAGGAGAAACACTGAGCTGGAGCAGCTCTCCCACACTGAGGACCACATCCACTTCGTACAGGTCAGCACACACTGTAGAGAGCAGATACAGTGTCTACAGAGAGCAGAGAGTCCTACAGGTCAGCACCCACTGTAGAGAGCAGATACAGTATCTACAGAGAGCAGAGAGTCCTACAGGTCAGCACACACTGTAGAGAGCAGATACAGTATCTACAGAGAGCAGAGAGTCCTACAGGTCAGCACACACTGTAGAGAGCAGATACAGTATCTACAGAGAGCAGAGAGTCCTACAGGTCAGCACACACTGTAGAGAGCAGATACAGTATCTGCAGAGAGCAGAGAGTCCTACAGGTCAGAAATTACTGTAGAGAGCAGATACAGTATCTACAGAGAACAGAGAGTCCTACAGGTCAGCACACACTGTAGAGAGCAGATACAGTATCTACAGAGAGCAGAGAGACCTACAGGTCAGCACACACTGTAGAGAGCAGATACAGAATCTACAGAGAGCAGAGAGTCCTACAGGTCAGAAATTACTGTAGAGAGCAGATACAGTATCTACAGAGAGCAGAGAGTCCTACAGGTCAGCACATACTTTAGAGAGCAGATACAGTATCTACAGAGAGCATAGAGTCCTACAGGTCAGCACACACTGTAGAGAGCAGATACAGTATCTACAGAGAGCAGAGAGTCCTACAGGTCAGCACATACTGTAGAGAGCAGATACAGTATCTACAGAGAGCAGAGAGTCCTACAGGTCAGCACACACTGTAGAGAGCAGATACAGTATCTACAGAGGGCAGAGAGACCTACAGGTCAGCACACACTGTAGAGAGCAGATACAGTATCTACAGAGAGCAGAGAGTCCTACAGGTCAGCACACACTGTAGAGAGCAGATACAGTATCTATAGAGAGCAGAGAGAGCTCACTGTGTGACTCTTAGTGATCTATACTGGGCTCTAGGTTTCAGACTCACAGATGACTTATTGTCTTAGAGGGCTGTGACCCCCCATGACTCTGAGTCTCTCCTGCTGTAGAGTTTCCCCTCCCTGTGCTCCCCTCCACACCCCAAGGACTGGTCTGACATCCCTGTTCACCCTGATCTCTGTCAGGGGGCTGTGAGGAGGGCTGTGTGTCACCTGGAGGACAGACTCAGAGAGGAAGTGGAGAAAGTGCCTGGAGTCAGTGAGTATAACTGTGAGAACACAGCTTGTTTATGAGGTTCAAAACACCTGTCAATGGCACTCAATCAATCTACTATGAAGAATCAGGTTTCTCTCTTCGTGTCTATCTGTGTTATGAACAGGTGTGTCTTCAGTGCTGTCTGTGTAGAGATCAGGTGTATCTTCACTTCTGTCTGTGTAGAGATCAGGTGTGTGAACAGGTGTGTCTCACTGCTGTCTGTGTTGAGATCAGGTGTGCAGCAGGGTGATCTTGTGTGTCAGGGGTGTGTTCAGCTGGAGACAGTGCTGTGTGATGCTGCTCCTCCCACAGTGGAGTTTGAACTGCTCTCTGTCCCTGAGCCTCAGCTCTGCCTCAGTGCTTCACAGTCAGAAGCTCTGGAACAGAGAAAGGGCTCAGACTCCTGTGAGGAGGCTGCTCAGTCACTCCTGTCCTTGTCTTTGTACTGGAGGCAGTGGGAGGTGTGGAGCTGGACTGTGTGATAACAAGCTGGATGAGCTGTCAGTGTCTCTTACAGACCCAGAGCTCCACTGGGCAGACAACACACTCCTGTGTGTTACTGTCCTGCCTGAGAGATCAGCACAGCACTACAACACACAACACTGCACACCTGGAGACCAGACTCCAGCAGGAATGTGCTCTCAGCTCTCTAACATCTTTCTCTCTGTTTGCAGAGTTTGAGAGGCTTCGCAAACATGCAGGTGAGTCTGTTGTCACTGACAGGAACTTGTCATTTACAAAGGTCACAGCAGGGTCACAGGGGTCAATACAGGCTCTTACTCTAACAGGGGGAGATGTTGTAACTCCTGCTTTATACACAGCTGATGTGTTTAATGTTGTGAGCAAAGTCCCTCTGATGGGCTTTGTCCTTATCAGGACTGATGAGGAATTGGACCCCAACACTGTGGCACACAGTGGGGACCCCAACACTGACCCATGTCTTGGGATCCCCAATACACAGATTGAAGACCCCATCACTGTGTCAGGACTGCAGTTCTCTATTCCATCATTGTGAAACAGAGGATTTTAATCCTGTTAAACCTGTAAACTAGAATCTACACTGACAACTAGGAGCCTGCAGACACACAAGACACTGAACACAACAGTCAGACAGGAGCTCGAAATTCACTACTGTGAGAGACTAAGAGGAGAGGAAGGACTTGTTAAGGGAGGAAGAGGGTGAAATGAGAGCAGAGAAGAGGGAGAGAGACAGGATGTCCGTCCCTCTGCTCCTCCAGATAGAGGTGTTACAGTGAAGCAGCCGGTCCCACTGAAGGACACCCACTGCTCTCCAGTCCACACTGGACACAGGCACACAGCCTCAGGCACTGGAGGATGAGCTCTGGAACAGACACCTTTACAGATAGAGTGGTGGGAGACTGGAACAGGCTGTCTAGAGTGTCTGCCCCAGTCCTTCTGGTGGGCGGCAGTGAGCTGTGTAGCAGGTGTCAGATTGAAGCAGTAACCCATCACTCTGGGGATGTACTGGAGTCTCCCAGTCTTATGGATCCCTAAACACTGGCACACCTCCCTGAAGACAGCTGACTCTGAGCTCCTCCCCTGGTCAGTATGCAGCTCCTCTCGTGAACATGCAGCAGGGTGTGTGGTTTCTCTCAGCACAGCTGAGCTCCTGGCTCAAGTACAGACGCCATCACTGCTGGTATCTGTGTCTGGGTTGAATGGGCTCTCTGGGTCCAGCTGGGCCAACACTGGAGACTCTGCAAGGACAGCTCTTGCTGTTCAAAAGCACATTGACAATCTTCACCTCAGAGGGAAGATGCTGCATTGTATGTCAGAAATATAAGGAGCTCAGCAACGTCAGCAAACTAGGGGTCAAACCAGCAGTAGTAGAAGGCCGGTCCAATGAAACCCCTCACATCTGAACTGACCGGGGGGCTGGCCAGGAGTTTACTGTGGCTCCTCTTCAGGGGCTGTGGAGACCCTTCTGGCTCAGAAGTCTCTTGCTGTAGGAGATTCATGTCTTCAGTGAGTCTTGAGACCTGTCCTCCTCATGAGGTCCCTGACCTTTCTTCACTTGTCCAGGACCTGGAGAATGAGGGTCATCCAGGCACACCGGGCACTCTGACCTGGGCACGCCACTGAGCTCCCTTCCCATCAGCCGCTCAGAGCTGGCTGGGCAGGGCACAGTCCAGAAGGCTGGAGCGTGTGTTGCCACAGCCCCTGACCTCTGGAGAAGGCAGTCTCTGGCCTGACCTCTGGGGCACCTCAACTTGCCGGTAGCTGCTGTACAGGTCCAGAGAGCTGCACCAGCGCTACCCTGAGACATAATCCAGCACCTCGTCAGTGTGGCTCAGGGGACAAGAGTCCTTCTTGGTGACGTTGTTGAGTCCCTGTAGTCTGTACAGACCAGCAGTGAAGCGTCCTTCTGCAGGGGGAGATCAGGGCCTGTCAGAGGGCTCGATCTCCCCTGCTGCAGTCAGACCCCGGACTGCTTCCTCTGCCTCGGCTCTCTTGTGGATGGCCAGGCGGGGGGAGGGATGCAGATGGGTCTTGCTTCGCCAGTGGCGATGGTGCACTGAGGTTCATTTGTACGAGTACAGTCTTCCTCTCTTCCAGCAAACACATCTGCAAACTCTCGTAGCAGAGTCCTTGGTTGTCCCTGCTCTGCCTCACTCAGTCCCTCTTTGCTGCGCTGAGAAAGCTCCTCCACCATTTTGTCTGATTTTGTTGTGGTCTTGAAGGCCGAGCCCCTGTCCTCAGTTTCAGGATGCTGCTCCCTCGCACCGTGGGTCAGTGTCTCCTGGCTCAGGGAGAGTCTCTGGGCTCCCTGCTGTATCTCCATGGTAACTCTGGGCTGCTCTGGAGCTGTTGCACTGGTACCCAGGAGGAGGTGTGGCCCCTCGCTGCTATTAGCTTGAGGGCCACTCGGCATTTCCTGCTGGCACTGCTCTCGAGACGCACGGTTCTGCACAGAGGAGTTCAGTACCAGTGACTCCATCCTCTCACCTGGCCATCCAGGGAAAGCTCTCTTCACTGGTCTGCAGCAGAACTGCCAGGTTCTCTCCTTCTGTAGTCTGTCTGAGCCAGGCGCTGCCTGTAGGAGTTATACTGTACCTGACCATCGTGATCTTCAGCATGAACACACACCTGCAGACTCACACAGGTTAAATCATTCTGTGCAGTAATATCCACAGATGTCCTTCCATCAGCTCTTACAGCCATTCCTGCAGACTGCCTTCATCTAGAACTGACACAAATCATCACTTTTAAAAAGATGGTTATTACAGTATTTGTATTTCTTTAACCTTTACATTTAACTACATAACGCTAATATCTGTTCCCCCAATTTCTGAATATCCCTGCTTTCCCGTAAGAAATACAATTGTAGAGTCACATCACAACAAATAAATCACAAATCTGCTCAATTCACACCCAGATGTGACAAAACACATTTAAGACTCACACTAAATATTTTCTTAATTTCAATTCTCTTCACTCCCTGGGATATCTGAAAAACACTGTCACATACAAAATATTTTACATACAGCTACTAATAAAGATGTACAGTAAATTTCATTGTTAAGAAATTACTTGTATTAATAGACATTAAATACATTAATAGAAACAATAAAATTAGTTTTTAATAAATTACTCTTATGAATAAACACATCAATAAAGTTCATTATTAATAAATGTGATTTAACTGGAAAGCAGTTTTAGTTAAACATTACAATCCTTTTCCAAGTGACGGACACATGACTTCCTGCCGGAGTGCCGGTGTTGTTTCCCCTCTATTCTCCTGTGATCCAGAGCTCCGCCTGTCCCACACTGAGCTGTCTCCCCATGTGAAGAGGCGCTGGGAGTCAGTCCTGTACTCCAGTCACCTCTAGAGGGCAGCAGCTCTCACTCTGGGCTCGTTGCAGTGGAGAGCAGGTTCAGCTCGGAGCTGCGGACTGATTTCAGCGGCCAAGTTCGTTGCTCTTGGTCTGAAGTTGGCGCGCTAGTTTAACACGGAGCTGTGTGCTGACCAGGGGCTGAGCTCCAGTTAGTGCGCTGTGTCAGTTCGTTACAACTGACCCACAATGTCTGTTTTTCAGCTTTACATACGTATTACACTGATTTGTGTGTAACGAACAAGAAAAAAGACACACACAAGCTTTGTCTGTTCTCTTTCGGGTTCCCCTGTCTTGTGTAAAGACAACTTCAGCCTTAATTCAGGTGACAGAGTTAAATACACTGACAGACAGCTCTTAACACACACAAACAACAGATCCTTTTTATTACTGTCCTCAGCAGCGCAGGAGGAGACAAGCTTGCAGTTACTGCCTGTGTGACTCAGGGCCCTGTTATTGTTAATGAAGTGGCAGCAATTTCAGCTTCTAAGAATTTTGTCTTAATGAGACTTTTACAATCTAACTGATAGAGAGGAACCAGAATAACCATGAAAAGACAGTTTGTTTATTTTTCTTCTTGTGAAATAATGTATCCATCAGTATAGAGATGCCCTCAGCCGTGTGATCTACACACAGTGGATCATCAGGTCTCCTTTAGATTTAAAGACACTTTCTCCCACAGGAGCCAGACTCTCGCAGTGTGAGAGCTCTGCACACGCTCACAGCTCATCTCAGCCGGGCTGGGCCTGTCTGTCCTGACCAACCCAGGAGAGCCCATTTCCACAGGTCTGCCTGCCCAGTCTCTCCAGTCATATCAGAACACATCCAGAGCATCTGGACCGGTCCTGTCCACACTGTCATGTCCACTACACACTGGCCGCACAATACTGACACTTTCTGAAGTGTTGTCTTTATTTTTACCTGCTGCACACAAACAAGCACCAGTGACTTCAGACGAGTTCAACCCAAACCAGTGATGTGAACCTGTGACTGCAGGCATCACGAGCAAACTGTGACAGAACAGTGGAGAAGAGGACAACGGGTTTTGTGTGATTAATTAAATAATAAACCAATAAGTTTCATTTTGTCACTGAATGCCCTGGGTGTCTCAGGACAGGCAGGCCCAGTCCAGCTGAAATCAGCAGACTGAACAGAACTGTAGTTTACTGCAGTGAGCTTCCTGTTGGTGTGAATCCTGATACACACTCTAGACACCTGCATCTGTACTTTCATCTGAGAGAGGAGTGAGATAAAAATCATTTCATCCTGTCTGTCTGCTCTCTGATCCACAGCTGATGTGACTCTGGACCCCAATACAGCTCATCCCAATCTCATCCTGTCTGAGGATGGGAAACAAGTGAGACATGGAGACACACGACAGGATCTCCCTGACAATCCAGAGAGATTTGATCCTTGTCCCTGTGTCCTGGGAAAGGATGGGATCACCTCAGGGAGACACTACTGGGAGGTGGAGGTGGGGAAGAAGACTAAGTGGGATTTAGGAGTCGCCAGAGAGTCCATCAACAGGAAGGGGAAGAACATTCTGAGCCCCCAGTATGGTTACTGGACTGTTATACTGAGGAATGGGAATGAGTACAAGGCTTGTGCTGGACCCTCAGTCCTCCTCCCCCTGAGCCAGAAGCCCCAGAAGGTGGGGGTGTATGTGGACTATGAGGGGGGACAGGTCTCCTTTTACAATGTGGACAACAGGTCTCATATCTACACCTTCACTGCCTCCTTCACTGAGAAACTCTTTCCATTCTTCGGCCCTGGTCTTCATCAGGGAGGTAAAAACTCAGCCCCACTGATCATCTGTCCTGTCAGTCACACAGGCTGAATCAGCACATTGTCTGATTCTCTCTCCTGGAATGTAAATAATTTAGTCTTTTTCATTTGAAATTGTTCTTCTGTATCTTGGGTGTTGTTTTCTCCACCCACTGCTGGGCATGTCCACATCTGCTCTCAACGCTACTCGTTCAGTCACCAGAAACAACATCACCTGTGGGAGGGG
Organism: Lepisosteus platostomus; assembly: GCF_059453375.1. Lineage (NCBI taxonomy): Eukaryota > Metazoa > Chordata > Actinopteri > Semionotiformes > Lepisosteidae > Lepisosteus > Lepisosteus platostomus. The sequence continues at coordinate 13,540,811 of NC_142616.1, forward strand.
CTCTCTTGGAAAATAAAATGATTACTGGCTTCTGTCAAACTGTTCTACTTTCTACTTTCAGTCCATGTCATTGCTCTATTCTGTTTGCTCTGCATTAATCACTTCTTTCAGTAAATCAGTAAAATTGAGTCACAGGTGTTTTCTTTATCTCTCACCTGTAAATTCTCCAGATTCATGGCTGACCAGCTGGGTCACCATCAGACACAGACTAACACGTCAGCTGAATGCCAGTCGCTTTCTACATGATGGACATTGCTGCTTCACTGTCATGGCCTGGACTCAGATAGAACTATTTCTGTATTAAATAAACTCTGTCATTCTGAATATTTGACATTTGGTCTTCATCTTCATCTTCATCATGATTTAACGTCAGCAGCTATATCACCCTGAAACTCACCCCTGTCAGCCCCCTGAAGCTCAGCAGGTGTAATCCTGGTCAATACCTGGATTGAAAGCTCCTGGGAAAGCTAAGGCTGCTGCTGGAAGAGGTGTTAGTGGGGCCAGCAGGGGGCGCTCACCCTGTGGTCTGTGTGGGTCCTAATGCCACAGTATAGTGACAGGGACACTAGACTGTAAACAGGCACCATCCTTCGGATGAGAAATAAAACCGAGGTCCTGACTCTCTGTGGTCATTAAAAACCCCAGGGTGTTTTTTAAAAAAGAGTAGGGGTGTTACCCCAGTGTCCTGGCCAAATTTCCCCCTGTCCTTTACAAATCATGGCCTCCTAATAACCCCACTCTCTGAACTGGCTTCATCACTCTGCTCTCCTCCCCACTGAGAGCTGGTGTGTGTGAGCAGACTGGAGTATCATCCAGGTGGGGCTGCACACTGGTGGTGGTGGAGGGGATCCCCATTACCTGTAAAGAGTTTTGAGTGGAGTGTCCAGAAAAGCACTGTATAACTCTAAGGAATTTGATGATGATGATGATGATGTAGATTCCTATGTCATGAATGTGCTTGTGATTTCTGTCATCTAACACAATGTTGAGAATCCCAGGCTCTCTCTGTAGGCTGATCAGCTGTCCAGACCCTGTGATTGGAGGAAGACAGAAAACAGCAGAAACACTTGTATTCTGTCCACTTTGTATCTTTGTAACAGTTGTGTCAATTTCAAGGTGCCTGTCCTGTCCCGGCACTGTAACAGGCGCCTGGTCTGTCTGTCAGTGTCCAGCTGTCTGTGGTCACTTGGCCACCCTACTGGGCTGCTTGTTCCAGAAACCTGCTGCTCTCGGTGTTGAGAGGATTGTCCAGCCCTGGTGCTGGAGGTCATGTCTGTCATCTGAGCTCAGTTAACAATGACCTGCAGCTGCTCTTTACTTCCTGAACTGAGTCAGAACAATCAGAACACCAGCAGACACACTGACCAGCCCCTCCAGGACCAGGACAGGACAGCCCTGCTGCAGACACACTGACCAGCCCCTCCAGGACCAGGACTGGACAGCCCTGCTGCAGACACACTGACCAGCCCTCCAGGACCAGGACTGGACAGCCCTGCTGCAGACACACCGACCAGTTCTCCAGGACCAGGACTGGACAGCCCTGCTGCAGACACACCGACCAGTTCTCCAGGACCAGGACTGGACAGCCCTGCTGCAGACACACTGACCAGCCCCTCCAGGACCAGGACTGGACAGCCCTGCTGCAGACACACTAACCAGCCCCTCCATGACCAGGACTGGACAGCCCTGCTGCAGACACACTGACCAGCCCCTCCGGGAGTGTCTGTGAGCCTGTCCACTCCCGGTCCAGAACTGCTCAGTGTGTCTGCAGCAGGGCTGTCCAGTCCTTACCCTGGAGAGGTCAGTGTTTATGCAGCAGGGCTGTCCAGTCCTGGTCCTGGAGAACTGGTCAGTGTGTCTGCAGCAGGGCTGTCTGGTCCTGGAGGGGCTGGTCAGTATGTCTGCAGCAGGGCTGTCCAGTCCTGGTCCTGGAGGGGCTGGTCAGTGTGTCTGCAGCAGGGCTGTCCAGTCCTGGTCCTGGAGGGGCTGGTCAGTGTGTCTGCAGCAGGACTGTCCAGTCCTGGTCCTGGAGAACTGGTCGGTGTGTCTGCAGCAGGGCTGTCCAGTCCTGGTCCTGGAGAACTGGTCGGTGTTTCTGCAGCAGGGCTGTCCAGTCCTGGTCCTGGAGGGGCTGGTCAGTGTGTCTGCTGGTGTTCTGATTGTTCTGACTCAGTTCAGGAAGTAAAGAGCAGCTGCAGGTCATTGTTAACTGAGCTCAGATGACAGACATGTTACATCGATAGGAATGGATGAAGCTGTTCGTCCGGTAAATTCCATCAAGGCCAGGGCAACAAGCACACGAGTTTGAAAGATTATTCCAAACAATTCAGCGCAGGATGACTGGAGAGGCAGCCTTTTTTACTACTAATAAACTTTATTTTATAATACACCTTTAAATGTGGCTTCTCAAAGCACTTTAAATGCTTTTAAAAAAGCACATTTAAAGTGCTTTAAACAAAGCACTTTATTTACTACGCAAAATATTAAATATTAAGAACGCCTGCTCTAGAATATAGTCGAGAACAGTCAGATAAGTCGCTGTTGGAATAGAGAGAGACACGTGAATTCTTTGTTCTCTGGTACAGATTCGTTGAAAATAGTAGTAATTCACGCACACTGGATTAAACAAATATTTACTTTTAAATTATTAAATTTGTATTATTTTCTAATTTAAATCTGTCTCTCTGCAAATCTGTATCATAATAAATAATACTGAGGTATATATGACCCAAGAAACCCAAGATCCCCAAAAACACAGAACAGCTCTCTCTCTCGCAGGGTTCAGATACTGAGCTCCAGTCAGGTTTGGTCTGGATGATCATGAAGTCGGGGCTCTCGCCTGGCGTGAGATCAAGTCCCAACTCCTCTGGACTCCTCTCTCTCTCTCGTGGTCTGACCTTCTTTGTCTTCTGTGAATTTACAAACTTACAGTATGTACAAGCATTTCATAAACTTAATATTTCAATCCAAACCTGAATCCACAAGCTGAGGACGTCTAAGAAAAGCTGCAGTAAGTGTCAGCAATGTCTGAAGAGAAGTGCATGTGATGCTGTAAGCTGATTGAATAAGTATTCAGACATGTGGGCTCAATATTTGTATCTTGGGCACCACTGGGCCACTCCAGGCCTCTGTCTTATTATGAAGCCCCTCCAGTGGAGCTCTGGCCTTGTGCTTTGGCTCAGTGTGCTGCTGAAGTGTGAGTTCAGCTCCAGCCTCAAGTCTTTAGGAGACAGAAACACACTTCAGTCCCATATTTTTGTGTACTTTGCTCCGTCTGGTTTTCCTCCAATCCCACACATTCAGACCAACAGGTTCCAGTCTGGTCTGATCCCACAGCAGCCTTCTCACCTGCCTGCAGACTCAGGGAGCTGCTGGGCTGCAGGCTGCCTGCAGGGGCTGGATGTGTCTTTCTTCAGCCCCATACGAGCCCCTGGTGGACCCCCAGGACACTGATACCCACCTCCTCCCCTCCCAGCCACTCCGCTCTGTCAAAAGCACCACTGGTCTGACGGAGGCCCCCACGACCAGTCTAACCAGTTACCTCTTTGTGTGGCTGCCCAGTGTGGAGGGACAGTGGGGTCTGGGTGCTTACAGGACCTATTTAAAGTGGGAAAACGGGGAGCAGGGGGCTCCCAACAGGCAAATCTGGGGAGTCAGGAAAGCCCTGGGCAGCACTAATAAATATCTGTTATATCTCAGTTCTTACAACATCAGCAATAGAGAGCAAGAGCTCATCAAGAGTCCATCATTACTGAGGAGCTGTGACGTTATAGGAGTTACTGGATCATGGCTGGGGAAGGATGAGCTGGATCAGTACAACTTTGGAGACATTTCTTCAGAAAGACACGCTGGACAGAAGGGTGTTGGTTGGGCTGTTTATCCAAACGAACCTGTAACAAGACAGAGGACTGGAGCCAGGTGACCCAGGAGTTTAAAGCCTATCTGGGTCAAGCTGAACGATAGGAACTGTAAGAGCTCAACACCAGCTGTGTGTTACAGATCACTGATGCACACAGGGACACACAGAGCTCACTGTATGTCTGCAGGTTCTCTGGTCATTTATCTTACAGTCTCTAGATAGAGATGAGTTCAGGAGAGCATCACTGATCTCCTCTGTTTCCACCAGCTCTTTCCCATGAGGTCATTTTAATGAAGACAGGGACCAGAAAGGCCAGTGCAGTTAAACTGGTCCTGCTGGTAGTGTTGAGGTGGGTGTGGACTGTGGAGGAGTGGGAGACAGAAGGAGTCACATTCGATCTGTGGGTTGAAGTGATCTGTCCTGTTGTCTCAGGATCCCCTCCAGCATCCCTGTCCTCACTCACTGGTGTCAGAAAAGACTGCACAGTCCTCCTCTTCCTCTTCTGCTCTTCTCTTGACTCTTCTCCCTGGATCTTCTCCCTAACTCTTCCCTCTCTGGACACTTGAGGATTCAATCCAGTTCACTCTGTGTCTCCCACTTCTCTCTGCTCACGTTTCCACTGCATCTCCACTCTTCACTCTCACTCTTCACTGAGCACCAGATCTTCACTGGCTGTCCCAGCTGACCGGGTGCAGCCTGTGTGTGAACAGCTCTCATGTCCCTGACATGGCAGCGCAGGTCTGCTGGCTCCTCTCCCCTCGTGCTGAGAGAGCTCCTGTCTGTGCGGATGGGAGACCAGGGGCCTGTGGACTCAGCCTGTGCTCCCTGTCTCTCTCAGCTGTGGGGAGACGATACGCCGCTGCCTCACTCCTGCAGCAGCAGTGCCTCAGCTCAGTCCTGCTTGAACAGCCCCTCTGCTCCCTGCAGCACACTGGGAGCCTTTCATGGGGCCTGAGAAATGAGCCACCACACAGCCATCTGCCCAGAATCGAAGCTGTATCTCCTCAAGCAGCCCTGGATTTCGGACTCCCACAGGCCTGGAAGACAGACCAGCCCTCTAGCAAAAACACTCCTGTTCCTTCCTGCTGGAGCCGAGATGGAGACAGAAACCTTTGCTCTTCCCAGTGGATGAATCAGCCCAGAGGAGCAGGGTATCCTGACAGCTCCTCTCCCTCACTTCAAATCCCTCTTCATCACAGAGCAGAAGACTCACTCGGATCAGATGGGCCTCATTCAGCAGGTGTCCCCATGAGCAGGCAGTAATATTGGCTCATGGTCACACACAGGCCCAACAGGAGCCCCTCTCACTGTCTCACAGGCAGCTGAGCTGAAGTGAACTCATCTTGTCTGTGAGGCTCCTTTCAGGGAGAGAGGAGCTGCCGTCTCACAGTCTGTGGACAAGGAGAGAGGGGCTCCAGGGTGGTATACTGATATGAGTGTTACTATTCTTATCTCCACAGAAATGTCCTTGAACACAGAACTGTGAGTCACATGACTACAGCACAACCTGCCGCCACAGCCCAGTTTCCCAGAATCCTCTCCTGCACTCCTCTCTGTGTTTCACTGAGAAGCGAAAGTGAAAATATTTCATTACTCTGGTAAACAGGGTGTGAGAGGTGAGGTGAACAGATCGTTTTTCAAATCTAGTTATTAAGAGGCCTCAGATACTCAAATATTTCTTTCAGAACAAGAGAGAGAGGAGCTCAGAGCAGCAGGAGCAGGTTGTCCAGTGTGTAAGTATCCTGTCTGTCTCCGAGCAGTTAACAGCACAGTGTGCTGCAGGGTTAGCTGCTGTCCTGTACACTCAGACAGTTAGTCACTAAACAGACGACATTGTTGTGAATCATAACCTGATGGTGTCAAATGTTTGAGTTTTCTCCTTTTTTTCAACGTATCGGATCTGACAGCAGACAAACAGTACATTTCCTGTCTTTTCTGAAGGTTTCTCTTTCACTTTGTGCTTCCTGTAGTTGAACAGCATCACACTCTGTGAGCAACGACTCTCAACACAAAGAAGATTAAACTTTTCTCCACGATACAGACTGTAATTCACAGTGTGAACGTCCTGTGAGGTGAAACAGGTGAGTCCAGTTATTGTCCAGTAGTATAAGGAGTCAGGAAATACTGTCTGACTGGAATCCTGTCCCCTTGCTTTCTGTGTTAGGCTTCAGCGCACCTGTGACTCCAGACTGGATAAAAAGGAATGGATAGATATAATAATGCTTGTTTTCTATTTACACCAGGTCAGAGTCAGAAAACTAATTCGATTTAGTTGCTGTGTGCTGGAGTGACAGTGAGATCAGTCAGATACAGCAGTGTGTGAGTGATCAGTCAGGACTGAAGCTGCTGTGTGCTGGAGTGACAGTGAGATCAGTCAGATACAGCAGTGTGTGAGTGATCAGTCAGTCAAGACTGAAGCTGCTGTGTGTTGGAGTGACAGTGAGATCAGTCAGATACAGCAGTGTGTGAGTGATCAGTCAGGACTGAAGCTGCTGTGTGCTGGAGTGACAGTGAGATCAGTCAGATACAGCAGTGTGTGAGTGATCAGTCAGTCAGGACTGAAGCTGCTGTGTGCTGGAGTGACAGTGAGATCAGTCAGATACAGCAGTGTGTGAGTGATCAGTCAGCACTGAAGCTGCTGTGTGCTGGAGTGACAGTAAGATCAGTCAGATACAGCAGTGTGTGAGTGATCAGTCAGGACTGAAGCTGCTGTGTGCTGGAGTGACAGTGAGATCAGTCAGGTACAGCAGTGTGTGAGTGATCAGTCAGGACTGAAGCTGCTGTGTGCTGGAGTGACAGTGAGATCAGTCAGATACAGCAGTGTGTGAGTGATCAGACAGGACTGAAGCTGCTGTGTGCTGGAGTGACAGTGAGATCAGTCAGATACAGCAGTGTGAGTGATCAGTCAGGACTGAAGCTGCTGTGTGCTGGAGTGACAGTGAGGTCAGTCAGATACAGCAGTGTGTGAGTGATCAGTCAGTCAGGACTGAAGCTGCTGTGTGCTGGAGTGACAGTGAGATCAGTCAGATACAGCAGTGTGTGAGTGATCAGTCAAGACTGAAGCTGCTGTGTGCTGGAGTGACAGTGAGATCAATCAGATACAGCAGTGTGTGAGTGATCAGTCAGGACTGAAGCTGCTGTGTGCTGGAGTGACAGTGAGATCAGTCAGATACAGCAGTGTGTGAGTGATCAGTCAGCACTGAAGCTGCTGTGTGCTGGAGTGACAGTAAGATCAGTCAGGTACAGCAGTGTGTGAGTGATCAGTCAGGACTGAAGCTGCTGTGTGCTGGAGTGACAGTGAGATCAGTCAGGTACAGCAGTGTGTGAGTGATCAGTCAGGACTGAAGCTGCTGTGTGCTGGAGTGACAGTGAGATCAGTCAGGTACAGCAGTGTGTGAGTGATCAGTCAGGACTGAAGCTGCTGTGTGCTGGAGTGACAGTGAGATCAGTCAGATACAGCAGTGTGTGAGTGATCAGTCAGGACTGAAGCTGCTGTGTGCTGGAGTGACAGTGAGGTCAGTCAGATACAGCAGTGTGTGAGTGATCAGTCAGGACTGAAGCTGCTGTGTGCTGGAGTGACAGTTAGGTCAGTCAGATACAGCAGTGTGTGAGTGATCAGTCAGTCAGGACTGAAGCTGCTGTGTGCTGGAGTGACAGTGAGATCAGTCAGATACAGCAGTGTGTGAGTGATCAGTCAAGACTGAAGCTGCTGTGTGCTGGAGTGACAGTGAGATCAGTCAGATACAGCAGTGTGTGAGTGATCAGTCAGGTCAAGACTGAAGCTGCTGTGTGCTGGAGTGTCAGTGAGATCAGTCAGATACAGCAGTGTGTGAGTGATCAGTCAGGACTGAAGCTGCTGTGTGCTGGAGTGACAGTGAGATCAGTCAGATACAGCAGTGTGTGAGTGATCAGTCAGGACTGAAGCTGCTGTGTGCTGGAGTGACAGTGAGATCAGTCAGATACAGCAGTGTGTGAGTGATCAGTCAGGTCAAGACTGAAGCTGCTGTGTGCTGGAGTGTCAGTGAGATCAGTCAGATACAGCAGTGTGTGAATGATCAGTCAGGACTGAAGCTGCTGTGTGCTGGAGTGACAGTGAGATCAGTCAGATACAGCAGTGTGTGAGTGATCAGTCAGTCAGGACTGAAGCTGCTGTGTGCTGGAGTGTCAGTGAGATCAGTCAGATACAGCAGTGTGTGAGTGATCAGTCAGTCAGGACTGAAGTTGCTGTGTGCTGGAGTGACAGTGAGATCAGTCAGATACAGCAGTGTGTGAGTGAACAGTCAGGACTGAAGCTGCTGTGTGCTGGAGTGTCAGTGAGATCAGTCAGATACAGCAGTGTGTGAGTGATCAGTCAGGACTGAAGCTACTGTGTGCTGGAGTGACAGTGAGATCAGTCAGATACAGCAGTGTGTGAGTGATCAGTCAGGACTGAAGCTGCTGTGTGCTGGAGTGACAGTGAGGTCAGTCAGATACAGCAGTGTGTGAGTGATCAGTCAACACTGAAGCTGCTGTGTGCTGGAGTGACAGTGAGATCAGTCAGATACAGCAGTGTGTGAGTGATCAGTCAGGTCAGGACTGAAGCTGCTGTGTGCTGGAGTGACAGTGAGATCAGTCAGATACAGCAGTGTGTGAGTGATCAGTCAGGTCAGGACTGAAGCTGCTGTGTGCTGGAGTGACAGTGAGATCAGTCAGATACAGCAGTGTGTGAGTGATCAGTCAACACTGAAGCTGCTGTGTGCTGGAGTGACAGTGAGATCAGTCAGATACAGCAGTGTGTGAGTGATCAGTCAGGTCAGGACTGAAGCTGCTGTGTGCTGGAGTGACAGTGAGATCAGTCAGATACAGCAGTGTGTGAGTGATCAGTCAGGACTGAAGCTGCTGTGTGCTGGAGTGACAGTGAGATCAGTCAGATACAGCAGTGTGTGAGTGATCAGTCAGGACTGAAGCTGCTGTGTGCTGGAGTGACAGTGAGGTCAGTCAGATACAGCAGTGTGTGAGTGATCAGTCAGTCAGGACTGAAGCTGCTGTGTGCTGGAGTGACAGTGAGGTCAGTCAGATACAGCAGTGTGTGAGTGATCAGTCAGGACTGAAGCTTCTGTGTGCTGGAGTGACCGTGAGATCAGTCAGTAAATGAGCTGAATTATCTGTCTGCCCACCAGCCCACCAGCCAGCAGAGATCAACACTTAAGATCATTACCAGCAGCAGATTACTACTGTATTAACAAGCGCCGCCGCACGAGTTAACACACCTGCAATTGCTCTACCGTGCGGCACACCGGCTTATTTGTACCATTCTTACCTGATTCCCGTTGCTCGGTATTGAGTTCACTACTTGTTGCTCTGCCTAGCGTTTCTTACCCCCTTTTGACTTCCTGGAATTCTGCCTAAACCTTTTGCCTTCGGACTTCGGATCTCGTCTCGCCCCTTGGATTGTTTGCCATCTTTGCCTGTTTCGGACTTGACCCTGCAGCCCTCTTTTCGACCACGATCGCGCTTGTTAATAGTAATCCGCTGCTGGTACTGATTAGCTCGCTTACGCGTTGATCTCTGCTGGCTGGTGGGCGTGACACTGTCTGCCTGTGTCTTTCAAAGAGCATTGATCTCCATCAGAGTGTTTATTTCAGAGATGAAGGCTGACCAGTCACAGTGGCTCTTTGTGACTCTGCTGTTTCTCCACCAGTCCTCTGTCTCAGGATCAGGTACAGTGAGACTCTTATTGGTGTTTTAATCAATAACATGAACAAGACCCTCATATCGAAGACTGGTTTCATTACAGTTTCTGGAAACAAAACATCTGAAACTTATAATTTGAACATTAGAACATTTTAAAATCTCTTAATTCTGAATATTCATTGATCAGAACGTGAGGGTGAACCTGTTCTTGCAAGAAGCCAAGACACAGGTTTCAGGAGCTTGACCTGACACCATGATCTACACTCCCACAGCCTTGTGTGCCTCCTGTTCTCAGGTTTCAATGCACTTTCTCATCATGTCCACTCTGGTTCATGTTTGACTGTTAGATAGATAGATAATACTTTATTAATCCCGTAGGGAAATTGATGTGTTACAGCAGTCCAGCCGAAGACAAGCAAAACAGACATCAGAATAGTTATAAAACGTAAGACAAACAAAATAAATAAATACATAGGTGTGTGCAAAATGTGCTGATCATAGTCACTGTAAAAACAATAAAATATGTGCAAAGTGTGCATAGGTTTATACAGACTGATTGTCCAAAAAGTACAATGGAGCAACATGCTGTCCATAGACGAGCAGACGAAGGGCTAACAGTCCTAGCCAAGGGCAGCGTTATACACCCTGACAGCCGCCGGGAGGAAAGACCTGCGGAAACGTTCCCTTGAACACCGTAGCTGGAGCAGTCTGTTGCTAAAAGTGCTCCACTGCCCAGTAACAGTCCCATGAAGCTGATGAGAGGTGTTGTTCATGATGGCTGTGAGCTTGGTCAGCATTCTCCTCTCAGCCACCACCTCCAGGGGGTCAAGGCTCATCCCCAGCACAGAGCCAGCCTTCTTGATGAGTTTATTGAGCCTATTTGCATCTCTTGTCATGATGCTGCTGCCCCAGCACACAACAGCATAGAAGATGGCCGGCGCCACCACTGATTCATAAAAAATGTGTAGCAGTGTTCCACACACACCAAAGGACCTGAGTCTCCTAAGGAAACAGAGTTGGCTCTGACCTTTCTTGAACAGGGCATCAGTTTTACCAGACCACTCCAGCTTATCATCCAGGTGTACCCCTAAGTACTTGTAGGAATGTACGCCTCTATGTCCTCACCCTGGATGGAAACAGGGTTCAGCGGAGACTTATTCCTTCGGAAGTCAAAGATCATTTCTTTGGTCTTGCTGGTGTTAAGCTGGAGATGGTTAAGATGACACCACTCCACAAAATTGGTAATCAAGCTCCTATATTCCTCCTCCCTCCCCTCTCTAATACACCCCACAATTGCAGAGTCATCCGAAAACTTCTGCAGAGGACATGCCTCAGAGTGTACCTGAAGTCAGAGGTGTAAAAGGTGACCAGGAATGGAGCAAAGACAGTCCCCTGTGGAGCCCCAGTACTGCTAACAACCTGTTCGGACACACAGCTCTGTAGCCATACATACTGTGGCCTGCAGGTCAGATAGTCTATAATCCAGGACACCAGGGGAGTGTCCACCTGCGCCGCCCTTAGCTTATCTCTCAGTAAAGGTGCATGGATGGTGTTAAAGGCACTGGAGAAGTCAAAGAACTCTCACAATGCTCCCCGTCTTCTCCAGGTGAGAGTTAGCTCTGTGTAGCAGATAGATGACTGCATCCTCCACTCCCAGGTGTGACCTGTAGGCAAACTGCAGGGGGTCCAGTGCTGTACTCACCAGGGTTCTGAGGTGGTCCAGTACAAGCCTTTCCAGAGTTTTCAATTGGTGTGATGTCAGTGCCACTGGTCTGTAGTCATTCAAGACTTTAGGGTGCCCCTTTTTGGGTACTGGCACCAGGCAAGATGTCTTCCAGAGCATCAGAACCTTTTCTAATCTCAGGCTGAGGTTGAAGATGTACTGCAGCACTGAACCCAGTTGGTCTGCGCAGATCTTTAGCACCCTGGAGCTGACACCGTCAGGACCCGCTGCCTTCCCTGCATGGAGTCTCCTCAACTCCCTTCTGACCTGGTCAGCTGTGATGGATAGGCCGAGGAGGGCAGGGGAAGATGGAGTAGGAGCAGGAGGGATCACATGATGGGGTGACTGAGGACATGAAGAAGGTGTCTGGGGTGAAGGCCTGTGAGGTGAATGGACAGTGGACCCTGTATCGAATCTGTTGAAGAAAAGATTCAGCTCATTGGCCCTCTCCAGGCCTCCCTCACTCTGTTGGCCGCCGGACAACTTGTATCCGGAGATCTTCCTCATGCCATTCCACACTCCTCTCACATTGCTCTCCCTCAGCCTGTCCTCCATTTTCCTCCCATAAGCCACCTTGCTCTCCCTAACTCTCACCTTCAGCTCTTTCTGTGTTCGCTTAGCTCCTTCTTGTCACCTGCCTGGAAGGCTTTTTCCTATTTAGGATGGCCTTCAGATCACTGGTGACCCAGGGTTTATTATTGGAGAAGCAGCGCACTTTCCTGGTGGGCACTGCACTGTCAACACAGAAGTTTATGTAGTTTATGTTAAGTCTGGAGAGCAGCACTGGATTGACTCTGAAGTCCCCTTGCAGTCTCTCTGTTAAAGCTCCTGTAGGTCATGTTTGTCTTTCCTGCCTGTAACACTCTGCTCTTGTCTGTATTCTCTACATTGACTGCAGCTCTTCTCCAGCTGCTGTCTTCCTGCACAGCTTCTCTCTCACAGCTAACATGCTGGTTTCACCTCCTGAGCGTCTGTGATGACAGCTCTCTGCTCTCCAGGCCAGGCTGCTCTCACACACAGTCGCCCCCAGACTGCTCAGCCTGCAGCCCTGCTGTCCTGCTGGAGGATGTGTTTCTCTCTCAGGCTCCAGTATCACTGTCACTGCCCCTCACACACTCTCTCTTCTGGAGACCTGCGGCCCACAGCTCTCGCCCAGCAGACTCAGAGCTCTTTACTCTTGTACCTCAGGAGCTCTGCAGCTCTCAGCTCTTCCTCATTGTCCTGGTAGAAATGAGACGTGTTTAAATGTTGAAAAGGATGACGTACAGGCTTGCTGGCTCACTGTACAGGCCTGAGGAAGAACCAGCCCTGCTGTATCCCAGCTGAAGACAAACACTGGAAACATCCCCACAGCTGCCAGCATCTCTCTCTCTCTCTCCTGCTGGACTGTGTATCAAACACACACTCAGTCCTGGTGGGCTGGGGAGAGCTCTCTAGTGATAAGCATCACTGTTCCAAGGAGAAGCGCTTTTCCTTCTGTCTCCACGGCCTGAGAGAGCAAGCAGTCCTCTCGAGAGGGCAGACAGGCTGTTTATAGAGGAGCCCCCAGCTGGAGCTCATCAAACCATCAGTCCCCTACAGCTGTGCCTCCCTGAGTGACCACTGACTGACAGAGCATCACCCTTCCTTCACAGCTCTATTACACTGAGCTGCTCCTCTGGAGGAGGGAGAGCAGCAGCAGCACAGGGACAGGCTGCTGAAGAGGCTGTACTGACTGGAGAATAACGGCCCCAGAGCTGTTCAGCTGAAAGGAGCTGAGTTTGTAAAATACTGATTACAGTCAAGCTTACTGTGAGGCAAGGAGGCAGAAATCTTCATAATGGAGATCAATTCCAAGGAAGTTGATGACAGGAGAGGGACCATGTTTTATCTGCACTGAATCGAAGCCCAGTGTGTTGTAATGAAACTCAGAGGAAAGAAGCTCCTGTCAGAGAGGCCTGGGAACAGTGAACACTGAACAGAACACAGGAAGGACTTTGCTCAGCTCTCCTGGGCTGGAGGGAGTGAGGAGAGTGAAGGAGGAGATGGACAAGATGAAGGTCTTCGCTTCGTCCAGACTGCTGCTGGAGGGAGAGGGAGCATCAAGGAACTGGGAGGAGCAGGGAGAGGAGTGATCATCCCGAGAGGAAGTCCTGGGCTTGAGGAGCTGGGAGAGCAGGGCTGGACGCAGGGATCTGAGACACTGCTGGCTGTGCTGAGGAGTCTGGGGCATGAAGCTGGAGGGAGCTGGGAAATAGGGACAACCCCTGAGCTGTGCTGGACAGCAGGGGGCAGCAGAGAGAGAAGATGTTGTGCGATACCTGTTTACTGTCCCAGAGGTAGGATGGAGGGAGCTGGGAAGAAACAGAGAGAGAAGAGGAAACAGAAAGAGGAGTATGGGCAGGGTGGTAGTTTACCAGAGAGCTTACCACACAGCAGCGGACTGGACCCCTGACTGGAATTGATTAATCAACAGACACAGAAGGAGACAGAGGACTTGTTTACTGCTGAATGTCAGTACCTTCTTTATAGTCTGCTTGATTAAATTGTTTATTTTGCACTGTAAGATGCTGACTGACCTGTATTTTTATACTTATATACTTTGTGAGAGTGGATAAGGAGCCTGAGAAACCAGACTGGGTGATGAAGCTTCATACAAGATACAGTACAATAGAGCTCATAGAAAACACTGAGGGGTCACTGAGCTGCTTCTCTTCACTCTGTCAGTATGAGTCTCCAGTTTGTCTCAGTGTGTGTCTGTGTAGAGGCTGAGACTCATGTCAGCTGTGTGCTCTTTCTCTTTCAGAGACGTTTCGGGTTGTTGGTCCAGCTGCTCCTGTGTTTGTTTTTCCTGGAGAAGATGCTGTCCTGCCCTGTTACCTCTCACCAGACATCAGCGCTGTGGACCTAGAGATCCGCTGGTTTAGAGATGATCATGATAACTTTGTTTGTTTATATGAAGCTCAGGACTATAACATTGATTTACAGAATCCAGCCTACAGGGAAAGGGTTGATTTGTTCCTGAATGAGCTCACCAGAGGCAATGTGTCTCTACTACTGAGAGATGTGAGGCGCTCTGATCATGGACAGTACAAGTGTATAGTTGTCTCTGGCCATGGAGATGATGACACTGGTATTGACCTGGTTGTGAGAGGTGAGTGTCTTTCAGTCTGGTTTACTGTCTGAAGAGAGTTATATCTGTGATGAGTCACTGATCACATCAATACTCTATTAGATGTCAGCTCAGTCCACACGGTAACACACTCAGTGTCAATACAGCACTACACAACACAGTACACAAGAATACACACTCCCCCAGTCTGCACAGGCAGAGTCTTTAGAGAGACTGAGGTACCTATGTTGTGACGCCCATATAGTAACACACAGTAACACAGTCAGTGTCTTGACTCCTGTCAGCTCCCTGCTGAGCAGCTTCATTATTTCACCTCACCGGGGTGTCTCATCATCTACACAACATAGTACAACACAACTCCACACAATACAGCACAACACTACTCAACACAGTACAGCACTGCACAACTCAATACTATTAAACATCAGACTATGACACATTACAGCACAGCTCAACACAACACAGAACAAAACAACACATTAAAGCACAATACAACTCAATACAACAACCAAATACAGAACTGCATCAAACAGCTCTACACAGTACTATACAAATTAACACTGCAAAACTCACTACAGCACTACAAAACACGACAAACTATTACACAGCTCAGCACTCATCCAAGTGGATCAGTTTCCATCTGTCACGCCCCACACTCTCCCTCGCAAACGACGTTACATTCCCGGAACCTCTGCTTCCCAATCTCATCCCTGATTGAACCCAGCACATTCTCACATGCATCAGATTCCTCAAATTCTCACTCCCTAACCAATCATCCAATCACACCCCTTTCCTTTCAGTATTTAAACCCCCTTCGCACACCTTCCCATGCTCACTATTGAGAAGCCTATCTTAGTATTCTCCAGTGTGTGTTTCCAAACCTTTCAACTGATCTCCTGTTACAAATCTTCTGCTTCCGCCTCTTGTCCTCGCCTTCTGGATTTTGCCTTTGTATTGTTTTGAATATCTCTCGTTACCAGACCCTCTGCCTCCCTTATCGACCCAGCCTTTGGATTTTGTCTTTCGGATTGTCCCTTTGCTACTCTGTGTCCTGTGGGATTCCGGTCACGCATAAGGATCCTCCTATTCCATGTATTGGTTCTCTGACACCATCCTTGTGTTTCTGTGATACTGATCCTGTCTCCTGTAAATACAGACTCACTGATACCTCAACACTCCAGTTCACCAGCTCACAGCTCAACTGTTGCCTTGAGTGGAGAAACTTTAAGAATGATAATATACAGATACTTCAAACTGTTGATTTAAACAAGTCTTTATCATTTCTGTGTCCTGAAATCACAGCACTGAGATAGCATTTTGCTACAGTGGGCTTTTATCAGCTGTGAAATATCTCCTGTTGTGTCGAACCCACAGCCCTGGGCTCCCAGCCCTCAGTGTCTCTCCACTCCCCTGGAGGAGGTCAGACCCAGCTGCTGTGCAGATCAGAGGGGTGGGTCCCTGCGCCTGCAGTGACCTGGACAGACAGGGATGGACATGATGTGACCTCACTGTCCAACAGCACAGTGGAGAGGGACAGTCAGGGGCTCCTCAGTGTCAGCAGCTCCATCCCAGTCCAGCAGGAGTCCAACATCTTCTCCTGTCTGGTCAGGAGTGCTCTGCCTGAGCCAGACTGGGGCTCTCAGCTCCACATTCCCAGTGAGTATTGAACACGAACAGTGGAGCTCAGCTGTCACACACCTGAGGTCTCACACACACCCAGGACATAACACACCTGGGCCACTGGGCACAGCCCAGAATAGGAACTAATGATGAAAGGACTCACCTCAACACTCAATACAAAGTGCTGAATCTGTCACGCACATACAATCAGGTGACAAACAATAACACCACTCTCAATAAAACACTTTCTGTAAGTACTTTATCTAATATTCAGAAAAGAAGTATCAATTCTGAAAGGTTCAAGATTAAATTAAAACAACCGATCCTTTCTCTGCTTTCTGTGTAACTAAAGAATCAAGAACATGAAGTATCTCTCATGCTTTATTGAATCTCAGCACTTGGTTTAAAACATGTGCCTGCAATGAATACTAACTACTTATTACATGTATTAGAGTCAGTCTCAATAAGAAACCTCTTATTTTTCTGTTTTCCAGGAGACTTTTTCCCTGCGTCCTCTGGGTGGATGGTGGCTCTTGTCTTATTAGCAGCTGTGACTGTAGCAGCAGCAGCACTTCTGGTGATCCAGTGGAGAAGAATGGACAGTATGTGCTCATTATAGATGTGTGTCTGAATGTCTGTGTCAGGATGGACTGTAAATGACAGTGTCTGAGCAGCACACCCTACTCTAGATAACAGGACTCAGTGCACAGACACCCTGTCAAGAGCTGTAGATCCCAGCAGCTCAGCTTCTCAGAGTGGGTTATAGAGGGAGATCTACACTGTGGGATGGGTTCCTACTAGTCAGAACCAGAACCGGCCCACAGCAGCTGTCCTTGCAGAGACAGACCCAGCTCCTCCAGTGTCAGAGCTCCTCTGTCTTCAGCTGTGTCTCACTGTGAGTTTCCACCAGTGGAGGTGAATCAGGGTGAAGTTACTCAGGAGCTGTTCCATCATCTATGGGCAACAGTGAACATCTGACCTTCTCCTCTGGGATGGAAACTCAGAGAATCCCAGCACACCCAGGATCTTCCTGCTGTGCTCCTTCCTGATTCTCACCCCCAGGAGAACAGTGCGTTAATGGTTATAGTGACACCAGCACTGTATCCAATACTCCCTAGAAACAATCAAAGTGTCTCTGTGTTTCCTTGTCGATGTAAATCAGTAACAATCTAATACTGTACATCTGATATTTTGTAGATTTCAGATCTGAACTCACTGTTTATCCCACTGCAGCTGTAATCCTAATATTCTGACAGCTGCCCTAAAGGAGATTAACATACAGCATCAAAGACAGCAGAGCTGATCCCTGAGAATCTCTCCTGCTGTGTCTGCACGGTCTCAGTGAGGTCATTCTGGAAGATCTGTACAGTCTCTCAGTCTCCAAGTGCCACAGAGTGAGAGACAGAGTGAGCTGAGGAGAGGAGCTGATCCTCAGTACTGGGTCTCAGTCTCCTCACAGGATCTTCTCCAGCCTGTCTGATACAGCTGCTGGTTAATATATCAGGGTCACACACTCTACTGAACACACCTGTCTAGACTGCAGTCAGTACAGGATCTTCTCCAGCCTGTCTGATACAGCTGCTGGTTAATATATCAGGGTCACACACTCTACTGAACACACCTCTCTAGACTGCAGTCAGTACAGGATCTTCTCCAGCCTGTCTGATACAGCTGGTACAGCAGGAATCAGCTCAGCAGATCCTACTGGAGCTTCACTTCACAACCAGCAGGTCTTCCCCACTGAAACCAGCAGTGTCTGTGTGGGAGAGTCTCTCACACAGCTGCTGAAGGGACAGGTAATCAGTGCTGAGCAGGACCAGGGCAGGAGCTGTTATTTATTACTCTGTACAAACACCTCCCTGAGCTCTTAATGACCAGTCAGGACACAGAGGACAGTGAGGACATCAGAAGATGGAAACACACTGGATTTGCACTCAGTTCTGGAACAAGTCCCAAGAGACAACAATACTGGAGCTGCTGAAAGGCACAACAATTTAGACTGAATCTAGATTGAGCAGCATTAATGATCAGGGAATTAAAACACTGTCCACTGTCTCAGCTCCATCTCCATGACAGGATGGTGTTATCACAGTGTTTAACCAGGAAGACTCCACAGAGAGAAGAGGGTTTTGCTCTGGACTGTAGAGACCCAGTTAATACAGGACATCATCACAGAGCTGCTGTTACCCTCATCGCTCTCACAGACCGGACTGCAGGGTGGGCTCAGTGCAGGAGCAGGGCTGACAGCAGACCCTGCCTGTAGGTGTGTCAGGTGTCTGTTCTATATCACATCTGCAGATCACCCTGTAGTCAATAAAGGAATAACTGCTGTAAATCCACATCACTGAATTCCTCATAACCTCCAGACTCCACTGCTCTGCTCTGTGAAGAACAAGTCTATCTACTGACACAGTGAAGTATTTTGTTTTCCAGTTCTTGCAATTTAAATAACCCAGAATCCACTCTGAGTTCTGAGTAGAGGTCTCTGCTCTAATCTAGACTCATATTCCAGCTTTACTTTGTGTCTGATACTCCTGGTGTTTCTTCAGGACAGGAGCCCTTTGTCAGTGTGAGGTTACTGCTGGACAGGGATGCTTTGTGATGTTCATGCTACTGTAGGAGTCACTGTGCTACTGATGTATGTGGTCTGCGGTCATGACTGTGTCCACTGTGTCACAGTTAGATCTACAGAGAGGATACCTGGAGTCCAGAGAGATAATGAGGTAGTGGGTACATACAGTACACTCTAATCACAGTGAGAATGGAATATCTTTTTCACCACAGTTACCCAACTTCTGTGATTAAACATTACAGAATGGGGTGAGGTGATTCTCATTTACTTTAGTGTGGCAAACATTCTTATCTATGAGAGATAGGAGGGATCAGTTTTGGGGATGTGGTTTCCATTTGCTGGGGGGGAAATACATTACAAACTGAGAGCAGGAGATAACGTCCTTACACAAAGGGTGGTGGGAGGGGGAACAAGCTGCCCAGCCAAGCTGTTGAAGCCGATACCCACTTCCTTTCAAGACACAGCTGGATGAGATACTAACTTCCACTCTGACTGTATGGGCCTCTCCCTTTCTGTTCTTATATCAAGTAAGATGTATAACACCTGTAATGGAGACAATGCCCCAAGTCGTTGTCCAGTTTCTCCAGCTCTATTCCTGTGTGTCTGACTCCAGTGTCTGTGTTTGTTTACAGGGGAGGAGAAGCTCAATGGTGAGTGACTGTGAGATGTGTCTGTATTGTCACCTTTCTGTAAGTGTCTGTAGATTTGATGTTAATTGTATTTGTATAGCTTTGGCAACACTGATGTATTCATTGGTCGTGCCAATAAAGCATCTTGAGTTGAAATTGAATCAGTTAGACTCTCTGTAGCTTCTCATTAATTTTCATTAATCATTAATTAAAGCCATTTTAGCAGGAGTTCCTCTGTAAAAGAACAATAACATAGTTTCTATGTATAGAACAGAGTAAAGAAATGATTTTATGAATAAAATGTGTATATAGAAGAATGTTATTTGTTATGTTTCTTGTCATTGATAGTTTAATTCTGGAAGGTGGTATTTGCTGCCTGTTTGAGTTTGAATATTTAAACTGATTTGAGAGTCATGAGTGACTGAGAGCCCCGATGGTCTAATAATGTCCTCTTGTTTCCAGCCATTCCTGTCATTCGCACAGAGCTGGGTAAGTACCTCCTGTGTCTGTTAGATCACAGAAGTGAAAATACAGATGAGGCTGAGCTGTGCTCTACTGTACTGATATGTGCTGACATGTACTGAGCTCCACTGTGATGAACTCTACTGCACTGATACACAGTAAATCCTTCTCTCTGATTCTCCACAAACACACACATGTTCATTAATCTGTAAAATACTCAGATTTCTGAAATCAATAGAAGCTACAGATGAAACAGATTCTGGGACAACAGGGTCTCAAAGAGGAATTTTCTCTCCTCTTGTCTAAAAAGTCTCCTTTCAGACTGACAACAGTCCATCAGCCCTGTCCTGAGTGAACAGCCTGTATTCTGGACACTGTGGGGTCCTGCCTGTGTCCTGCTGTCACACTCAGTGTCTGTAGTGCTGGAACAACACATCTGAACTGCCTGCTTGTGTTGGGCCAGCTGGGAGCCAGTCTGTGTCAGAATGATGTTATTCTTGAGTCTGTCTGGATCAGGTCTGGTGTGGAGATGTGCTCATCATGGTGTGTGACTGGTCATCTCTCACTGGCCCAGCTCACAGCCAGACATGAAGCAGTGTGAAAACCACATGTCTGTATCTCATCTCAGGGTGTGATACTGGTCACTGTGGGTTCAGGTCACTCAGGTAGTGATACTGGTCACTGTGGGTACTGGTCAGTCAGGGTGTGTGACAGCAGCTAGTGTTGTCCTTCATGACTTTGCAATGAACAGCTTTAAGTATCAGTATGAAATACCTTCAATGGCTTATTGACTGTCTTATTGACTTACTGACTGAGACACCAGTCTAACAGACACAGCTGTTCTCTCTCATTGACACTGTGATCCCCACTGCAGAGGACACTGAGGATCCTGAATCAACTTATTTCACACTGCAGTATAAACTCTAGTATGATATCCGGTAATAAGCAAAATACACTTTCAATACAATAACTTCCTCTTATCTCTCTACAGATGCCATGAAGAGAGATCCCATCCCTAAATCACGTATGTACTGTACACTGTGTGGAAAAACATCTCTGTGTTCAGACTGACACCACTGACTGTACTGATGTCTTATTCCCAATGTGGAGCCCAGTGTGTGTCTGTGATTAACAGTGTCTGTATCTCTGTGTTCAGTGTGTGTCTGTGATTAACAGTGTGTGTATCTCTGTGTTCAGTGTGTGTCTGTCATTAACAGTGTCTGTATCTCTGTGTTTAGTGTGTCTGTGATTAACAGTCTCTGTATCTTAGTGTTCAGTGTGTGTCTGTGATTAACAGTGTGTGTATCTCTTTGTTCAGTGTGTATCTGTGATTGACAGTGCGTGTATCTCTGTGTTCAGTGTGTGTCTGTGATTAACAGTGTCCGTATTTCTGTGTTCAGTGTGTGTCTGTGACTAACAGTGTCTGTATTTCTGTGTTCAGTGTGTGTCTGTGATTAACAGTGTCTGTATCTCTGTGTTCAGTGTGTGTCTGTGATTAACAGTGTCTGTATCTCTGTGTCCAGTGTGTGTCTGTGATCTCTGTGTTCAGTGTGTGTCTGTGACACACAGTGTCTGTATCTCTGTGTTCAGTGTGTGTCTGTGATTGACAGTGTGTGTATCTCTGTGTTCAGTGTGTCTCTGTGATTAACAGTGTGTGTATCTCTGTGTTCAGTGTGTCTGTGATTAACAGTGTGTGTATCTCTGTGTTCAGTGTGTGTCTGTGATTAACAGTGTGTGTATCTCTGTGTTCAGTGTGTGTCTGTGATTAACAGTGTGTGTATCTCTGTGTTCAGTGTGTGTGATTAACAGTGTGTGTATCTCTGTGTTTCAGAGTGGCAGTGGCTGTGCAGTGCTGCAGGTAGGTCTGTCTCCTGGTGAAGTTAAAGACACAGTTCAGCTATTGATTGTTAATACTGATGAGTTTTGAGTCACAGTGAGAAATATACTGATGAGAGAGGAAAGAGAAGGAGAAACAGTGTGAACTGAGGTTCACTGCAGGTTTAGTTTATACTCCTGTGAAGAACTTCAATATCTGTCACAGTGATCATGTTGTAGTTCAGCCAGTGGAATCATGTCAGTGCTGTAGTAATTGAGGTATAACTTCACACAAGTTCCTAAATTATAAACCATTTTTACATTAAGAGAAGCTGATAGCTTGTAGGAGACTAAATGTCATTTAGTATTTAGTATTTTATTACTCAGAGACACAGATCACATTATTACAGTAATTACACAACAGGTGATCACTGATCAATTAAGTACAAGGAAATACCTGTCAAATATCTAATAACAACTTAGACAGCGGTGCAGATTCATGTTGTGATGAAACCAAATACTTGATCAAATATTCCACACAGAGACTGGGCATTAAAATGATCCAATCAAAGTGTTAATTAACATGTGACACCAGGCACACGTCCTCTGTCACACCCTGTTTCTGTGTCTGTAGACAGTAGAATTGAAGAGACAGGACCCAGCGTCTCCCTGGAAAACACTAAACAGCCTCAATCCCCCAGATGAACAGGAGTCATGCTGAGTGTGTCTGAGTGCCTGTGAATACCCAGGCCATAACCCATAACAGACGAGCTGGGAGACTCTGAAGTAGTGAGGTTGTGGAGTGAATAGAGAAATACAAGTGTCTGTGACAGTGAGTTGAGCAGTGTCAGAGGGAGTGTGTGTTAGTGTGTTACTCTATCTGTGTGTGTCCATGTGAGTGTGTGTGTCAGTGTTCATCACTGCCAGTGGAATAACAGAAGAGCAGAGAGTGTTGGGGTCACTGGAGTGTGTGGGTATGCAGGGAACATACAGTAGGAATACAAGTGTGTGATTGTGTGCAGAGCAGTGAGTCTGTATTAGTGTGTTCCTGTATCTGTGTGTGTCAGTGCGAGTGTGTGTTCCTGTTTTACTGTCTCTGTGAGCAGTGTGCATGAATGACACTGTGAGTCTGGGTGTTCATCAGTGTAAGTGCATTTGTCACTGTAAAAGAACCCAAACTATTTGATTCAGATCTATTTTCACCCCTTGAGATGAAGAGACAGATTATAATGACACCAGAAAGAGAGTTAATGTACTTCACAGGTACAGAAATACAAACGTGTGAATGTGTCCCTGTGTTTCTGTGTGAGAGTTGGACTCAGTGGCAGTGTGATCTCTCTATAGATTATATATGGCCTCTGTATGTGACCTCTGTCCTTTGACCTTTTCACCTGTCCACAACACCACATCATACTGGCCATAATAACCCCAGTACTGTCTGTGCTGGACACAGTGTCCAGCAGGGCAGCACAGCTCAGTACTGACCTCTCCTTTCTTCTGTACAGGTATAGGAGGCCCTGTCCCTGACCTGAGTAAGTACTCTGTGTACACTCACAGCTCTGATGGGCTCAGGCCTCTCACTGCCAGTGTGGGGGAAGAGTGTGTGTGGAGTAGCTGAGGGGTATTTAAACTGGGGCACTGGGGGCAGGAAACTCAGAACAGGGCAATTCTGGTGGACCCAGGAAAGACCAGGGCAATATCAAACACAAAAGTAAACACACCTCAAGGAGGTCACTCTTAAATACTTATATATTACTACAATATATATCTCAACGTTCAGCATTACGTTTAACAGTTAAAGAGTTACCGAATCATCCCTGACATCACACATTTTAGACATTTCTTCAGAAAGACCAGCTGGACAGCAGGGGTGTTGGATGGGCTGTGTATCAAAACTAACCTGTAACAAGACAGAGGACTGAGGCCAGAGAGTCCAGACAGTTTGCAGCCTCTATATGGGTGAAACAGGACAGGAGAAACTAGAAGAGCTCATCAGCAGGAGTGTGATCGATCACTGATGAACACAGGGGCACAACAGCTCACTGTATGTGTGGTGTTCACACTGTGTTAAAGGTGATTGGGTAATAACTGGGGATCTCTCCTCCTCTCATGTTAATGTGAGACATTTCCATGGGGATAAAGAATCTGAAATCGATGTGATTACAACAGTTAATCTTTACTGGAGCTTTGTGCTGCCTCCATATATATACTGTGTTCCTGAATACACATATATTCTGAATAGCTTCTGTATCTCTGTGTTCAGAGTGCGTCTGTGATTAAGTGTCTGTATCTCTGTGTTCAGTGTGTGTCTGTGATTAACAGTGTGTGTATCTCTGTGCTCAGTGTGTGTCTGTGATTTACAGTGTGTGTATCTCTGTGTTCAGTGTGTGTGATTAACAGTGTGTGTATCTCTGTGTTCAGTGTGTGTGATTAACAGTGTGTATCTCTGTGTTTCAGAGTGGCAGTGGCTGTGCAGTGCTGCAGGTAGGTCTGTCTCCTGGTGAAATCTTACCCTGTGCTGAGGTCTCTGCTCACTCCTTCATGAGGGTCTACAGGCTGAACCTGGCAGATCCACTGACCTTGGATTTGGGAATAAGTGTGGAAAATCAGGATCACAGTGGTGCAGTGGAGAGCCATGCTGCCTCACAGTGCTGGAGTCCTGGGTTCAACTCCTGGGGTGCTGTCTGTGTGGAGTCTGCATGTTCTCCCTGTGTCCACATGGGTTTCCTTCCTGGTGCTCCAGTTTCCTCCCACAGTCCAAGATGTGCTGGTGTGTCAATTGGCTTTTGGGACAGAACTGGCCCTGGTGTGAGTGTGTGTGTCTGTGTGTTTAGATAATGAATGGTGACATAAAGTTCTAGGTGGAGCTACAATCACAGACACCCCCCACACACAGGTCTTTAACTTAAATGGTGATTTATTGCCCATATCTGACACAGTAACAGGGGAGGTCGATCCTCAACAAGACCTGAATATTGAGAACAAACCAGCAGTAGTAGGAGGCCGGTCCAGTGAAACTCCTCACATCCTGAACTGACCGGGTGGCTGGCCAGGAGTTTACTGTGGCTCCTCTTCAGGGGCTGTGGAGACCCTTCTGGCTCAGAAGCTCCCAGGAAACCAGTCTCTTGCTGTAGGAGATTCATGTCTTCAGTGAGTCTTGAGACCTGTCCTCCTCATGAGGTCCCTGACCTTTCTTCACTTGTCCAGGACCTGGAGAATGAGGGTCATCCAGGCACACCGGGCACTCTGACCTGGGCACGCCACTGAGCTCCCTTCCCATCAGCCGCTCAGAGCTGGCTGGGCAGGGCACAGTCCAGAAGGCTGGAGCGTGTGTTGCCACAGCCCCTGACCTCTGGAGAAGGCAGTCTCTGGCCTGACCTCTGGGGACCTCAACTTGCCGGTAGCTGCTGTACAGGTCCAGAGAGCTGAACCAGCGCTACCCTGAGACATAATCCAGCACCTCGTCAGTGTGGCTCAGGGGACAAGAGTCCTTCTTGGTGACGTTGTTGAGTCCCTGTAGTCTGTACAGACCAGCAGTGAAGCGTCCTTCTGCAGGGGGAGATCAGGGCCTGTCAGAGGGCTCGATCTCCCCTGCTGCAGTCAGACCCCGGACTGCTTCCTCTGCCTCGGCTCTCTTGTGGATGGCCAGGCAGGGGGAGGGATGCAGATGGGTCTTGCTTCACCAGTGTCGATGGTGCGCTGAGCTTTGTGTGTACGAGTACAGTCTTCCTCTCTTCCAGCAAACACATCTGCAAACTCTCGTAGCAGAGTCCTTGGTTGTCCCTGCTCTGCCTCACTCAGTCCCTCTTTGCTGCGCTGAGAAAGCTCCTCCACCATTTTGTCTGATTTTGTTGTGGTCTTGAAGGCCGAGCCCCTGTCCTCAGTTTCAGGATGCTGCTCCCTCGCACCGTGGGTCAGTGTCTCCTGGCTCATGGGGAGACTCTGGGCTCCCTGCTGTATCTCCATGGTAACTCTGGGCTGCTCTGGAGCTGTTGCACTGGTACCCAGGAGGAGGTGTGGCCCCTCGCTGCTATTAGCTTGAGGGCCACTCGGCATTTCCTGCTGGCACTGCTCTCGAGACGCACGGTTCTGCACAGAGGAGTTCAGTACCAGTGACTCCATCCTCTCACCTGGCCATCCAGGGAAAGCTCTCTTCACTGGTCTGCAGCAGAACTGCCAGGTTCTCTCCTTCTGTAGTCTGTCTGAGCCAGGCGCTGCCTGTAGGAGTTATACTGTACCTGACCATCGTGATCTTCAGCATGAACACACACCTGCAGACTCACACAGCTGAGCCTTGAAGAGCAGGGTCACCAACACATGGCTCAACATATACAAACAGTGAAAACAGTGAGATCTGGAGGTAAATTAATTATTAGTCCAGCAAACTGATGTCGAAACGAGTAAGGAAAGTTATTGAGGTGAAATCATTCTGTGCAGTAATATCCACAGATGTCCTTCCATCAGCTCTTACAGCCATTCCTGCAGACTGCCTTCATCTAGAACTGACACAAATCATCACTTTTAAAAAGATGGGGATTACAGTATTTTTATTTCTTTAACCTTTATATTTGACTACATAACTTTAATATCTGTTCCCCCAGTTTCTGAATATTCATGCTTTCCCTTAAGAAATACAATTGTAGAGTCTCATCACAACAAAAAAATCACAAATATGTTCAATTCACACCAGAATGTGACAAAACACACAACCTATTTAAATATTTTTTTATTTTTAGTTCTCTCTTCTCCCTGGAATATCTGAAAATTCACTATTGCATACAAAATACTTTACATAAAGCTACTAATAAAGATATCCAAAAAAAATCAGTTTTAATAAATTACTTTTATGAATAAACATTAACAAACTTCATTGTTTATCAATGTTGTTTAACTGGAAAGCAATTTTAGTTAAACATTACAATCCTTTTCCAAGCGACGGACACATGACTTCCTGCCGTAGTGCCGGTGTTGTTTCCCCTCTATTCTCCTGTGATCCAGAGCTCCGCCTGTCCCACACTGAGCTGTCTCCCCATGTGAAGAGGCGCTGGGAGTCAGTCCTGTACTCCAGTCACCTCTAGAGGGCAGCAGCTCTCACTCTGGGCTC
The DNA here is from genome assembly GCF_059453375.1 of Lepisosteus platostomus. Taxonomy (NCBI): domain Eukaryota; kingdom Metazoa; phylum Chordata; class Actinopteri; order Semionotiformes; family Lepisosteidae; genus Lepisosteus; species Lepisosteus platostomus. Next base: position 13,567,380 of record NC_142616.1, read on the forward strand.
GTTGCAGTGGAGAGCAGGTTCAGCTCGGAGCTGCGGACTGATTTCAGCGGCCAAGTTCGTTGCTCTTGGTCTGAAGTTGGCGCGCTAGTTTAACACGGAGCTGTGTGCTGACCAGGGGCTGAGCTCCAGTTAGTGCGCTGTGTCAGTTCGTTACAACTGACCCACAGTGTCTGTTTTTCAGCTTTACATATGTATTACACTGATTTGTGTGTAACGAACAAGAAAAAAAGACACACACAAGCTTTGTCTGTTCTCTCTCGGGTTCCCCTGTCTTGTGTAAAGACAACTTCAGCCTTAATTCAGGTGACAGAGTTAAATACACTGACAGACAGCTCTTAACACACACAAACAACAGATCCTTTTTATTACTGTCCTCAGCAGCGCAGGAGGAGACAAGCTTGCAGTTACTGCCTGTGTGACTCAGGTCCCTGTTATTGTTATTGAAGTGGCAGCAATTTCAGCTTCTAAGAATTTTGTCTTAATGAGACTTTTACAATCTAACTGATAGAGAGGAACCAAAATAAACATGAAAAGACAGTTTGCTTATTTTGCTTCTTGTGAAATAATGTATCCATCAGTATAAAGATGCCCTCAGTCGTGTGATCTGCACACAGTGGATCATCAGGTCTCCTTCAGATTTAAAGACACTTTCTCCCACAGGAGCCAGACTCTCGCAGTGTGAGAGCTCTGCACACGCTCACAGCTCATCTCAGCCGGGCTGGGCCTGTCTGTCCTGACCAACCCAGGAGACCCCATTTCCACAGGTCCGCCTGCCCAGTCTCTCCAGTCACATCAGAACACAACCAGAGCATCTGGACCGGTCCTGTCCACACTGTAATGTCCACTACACGCTGGCCACACAATCCTGACACTTTCTGAAGTGTTTTCTTTATTTTTACCTGCTGCACACAAACAAGCGACAGTGACTGCAGACGAGTTCAACCCAAACCAGTGATGTGAACCTGTGACTGCAGGCATCACGTGCAAACTGTACCAGAACAGTGGAGAAGAGGACAACGGGTTTTGTGTGATTAATTAATTAATCAGTCTACTCTGTCACAGTTTCTAACTAAATATTTACTGGCAAGGTATGTTCAGAACTGTAGTTTACTGCAGTGAGCTTCCTGCTGGTGTGAATCCTGATACACACTCTAGACACCTGCATCTGTACTTTCATCTGAGAGAGGAGTGAGATACAGATCATTTCATCCTGTCTGTCTGCTCTCTGATCCACAGCTGATGTGACTCTGGACCCCAATACAGCTCAACCCAATCTCATCCTGTCTGAGGATGGGAAACAAGTGAGACATGGAGACACACGACAGGATCTCCCTGACAATCCAGAGAGATTTGATTATGTTGTCAGTGTCCTGGGAAAGGATGGGATCACCTCAGGGAGACACTACTGGGAGGTGGAGGTGGGGGAGAAGACTAAGTGGGATTTAGGCGTCACCGGAGAGTCCAGCAGCAGGAAGGGGAAGATCACATACACCAGCCAGTATGGTTACTGGGTTCTTTATCTAAGGAATGGGAACGAGTATAAGGCTAATTCTGTCCTCCTCCCCCTGAGCCAGAAGCCCCAGAAGGTGGGGGTGTATGTGGACTATGAGAGGGGACAGGTCTCCTTTTACAATGTGGACAACAGGTCTCATATCTACACCTTCACTGCCCCCTTCACTGAGAAACTCTTTCCATTCTTCAGCCCCTGTCTTCATCAGGGAGGTACAAACTCAGCCCCACTGATCATCTGTCCTGTCAGTCACACAGACTGAATCAGCACATTGTCTGATTCTCTCTCCTGGAATGTAAATCATTTAGTCTTTTTCATTTGAAATTGTTCTTCTGTTTCTTGGGTGTTGTTTTCTCCACCCACTGCTGGGCATGTCCATATCTGCTCTCAACGCTACTCTTTCAGTCACCAGAAACAACATCACCTGTGGGAGGGGCTCTCTTGGAAAATGAAATTATTACTGGCTTGTGTCAAACTGTTCTACTTTCTACTTTCAGTCCATGTCATTGCTCTATTCTATTTGCTCTGCATCAATCATGTCTTTCAGTAAATCAGTAAAATTGAGTCACAGTTGTTTTCTTTATCTCTCACCTGTAAATTCTCCAGATTCATGGCTGACCAGCTGGGTCACCATCAGACACAGACTAACACGTCAGCTGAATGCCAGTCGCTTTTTACATGATGGACATTGCTGCTTCACTGTCATGGCCTGGACTCAAATAGAATTATTTCTGTATTAAATAAACTCTGTAATTCTGAATATTTGACATTTGGTCTTCGTCTTCATCTTTATCATGATATAACGTCAGCAGCTATATCACCCTGAAACTCACACCTGTCAGCCCCCTGAAGCTCAGCAGATGTGAGCCTGGTCTGTATCTGGAGGGGAGACTCCTGGGAGAGGTGTTAGTGGGGCCAGTAGGGGGTGCTCACCCTGCGGTCTGTGTGGGTCCTAATGCTCCAGTATAGTGACGGGGACACTAGACTGTAAACAGGCGCCGTCCTTCGGATGAGACGTAAAACGGATGATTCTGTAGTCATATAAACCCCAGGGTGTTTCTCAAAAAGAGTAGGGGTGTTACCCTGGTGTCCTAGCCAAATTTCCCCCTGGCCTTTACCAATCATGGCCTCCTAATAACCCCCCTCTCTGAACTGGCCTCATCACTCTGCTCTCCTTCCCACTGAGAGCTGGTGTGTGTGAGCAGACTGGAGCATCATCCAGGTGGGGCTGCACACTGGTGGTGGTGGAGGGGATCCCCATTACCTGTAAAGAGCTTTGAGTGGAGTGTCCAGAAATGCGCTGTATAACTCTAAGGAATTATGATGATGATGTAGATTCCTATGTCATGAATGTGCTTGTGACTTCTAGATAGATAGATACTTTATTGATCCCGTGAGGGAAATTGCAGTGCAACAGCAGCTTAACACACACAACACAGCCACAGTGTAACGAATTATATAATAATAGTACAATACATACAATACAATACAAGAGTTACTCACAGTCCAGACACACAAGAGGAAACTAGAGCAGAACAGTACACAGAAAATCGTATCACACGTATGAATATAAATATAGATGTAACCATAGATATAAATATAAATATAAATGTATTGCACAGGTCCCTGGCATATATTGCACAAAAGTGGTTGTAAACGGGAAAAAGAAAAAGAAAAAGAAAGAGAACAGATGTAGCAGTAGATGTGTATATGCGTTTAGTCCAGAAACAGGTCACTGTCGCTGTTGCCTCTGCCAAGACGCAAGGTGGATGAGTTGTACAGTCTTATGGCAGACGGCAAGAATGACCTCCTGTAGCGCTCCCTGTCGCACCGTGGATGAATCAGTCTATTGCTGAACGTGCTCTTCATTCCTGCAAGCCTGTCATAGAGGGGATGGGAGAAGTTGTCCATGATGGCCTCTAGTTTGGACACCATTCTCCTCTCAGCCACTACCTCCAAGGGGTCCAGGTCAGACCCAATGACAGAGCTTGCTCTCCTGATGAGCTTGTTCAGCCTGTTAGAATCCACTGCTCTAATCCCAGAGCCCCAGCACACCACTGCGTAGAAAATGACGCTCGCCACCACCGACTGATAAAACATGTGTAGCATCTTACTACACACATTGAAGGACCTGAGCCTCCTCAAGAAGTAAAGTCGGCTCTGTCCGTTCTTATAGATGGCCTCGATGTTCTTAGACCATTCCAGTCTATTGTTGATGTGCACTCCCAGGTACTTGTACGAGTCCACCATCTCCACGCCACTCCCATGGATGTAGACAGGAGTAGGTTTGACCTTTTTCCTCCTGAAATCTACCACCAGTTCCTTTGTCTTTGTAACATTCAGTTCCAAGTGGTTCACCCCACACCACTCCACAAAGCTGCTGACCAGTCCTCTGTACTCCTCCTCCTGCTCACCCTTGATACATCCCACAATTGCAGAGTCATCTGAGAACTTTTGCAGGTGGCATGACTTTGAGTTGTACTTAAAGTCCGAAGTATAAAGGGTGAAGAGGAATGGAGAAAGAACTGTCCCTTGAGGTGCCCCTGTGTTACTCACTACCTGTTCAGACACACAGTTCTGAAGTCTCACAGACTGTGGTCTGCCCGTCAGGTAGTCAGTGAGACTGTCATCTGTCATCTATCACAGTGTGGAGAATCCCAGACTCTTTGCAGGCTGATCAGCTGTCCAGAGCCTGTGATTGGAGGAAGACAGTAAACAGCACAAACAATTGTATTCTGTCACTTTGTATCTTTGTAACAGTTGTGTCAATTTCAACACACCTGTCCTGTCCAGGCACTGTAACAGGTGCCTGGTCTGTCTGTCAGTGTCCAGCTGTCTGTGGTGACTTGGCCACCCTACTGGGCTGCTTGTTCCAGAAACCTGCTGCTCTCGGTGTTTAGAGGATTGTCCAGCCCTGGTGCTGGAGGTCATGTCTGTCATCTGAGCTCAGTTAACACACTGACCAGCCCCTCCAGGACCAGGACAGGACAGCCCTGCTGCAGACACACTGACCAGTTCTGGACTGGGAGTGGACAGGCTCACAGAAACACTGACCAGTTCTGGAGCGGGAGTGGACAGGCTCACAGACACACTGACCAGTTCTGGACTGGGAGTGGACAGGCTCACAGACACACTGAGCTGCAGGACAGCAGTGCTGTAAAGTGCCTCCTGTTATCAGCCCTCAGTGCTCTTGATAAAGTCATTTCCATGTCACTCAGGTTGTCTGTGAAACAGCAGCTTCAGCAGAGCTGGTAGCTCTAGCAGCTGAGAAACACAATAAACACAAAATATAATATTGTTACAAAGGGGGGACATGAAAATGGTGAATTACAGGAATAGACAGAGTGGTTTAGTCAACAAGTAAAATAATTGACCATAACCCCCAAGTTGTAAGTGATTTCTCTAGAACTGGGGTTTTTATCCTGGGGGTCGTGACCCCCATGAGGGTCACACAATAGGCAGCAGAGACAGAATCAACCTAAGGTCAACACACACACTAGAGTGATAAACGGGACACGTCCGCAGATTCAGGGTGTTTACACATCAATGGACAGTAACAGAGGTAAACAGTTCGCTGTTGTACACACCTGCAGGGTTCAGACTGTTTCCACCAGCAGGGTGACTCAGTGGACCCAGAGAGGCCGCTACACTCATTCCTATCGGTGGGCCGTGACTGTGTTTATATTCGTAGAGCTTTCTTCTTCTGCGCAAGGTAGTCGTGATGAGCCCAGCAGTGGAGCGGTTTTAATAGGTGAGACTGGAGGAGTGAGAGCTGAAGATAATGTGGAGAAACGCACAGCAGAAAACAATGAGAAAATCTGACGAACAGTCCCTAGAGTAGGGATTCACACCGTACGGTTTGTGGCGAAGTGTTGGCTCAGGAAAGCCTCAGGCCCTCCAGACTGCTACACACCTGCAGACCAGACACTCAGCCTTGCAGTCTAAACCTGTTGAGTGTTTTGAACGAAAGCTACAGGAGCTGAGAGGCCAACAATCTGCCCTCCAAAGAGCTGTGAACTGTGAGCCAGAAGCCACTTCAGTGTCTTTCCTCATAGCTAACTGGACTGCCCAAACTGGGAAGCCACACGTTAGGTGGGACTTTTTCCCTACTGTGCTCTAAGGAAACGGTTTCAATCCTGTGTGGGAAAGTGCTGCAGAGCAGCTGGCAGTGATACCAGTGTCATTGATACCAGTGTCATTGATACCAGTGTCAATGATCCCGTGTCTGACCACATTGGGCGTATGGCAAGAGACGTGGAAGAGCAGGTGATCTCTAGGATAAGATCTAGTGTGTAGTTTTCTTTACAACTTGACGAGACCACTGGTGTCTCTGGAGATGCAGACCTGCTTGTTTACACCAGACTTGTTGAAGAGGGAGACATGAATGAGGACTGTTTGTTCTGTTGTCCTCTTCCCGAGCGCGCCACTGTATCAACGTTTCCTTCTGCTGGACACATCTGTCCGTGAGCATGAAACTGACTGGAACAAGCGTGTGGGAATCTGCTCAGGCTGGCAGACAGAGGGCTGGTCTGAAAGTACAGCTGGTGATCCCTTCGCTCTGTGTGTGATTGTGTTGTGTAGAATATAGTCGAGAACAGTCAGATCAGTCGCTGTTGGAATAGAGAGAGACATGAATTATTTTTTCATTGGCACAGTTTTGGTGAAAAGAGTAATAATTCACGCACAATGGATTAAACAAATATTTATTCATTTAATTTTTCTTATTATTTTTAATTTAAATAGTTCTCTCTGCAAATCCAGATGTCACAAAATAAATTTTACTGAGGTATCTTTTACCCAAGAGACCCAAGATCCCTAAGAACACTGAACAGCTCTCTCTCTCTCTCTCTCTCTCTCTCTCTCTCTCTCTCTCTTTCTCTCTCTCCCTCTCGCAGGGTTCAGATTCTGAGCTCCAGTCAGGTTTGGTCTGGATGATCATGAAGTCGGGGCTCTCGCCTGGCGTGAGATCAAGTCCCAAGTCCTCTGGACTCCTCTCTCTCTCTCGTGGTCTGACCTTCTTTCTCTTCTGTGAATTTACAAACTTACAGTATGTACAAGCATTTCATAAACTTAATATTTCAATCCAAACCTGATTGAGGCTGAGGAAGTCTAAGAAAAGCTGCAGTAAGTGTCAGCAATGTGTGAAAAGAAGTGCATGTGATGCTGTAAGCTGATTGAATAAGTATTCAGACATGTGAGCTCAATATTTGTATCTTGGGCACCACTGGGCCACTCCAGTTCAGCTCCAGCCTCAAGTCTTTAGGAGACAGAAACACACTTCAGTCCCATATTTTTGTGTACTTTGCTCCGTCTGGTTTTCCTCCAGTCCCACACATTCAGACCAACAGGTTCCAGTCTGGTCTGATCCCACAGCAGCCTTCTCCCCTGCCTGCAGGCTCAGGGAGCTGCTGGGCTGCAGGCTGCCTGCAGGGGCTGGATGTGTCTTTCTTCAGCCCCATACGAGCCCCTGGTGGACCCCCAGGACACTGATACCCACCTCCTCCCCTCCCAGGCACTCCGCTCTGTCAAAAGCACCGCTGGTCTGACGGAGGCCCCCACGACCAGTCTAACCAGTTTTCTCCTTGTGTGGCTGCCCAGTGTGGAGGGACAGTGGGGTCTGGGTGCTGACAGGACCTATTTAAAGTGGGGAAACGGGGAGCAGGGAGCTCCCAACAGGGCAAAACTGGGGAGTCAGGAAAGCCCTGGGCAGCACTAATAAACATCTGTTATATCTCAGTTCTTACAACATCAGCAATAGAGAGCAAGAGCTCATCAGGAGTCCATCATTACTGAGGAGCTGTGACGTTATAGGAGTTACTGGATCATGGCTGGGGAGGATGAGCTGGATCAGTACAACATTGGAGACATTTCTTCAGAAAGACACACTGGACAGAAGGGTGTTGGTTGGGCTGTTTATCCAACCGAACCTGTAACAAGACAGAGGACTGGAGCCAGATGACCCAGGAGTTTGCAGCCTATATGGGTCAAACTGGACGATAGGAACTGTAAGAGCTCAACACCAGCTGTGTGTTACAGATCACTGACACACACAGGGACACACAGAGCTCACTGTAGGAGGACATCAGGAAGGAGACATGATGTTAATGGGGGATCGCACCCCTCTCATGTAAATGTGAGACATTTCTTGTATTTGTAATTTTATATTAAACAATATTTTTTAATTAAAATAATTTTATAAATATGAATAAATAATAACTATAAGTTTATATTATTTATATATTAACTTACTGAAATTTAACATTAATTACTTGTTATTATTTTTTATTTATACAACACTTCAATGAAACAGGTCAGGATGTTTGATCAGTTGGACCAGCCTGTGGAAATGACCTCAGATCTCCCTGACCACCATTGCGTCTGGACCAGTATTCAGACAAGCTGTGAACTGGGCCCTGTGCTGTGATTCAGGTCTGTAGGATGACGATGTCCTTCACTGTGACACTGAAACTCCAGGATCTGTCACCTGAACTGGTCTGGGGTCACTTTCACACTGAAATCAAGACAAATGCAGCTGAGCTCCTGGGATTTTACACCAATATGTCTGCAGGTTCTCTGGTCATTTATCTTACAGTCTCTAGATAGAGACGAGTTCAGGGGAGCATCACTGATCTCCTCTGTTTCCACCAGCTCTTTCCCATGAGGTCATTTTAATGAAGACAGAGACCAGAAAGGCCAGTGCAGTTGAACTGGTCCTGCTGGTAGTGTTGAGGTGGGTGTGGACTGTGGAGGAGTGGGAGACAGAAGGAGTCACATTCGATCTGTGGGTTGAAGTGATCTGTCCTGTTGTCTTCAGGATCCCCTCCTGTATCCCTGTCCTCACTCACTGGTGTCAGAAAAGACTGCACAGTCCTCCTCTTCCTCTTCTGCTCTTCTCTTGACTCTTCTCCCCAACTCTTCCCTCTCTGGACACTTGAGGATTCAATCCAGTTCACTCTGTGTCTCCAACTTCTCTCTCCTCACGTTTCCACTGCATCTCCACTCTTCACTCTCACTCTTCACTGAGCACCAGATCTTCACTGGCTGTCCCAGCTGACCGGGTGCAGCCTGTGTGTGAACAGCTCTCATGTCCCTGACATGGCAGCGCAGGTCTGCTGGCTCCTCTCCCCTCGTGCTGAGAGAGCTCCTGTCTGTGCGGATGGGAGACCAGGGGCCTGTGGACTCAGCCTGTGCTCCCTGTCTCTCTCAGCTGTGGGGAGACGATACGCCGCTGCCTCACTCCTGCAGCAGCAGTGCCTCAGCTCAGTCCTGCTTGAACAGCCCCTCTGCTCCCTGCAGCACACTGGGAGCCTTTCATGGGGCCTGAGAAATGAGCCACCACACAGCCATCTGCCCAGAATCGAAGCTGTATCTCCTCAAGCAGCCCTGGATTTCGGACTCCCACAGGCCTGGAAGACAGACCAGCCCTCTAGCAAAAACACTCCTGTTCCTTCCTGCTGGAGCCGAGATGGAGACAGAAACCTTTGCTCTTCCCAGTGGATGAATCAGCCCAGAGGAGCAGGGTATCCTGACAGCTCCTCTCCCTCACTTCAAATCCCTCTTCATCACAGAGCAGAAGACTCACTCGGATCAGATGGGCCTCATTCAGCAGGGTGTCCCCATGAGCAGGCAGTAATATTGGCTCATGGTCACACACAGGCCCAACAGGAGCCCCTCTCACTGTCTCACAGGCAGCTGAGCTGAAGTGAACTCCTCTTGTCTGTGAGGCTCCTTTCAGGGAGAGAGGAGCTGCCGTCTCACAGTCTGTGGACAAGGAGAGAGGGGCTCCAGGGTGGTATACTGATATGAGTGTTACTATTCTTATCTCCACAGAAATGTCCTTGAACACAGAGCTGTGAGTCACATGACTACAGCACAACCTGCCACCACAGCCCAGTTTCCCAGAATCCTCTCCTGCACTCCTCTGTGTTTCACTGAGAACAGAAAGTGAAAATATTTAATTACTCTGGTAAACAGGGTGTGAGAGTTGAGGTGAACAGATCGTTTTTCAAATCTAGTTATTAAGAGGCCTCAGATACTCAAATATTTCTTTCAGAACAAGAGAGAGAGGAGCTCAGAGCAGCAGGAGCAGGTTGTCCAGTGTGTAAGTATCCTGTCTGTCTCCGAGCAGTTAACAGCACAGTGTGCTGCAGGGTTAGCTGCTGTCCTGTACACTCAGACAGTTAGTCACTAAACAGACGACTTATTGTTGTGAATCATAACCTGATGATGTCAAATGTTTGAGTTTTCTCCTTTATTTCAACGTATCGGATCTGACGGCAGACAAACAGTAAATTTCTTGTCTTTCCTGAAGGTTTCTCTTTCACTTTGTGCTTCCTGTAGTTGAACAGCATCACACTCTGTGAGCAACGACTCTCAACACAAGGAAGATTAAACTTTTCTCCACGATATGGACTGTAATTAACAGTGTGAACGTCCTGTGAGGTGAAACAGGTGAGTCCAGTTATTGTCCAGTAGTATAAGGAGTCAGGAAACACTGTCTGACTGGAATCCTGTTCCCTTGCTTTCTGTGTTAGGCTTCAGCTCACCTGTGACACCTGTGAGATAAAATAATGCTTGTTTTCTATTTACACCAGGTCAGAGTCAGAAAACTAATTAGATTTAGTTGCTGTGTGCTGGAGTGACAGTGAGATCAGTCAGATACAGCAGTGTGTGAGTGATCAGTCAGGACTGAAGCTGCTGTGTGCTGGAGTGACAGTGAGATCAGTCAGATACAGCAGTGTGTGAGTGATCAGCCAGTCAGGACTGAAGCTGCTGTGTGCTGGAGTGACAGTGAGATCAGTCAGATACAGCAGTGTGTGAGTGATCAGTCAGGACTGAAGCTGCTGTGTGCTGGAGTGACAGTGAGATCAGTCAGATACAGCAGTGTGTGAGTGATCAGTCAGGACTGAAGCTGCTGTGTGCTGGAGTGACAGTGAGATCAGTCAGATACAGCAGTGTGTGAGTGATCAGTCAGTCAGGACTGAAGCTGCTGTGTGCTGGAGTGACAGTGAGATCAGTCAGGTACAGCAGTGTGTGAGTGATCAGTCAGGACTGAAGCTGCTGTGTGCTGGAGTGACAGTGAGATCAGTCAGATACAGCAGTGTGTGAGTGATCAGTCAGGACTGAAGCTGCTGTGTGCTGGAGTGACAGTGAGATCAGTCAGTAAGTGAGCTGAATGATCTGTCTGCCTGTATCTTTCAGAGACCATTGATCTCCATCAGAGTGTTTATTTCAGAGATGAAGGCTGACCAGTCACAGTGGGTCTTTGTGACTCTGCTGTTTCTCCACCAGTCCTGTGTCTCAGGATCAGGTACAGTGAGACTCTTATTGGTGTTTTAATCAATAACATGAACAAGACCCTCATACCGAAGACTGGTTTCATTACAGTTTCTGGAAACAAAACATCTGAAACTTATAATTTGAACATTAGAACATTTTAAAATCTCTTAATTCTGAATTATTCAGTGATCAGAACGTGAGGGTGAACCTGTTCTTGCAAGAAGCCAAGACACAGGTTTCAGGAGCTTGACCTGACACCATGATCTTCACTCCCACAGCCTTGTGTGCCTCCTGTTCTCAGGTTTAAATGCACTTTCTCATCATGTCCACTCTGGTTCATGTTTGACTGTTACCTCTGGAGAGGAGCACTGGATTGACTCTGAAGTCCCCTTGCAGTCTCTCTGTTAAAGCTCCTGTAGGCCATGTTTGTCTTTCCTGCCTGTAACACTCGGCTCTTGTCTATATTCTCTACATTGACTGCAGCTCTTCTCCAGCTGCTGTCTTCCTGCTGTAGTGTGCTCTCACGAGGCACCAGTTTTGTAGGGGTTTGGGCATTTACTGGGACAATTATTAATTGTAGCAGTAAATCACGAAATTGATTCTTTTAATGGCCTTAGAATCCAACCATGCGATATAACTCAAACAACGCACACACACAGGTACTAATACACGAGGATACATTTATTAATACATAGAATATGCATATAAACCTAACAGATCTTATCGTGAGGGTTATCAGAATACAAAAGGTATATATTCAATCAGTTACGAAGAGTTACACATATCAAGAGGACATACGTTCAGTATATCTTTCATTTAGACCGTTTCGTAAGTGACCTTGGTTATAACTTCAACATTACATACTCAAAACAAGTACATAACTCTTAGGAATTAAATTGATATCAACTGGTTGGGATAACAATTGAATTCTCGAGCTGTAATGCATTGAAGTTGAATTCTCATCCAATCTCTGGGGATTCAGATCTCCTGCGGGCTCAAAGAAACAGTTGCAGGCTGTTGCTGTCCAATCCGCGCTCTCTGGCTCGGAGCCAGGCTGTGCTGTGCGGCTTGCGACGGTGCTCTGCTGATGCTCACTGACCAGCTAGTTAGTGTTGGCTTTAACTAGCAAAGTTTGTGCACAGGAGAAAAGATGACTGTGGGTCCCAGCAAGTCAGGAAGAGGACCGGTTCGTTCCTGATGAAGAGCTAGTTCTGAATAGTGATTCAGCTGTCCACAGTTCTGACCTTTTCACGAGGCCTGCTGCTGGTGCTAACCTCGGGTGGATCCTCTGGTTACTCTCTGGCAACCTCCGCTCTAGACTCTTAGAACAAAGGAAAGTTCTGGCACTCGACACACTGGCCGTTCCGTGGTTGTCCGGGCTGAGTCTCAGGATGGTCAGCAGGCGCGCTGCGAGGATGTCCTGCCCTTGGGAGCCTTTCTGCTCCTGGGCCGTCCTGCCCTGGAATTCTTCTCACATTCTCCTTTAGAATAGTCTTTCGAAAAAGATCACAGAATTCACTTGGAGCTCTGTGTTGCCTATTTTTACATGGAGGAACTTCAGCTCATTCATTGGCCGAAAGTTCCATGGGCATCAGAGTCCCACGTGGGTTACTCGGCCCTACCAGTCCCTGATTGGTTGATCAAGGTGAGATATGAGTCATTTACTCCTGACACCTAGGAATGCAGTCCAGATGTCCATCTGGCACTACCCAGACAGATAGGCGCCAATGGATGACCATTGATCATGATAGCCAGGCTTAGCTAAGTGCATCCCCATTTGGGAGCTGTCCCTTATCAAAAGAAAACATCTTTAAATCAGCCTGCATGAATAGTTTCTCTGTGGCTGCACCACAGAGATGAACAGAGAGATGGGGCCTCATTTGGGAAAGCACCACAACACTTAATTCTGTCTTATTAACAAGCATTGCTGCTACACTGCACAGCTTCACTCTCACAGCTAACATGCTGGTTTCACCTCCTGAGCGTCTGTGATGACAGCTCTCTGCTCTCCAGGCCAGGCTGCTCTCACACACAGTCGCCCCCAGACTGCTCAGCCTGCAGCCCTGCTGTCCTGCTGGAGGATGTGTTTCTCTCTCAGGCTCCAGTATCACTGTCACTGCCCCTCACACACTCTCTCTTCTGGAGACCTGCGGCCCACAGCTCTCGCCCAGCAGACTCAGAGCTCTTTACTCTTGTACCTCAGGAGCTCTGCAGCTCTCAGCTCTTCCTCATTGTCCTGGTAGAAATGAGACGTGTTTAAATGTTGAAAAGGATGAAGTACAGGCTTGCTGGCTCACTGTACAGGCCTGATGAAGAACCAGCCCTGCTGTATCCCAGCTGAAGACAAACACTGGAAACATCCCCACAGCTGCCAGCATCTCTTTCTCTCTCTCCTGCTGGACTGTGTATCAAACACACACTCAGTCCTGGTGGGCTGGGGAGAGCTCTCTAGTGATAAGCATCACTGTTCCAAGGAGAAGCGCTTTTCCTTCTGTCTCCACGGCCTGAGAGAGCAAGCAGTCCTCTCGAGAGGGCAGACAGGCTGTTTATAGAGGAGCCCCCAGCTGGAGCTCATCAAACCATCAGTCCCCTACAGCTGTGCCTCCCTGAGTGACCACTGACTGACAGAGCATCACCCTTCCTTCACAGCTCTATTACACTGAGCTGCTCCTCTGGAGGAGGGAGAGCAGCAGCAGCACAGGGACAGGCTGCTGAAGAGGCTGTACTGACTGGAGAATAACGGCCCCAGAGCTGTTCAGCTGAAAGGAGCTGAGTTTGTAAAATACTGATTACAGTCAAGCTTACTGTGAGGCAAGGAGGCAGAAATCTTCATAACTGAGATTAATTCCAAGGAAGTTGATGACAGGAGAGGGACCATGTTTTATCTGCAGTGAATCGAAGCCCAGTGTGTTATAATGAAACTCAGAGGAAAGAAGCTCCTGTCAGAGAGGCCTGGGAACAGTGAACACTGACCAGAACACAGGAAGGACTTTGCTCAGCTCTCCTGGGCTGGAGGGAGTGAGGAGAGTGAAGGAGGAGATGGACAAGATGAAGGTCTTCACTTCGTACAGACTGCTGCTGGAGGGAGAGGGAGCATCAAGGAACTGGGAGGAGCAGGGAGAGGAGTGATCATCCCGAGGGGAAGTCCTGGGCTTGAGGAGCTGGGAGAGCAGGGCTGGACGCAGGGATCTGAGACACTGCTGGCTGTGCTGAGGAGTCTGGGGCAAAGAGGGGATGAAGCTGGAGGGAGCTGGGAAATAGGGACAACCCCTGAGCTGTGCTGGACAGCAGGGGGCAGCAGAGAGAGACGATGTTGTACGATACCTGTTTACTGTCCCAGAGGTAGGATGCTGGGCAGACCTGGAGCTGGGCAGGTGGCTTCAAGCGCAGCTGGGGCAAAAGCAGAGGGTTGTGGGGTAGAATATGTGGGAGTGGGCCTGACAGCACGTCTGTGACAGAGACAGAGGGGAGGAGCAGGAGAGAGTAGGACATAGATTATAAACTGAGGAAGACGAGTCAGACAGATCAAGAGGACAGAATAAGAACAGAACAAGAGGAACAGGCAGGACATGAACAGATGGTGAAGAAACAGAACAACAAACACACAAGCTGAGAAAACAAGAATATTTACCTGGAGATTTGAGAAGAAATGTGTCAGGTAGTTTTCTGAGGATCTTGTGTGTAGCTGTGAATTCTGCAGGATGCAGAGGCAAACAATCCAAAATCGTAATCCAGAAGCAAGGTCAGTAGGAGAGCTAGAGATCAGATAACCAGAAATGGCTGAGACAAACTGAGAAGACAATCCAAAAGGCGAGAGACGAGATCGAAAAGGGAAAAGTTGAGTAAAAAAAACAGGAAATCCAACAAGACAAAAACACGCACTAGAAAACTCTAAAGGAGGCTTTTCAATAGTGAGCATGGGTTGGTGTGTGAGGGAACTTTAAATACTGAAGGGAGAGGGATGTGGTTAGATAACTGGTTCAGGAGTGAGAATCTATGGAATCCGGTGCCTGTGGGAATGTGGTTCAGTTAGAAATGTGATCGTGAAACAGTGGGTTTGGGAATGTAATGCTGTTTGCGAGGGTGGGGCGTGACAAAATGGCGAGAGAAGAGGAAACAGAAAGAGGAATATGGGAGGATGGACAGTTTACCACAGAAGAGACACAGGCAGCAGACTGGACTCCAGAGACAGTGGACTTGTTTACTTCTGTCTTCTTACTGTTGAACTCTAACTATCTTCTTCATCAAGGGTCAGCGTGTTGGAATTGTTAATTTTGCACTGTAAGATACAGACTGATTATGAACACAGTTAGATGCTGGATGAGGAGCCTGAGAAACCAGTCTGGGCGATGAAGCTGGGGCAGACAGCTCCTGAAGAAGATGCAGTGGCAGCCCAGTTAATATGAGCCAGGAGCTGAAGAGACCAGCATCAGGGCAGCACATCAGGAGATATTCTGTATTACAGCTAACATCAGGAATAAGATATAACATATATCATATACTAATACACTTTTGTAAATAACTGTAAAGAAGCTGGCAGCTAGAATTTTGTTTGAAGTTTAAACATGACAAATGCAAAAAGAGAGATATACTGTAAAATACTGTATGATGATTATATTTTTTGAGAAATCAGTGTCACAAACTATTATAGCTGGGGTAAAAGTCACCACCAGCCCTGAACCCCATTGTTTTTCAGACAAAATACAGACATTGAAATATTAAAGATAATATTCTTACACCTCCAGACAAACCTCCCCATGTCCAGGTTTCTACTTCAGGACCCCTATAACAGGTCAAACAGCTCCAGTGAACCCGTGAGACAAGACTCTGACTGTGTCTGCAGCTGCTCTGAGAGTCACTGGGACCTCAGCGGGACGTGCAGTGGAGACAGAGACTCTGGACGGTCAGGTCTGGCCTGATGCTGTAACACTCTCTCAGGGTGCAGGAGAGGGAGGAGCACTGATGGGCTGAACAGCTTGTTCTTCTCAACAACGTGTCTGCAGTTCATGGTTCTCTGTGCCAGTCTGGAGGAATGCAGAGTGAGAGATCTTCAGTTTAAACAGTCAGAGCTCCTCTCACTGAGGGCAGAGCTGCTCACTGAGTGAAGCTGAGAATCTGAGTGTCTGAGAATCTCTGGTGTGAGGAAGAGGAGATGAGACACTCACTGATCCTCAGTCCTCCTCTCTGGATCATTAATGATCTGTTTGTAGATCAGTGAGCTACTCTGTCAGTATGAGTCTCCAGTTTGTCTCAGTGTGTGTCTGTGTAGAGGCTGAGACTCATGTCAGCTGTGTGCTCTTTCTCTTTCAGAGACGTTTCGGGTTGTTGGTCCCGCTGCTCCTGTGTTTGTTTTCCCTGGTGAAGACGCTGTCCTGCCCTGTTACCTCTCACCAGACATCAGCGCTGTGGACCTAGAGATCCACTGGTTTAGAGATGGTTACGATAACTTTGTTTGTTTATACGAAGCTCAGGACTATAACATTGATTTACAGAATCTAGCCTACAGGAGACGGGTTGATTTGTTCCTGGGTGAGCTCCCCAGAGGCAATGTGTCTCTAGTACTGAGAGACGTGAGACGCTCTGATCATGGACAGTACAGATGTATGGTGCTCTCTGGCCATGGAGATGATGACACTGTTATTGACCTGGATGTGAGAGGTGAGAGTCTTTCAGTCTGGTTTACTGTCTGAAGAGAGTTATATCTGTGATGAGTCACTGATCACATCAATACTCAGTAATAATAAATAATAACACATTGATAGAGTAAAGACAGTTACTTTGCAGAGCGAATATGCTGAATATGGTATTTCTTCACAGAATTTTCACTGGTTGTAACTGAAATACATTCATATTTTCTATTTCCCTCATTCTAAACAGGCTTCACACTTAAAGATTACAGTATTACACATTTGAGATGTCACAGTCTAATTTCTCTTTCCTTGTCCTTATAAAGAGAAGATTTCAGGTGCTCTTAATTACTGAAATACAGTCCTCTCTTTCTCCTTACCTGAAAGTTCAGCTTTATGATATCAAATTGGACAGAACTGAAACAAACAACTTTACCTTATTTTTAATTCAAATGAAAGTCTAATGGCTGGAGAACAACAGTTACAAGCCAGAACCACACTACACACACATTAACACATTCAGTATCAATACAGCACTACATAACACAACCCAACAGAACACTACACACACACACCAAGTCTGCACAAGGAGAGACATTAGAGAGACTGAGGTACCTGTGTTGTGATGTCAGCTCAGTCCACACAGTAACACACTCAGTGCCAATACAACACTACACAACAGAGCACAACACTACTCAACACAGTACAGCACTGCACAATGCAATACTATAAAACATATCCTGTATATAAAACATAACACATCACAGCACAACTCAACACAGCACAGAACAACACAACACAAAACAACTCAATACAACCAAACTAAGTACTGCATTAAACAGTTCTACACAATATTATAAAATTAGTTTTTTGAAACAAAACTACAAATTAACACTGCAGAATTCAATACAACACAACAAACTATTACACAGCTAAGCACTCATCCAAGTGGATCATGTTCCACACTTATCTGTCTGTGACACTGATCCTGTCTCCTGTAAATACAGACTCACTGATACCTCAACACTCCAGTTCACCAGCTCACAGCTCAACTGGAACCTTGAGTGGAGAAACTTTAAGAGTTATAATATACAGATACTTCAAACTGTTGATTCTAAACACGTCTTTATCATTTCTGTGTTCTGAAATCAAAGCGACAGTGGGCTTTTATCAGCTGTGAAATATCTCCTGTTGTGTCGAACCCACAGCCCTGGGCTCCCAGCCCTCAGTGTCTCTCCACTCCCCTGGAGGAGGTCACACCCAGCTGCTGTGCAGATCAGAGGGGTGGGTCCCTGCGCCTGCAGTGACCTGGACAGACAGGGATGGACATGATGTGACCTCACTGTCCAACAGCACAGTGGAGAGGGACAGTCAGGGGCTCCTCAGTGTCAGCAGCTCCATCCCAGTCCAGCAGGAGTCCAACATCTTCTCCTGTCTGGTCAGAAGTGCTCTGCCTGAGCCAGACTGGGGCTCTCAGCTCCACATTCCCAGTGAGTATTGAACATGAACAGTGGAGCTCAGCTGTCACACACCTGAGGTCTCACACACACCCAGGACATAACACACCTGGGCCACTGGGCACAGCCCAGCATAGGAACTAATGATGAAAGGACTCACCTCAATACTCAATACAAAGTGCTGAATCTGTGACGCACATACAATCAGGTGACACACAGTAACACCACTCTCAATAAGACACTTTCTGTAAGTACTTTATCTAATATTCAGAAAAAACGTATCAATTCTGAAAGGTTCAAGATTAAATAAAAACAACCGATCCTATCTCTGGTTTCTGTGTAACTAAAGAATCAAGAACATGAAGTATCTCTCATGCTTTATTGAATCTCAGCACTGGGCTTAAAACATGTGCCTGCAATGAATACTAACTACTTACTACATGTATTAGAGTCAGTCTCAATAAGAAACCTCTTATTTTTCTGTTTTCCAGGAGACTTTTTCCCTGAGTCCTCTGGGTGGATGGTGGCTCTCTTCTTGTTAGCAGCTGTGACTGTAGCAGCATCAGCACTTCTGGTGATCCAGTGGAGAAGAATGGACAGTATGTGCTCATTATAGATGTGTGTCTGAATGTCTGTGTCAGGATGGACTGTAAATGACAGTGTCTGAGCAGCACACCCTACTCTAGATAACAGGAGTCAGTGCACAGACACCCTGTCAAGAGCTGTAGATCCCAGCAGCTCAGATTCTCAGAGTGGGTTATAGAGGGAGATCTACACTGTGGGATGGGTTCCTACCAGTCAGAACCAGAACCGGCCCACAGCAGCTGTCCTTGCAGAGACAGAACCAGCTCCTCCAGTGTCAGAGCTCCTCTGTCTTCAGCTGTGTCTCACTGTGAGTTTCCACCAGTGGAGGTGAATCAGGGTGAAGTTACTCAGGAGCTGTTCCATCATCTATGGGAAACAGTGAACATCTGACCTTCTCCTCTGGGATGGAAACTCAGAGAATCCCAGCACAGCCAGGATCTTCCTGCTGGGCTCCTTCCTGATTCTCACCCCCAGGAGACCAGTGTGTTACTGGTTATAGTGACACCAGCGCTGTGTCCAATACTCTCTAGAAACAATTAGTGTTTCAATGTTTCCTTGTCCATGTTAATCAGTAACAATCTAATACACCTGATGGATATTTAGTAGATTTCAGATCTGAACTCACTGTTTATCCCACTGCAGCTGTAATCCTAATATTCTGACAGCTGCCCTAGAGGAGATTAACATACAGCAGAGCTGATCCCTGAGAATCTGTCCTGCTGTGGTCTGCACCGTCTCAGTGAGGTCATTCTGGAAGATCTGTACAGTCTCTCAGTCTCCCTGTGTCACAGAGTGAGAGAGACAGAGTGAGCTGAGGAGAGGAGCTGATCCTCAGTACTGGGCCTCAGTCTCCTCACAGGATCTTCTCCAGCCTGTCTGATACAGCTGCTGGTTAATATATCAGAGTCACACACTCTACTGAACACAGCTCTCTGGACTGCAGTCAGTACAGGATCTTCTCCAGCCTGTCTGATACAGCTGCTGGTTAATATATCAGAGTCACACACTCTACTGAACACAGCTCTCTGGACTGCAGTCAGTACAGGATCTTCTCAAGCCTGTCTGATACAGCTGCTGGTTAATATATCAGGGTCACACACTCTACTGAACACACTTCTCTAGACTGCAGTCAGTACAGGATCTTCTCCAGCCTGTCTGATACAACTTGTACAGCAGGAAACAGCTCAGCAGATCTTACTGGAGCTTCTCTTCACAACCAGCAGGTCTTCCCCAGTGAAACCAGCAGTGTCTGTGTGGGAGAGTCTCTCACACAGCTGCTGAAGGGACAGTAATCAGTGCTGAGCAGGACCAGGGCAGGGAGCTGTTATTTATTACTCTGTACAAACACCTCCCTGAGCTCTTAATGACCAGTCAGGACACAGAGGACAGTGAGGACATCAGAAGATGGAAACACACTGGATTTGCACTCAGTTCTGGAACAAGTCCCAAGAGACAACAATAATGGAGCTGCTGAAAGGCACAACAATTTAGACTGAATCTAGATGGGGCAGCATTAATGATCAGGGAATTAAAACACTGTCCACTGTCTCAGCTCCATCTCCATGACAGGATGGTGTTATCACAGTGTTTAACCAGGAAGACTCCACAGAGAGAAGAGGGTTTTGCTCTGGACTGTAGAGACCCAGTTAATACAGGACATCATCACAGAGCTGCTGTTACCCTCATCGCTCTCACAGACCAGACTGCAGTCTGGGCTCAGTACAGGAGCAGGGCTGACAGCAGACCCTGCCTGTAGGTGTGTCAGGTGTCTGTTCTGTATCACATCTGCAGATCACCCTGTAGTCAATAAAGGAATAACTGCTGTAAATCCACATCACTGAATTCCTCATAACCTCCAGACTCCACTGCTCTGCTCTGTGAAGAACAAGTCTATCTACTGACACAGTGAAGTATTTTGTTTTCCAGTTCTTGCAATTTAAATAACCCAGAATCCACTCTGAGTTCTGAGTTGAGGTCTCTGCTCTAATCTAGACTCATATTCCAGCTCTACTTTGTGTCTGATACTCCTGGTGTTTCTTCAGGACAGGAGCCCTTTGTCAGTGTGAGGGTACTGCTGGACAGGGATGCTTTGTGATGTTCATGCTACTGTAGGAGTCACTGTGCTACTGATGTATGTGGTCTGTGGTCATGACTATGTCCACTGTGTCACAGTTAGATCTACAGAGAGGATACCTGGAGTCCAGAGAGATAATGAGGTAGTGGGTACATACAGTACACTCTAATCACAGTGAGAATGGAATATCTTTTTCACCACAGTTACCCAACTTCTGTGAATAAACATTACAGAATGGGGTGAGGTGATTCTCATTTACTGTAGTGTGGCAAACATTCTTATCTATGAGAGATAGGAGGGATCAGTTTTGATGATGGGGTTTCCATTTTCTGAATAAATGCATTAAAAACTGAGAACAGAAGATAACGTCCTTACACAAAGGGTGGTGGGAGAGGGAACAAGCTGCTGATCCAAGCTGTTGAAGCCGATACCTGCTTCCTTTCAAGACACAGCTGGATGGGATACTAACTTCCACACTGACTGTATGGGCTGCTCCCTTTCTGTTCTTATATCAAGTAAGATGTACTGTATAACACCTGTAATGGAGACAATGCCCGAAGTCGTTCTCCAGTTTCTCCAGCTCTGTTCCTGTGTGTCTGACACCAGTGTGTGTGTTTGTTTACAGGGGAGGAGAAGCTCAATGGTGAGTGACTGTGAGATGTGTCTGTATTGTCACCTTTCTGTAAGTGTCTGTAGATTTGATGTTAATTGTATTTGTATAGCTTTGGCTACACTGATTTATTCATTGGTCGTGCCAATAAAGCATCTTGAGTTCAAATTGAATCAGTAAGACTCTCTTCTCTGTAGCTTCTCATTAATTTTCATTAATCATTAACTAAAGTCATTTTAACAGGAGTTCCTCGGTAAAAAAAACATATGGTTTCTTTTTAAAACAGTGTATAGAAACTGATTTTATGATTAAAATGCTTACCTAGAAGAATGTTATGTGTTATGTTTCTTGTCATTGATAGTTTAATTCTCGAAGGTGGTATTTGCTGCCTGTTTGAGTTTGAATATTTAAACTGATTTGAGAGTCATGAGTGACTGAGAGCCCTGATGGTCTAATAATGTCCTCTTGTTTCCAGCCATTCCTGTCATCCGCACAGAGCTGGGTAAGTACCTCCTGTGTCTGTCAGATCACAGAAGTGAAAATACAGATGAGGCTGAGCTGTGCTCTACTGTACTGATATGTGCTGACATGTACTGAGCTCCACTGTGATGACCTCTACTGCACTGATACACAGTAAATCCTTCTTTCTGATTCTTCAGATATTGCCACATGTTCGTTCATTCGTTATTTGCTGGTCACTGTGGGTACTGGTCACTCAGGCAGTGATACTGGTCACTGTGGGTACTGGTCACTCAGGCCATGACAGTGGTGACTGTAGGTACAGGTCACTCAGGTAGTGACAGTGGTCACTGTGGGTACAGGTCACCCAGGCCATGACAGTGGTCACTGTAGGTACAGGTCACTCAGGCTGTGACAGTGGTCACTGTGGGGACAGGTCACTCAGGCTGTGTGAGAGCAGCTAGTGTTGTCCTTCATGACTTTACAATAAACAGCTTTCAGTATCAGTGTGAAATACCTTCAGAGGCTCAAGAGCTACAACAACAGACAGTTCAGTGGTGTCTCTGTCTGTCTTATTGAATTGTGCTGCTCAATCTTACTGACTGAGACACCAGTCTAACAGACACAGCTGTTCTCTCTCACTGACACTGTGATCCCCACTGCAGAGGACACTGAGGATCCTGAATAAACTTATTTCACACTGCAGTATAAACTCTAGTATGATATCCGGTAATAAGCAACATACACTTTTAATACAATAACTTCCTCTTATCTCTCTACAGATGCCATGAAGAGAGATCCCATCCCTAAATCACGTATGTACACTGTGTGGAGGAACTGCAGACTGACACCACTGACTGTACTGATGTCTTATTCCCAATGTAGAGCCAGTGTGTGTCTGTGATTAACTGTGTGTGTATCTCTGTGTTCAGTGTGTGTCTGTGATTAACAGTGTGTGTATCTCTGTGTTAAGTGTGTGTCTGTGATTAACAGTGTCTGTATCTCTGTGTTCAGTGTGTGTCTGTGATTAACTGTGTCTGTATCTCTGTGCTCAGTGTGTGTCTGTGATTAACAGTGTGTGTATCTCTGTGTTCAGTGTGTGTGATTAACAGTGTGTGTATCTCTGTGTTTCAGAGTGGCAGTGGCTGTGCAGTGCTGCAGGTAGGTCTGTCTCCAGTTGAAGTTAAAGACACAGTTCAGCTATTGATTGTTAATATTGATGAGTTTTGAGTCACAGTGAGAAATGTGCTGATGAGGGAGGAAAGAGAAGGAGAAACACTGTGAACTGAGGTTCACTGCAGGTTTAGTTTATACTCCTGTGAAGAACTTCAATATCTTTCACAGTGATCATGTTGTCGTTCAGCCAGTGGAATCATGTTAGTGCTGTAGTAATTGAGATATAAATTCACACAAGTTGTTAAATAATAAAACCTTTTTACACTCAGAGAAGCTGATAGCTTGTAGGAGACTAAATGTCACATCAGTGGAGTATTTTATTACTCAGAGATCACAGATCACATTATTACAGTAATTACACAACAGGTGATCACTGATCAATCAAGTACAAATTAAGAGCTCATTAGATCACAGTCACAACACTGTCTCACTGCTGACCTGATCCCTGTTCACACACCCACCCCTTATCACCCAAGGAAATACCTGTCAAATATCTAATAACAACTTAGACAGCGGTGCAGATTCATGTTGTGATGAAACCAAATACTTGATCAAATATTCCACACAGAGACTGGGCATTAAAATGATCCAATCAAAGTGTAAATTAACATGTGACACCAGGCACAAGTCCTCTGTCACACCCTGTTTCTGTGTCTGTAGACAGTAGAATTGAAGAGACAGGACCCAGCGTCTCCCTGGAAAACACTAAACAGCCTCAATCCCCCAGATGAACAGGAGTCATGCTGAGTGTGTCTGAGTGCCTGTGAAAACCCAGGCCATAACCCATAACAGACGAGCTGGGAGACTCTGAAGTAGTGAGGTTGTGGAGTGAATATAGAAATACAAGTGTCTGTGACAGTGAGTTGAGCAGTGTCAGAGGGAGTGTGTGATAGTGTGTTACTCTATCTGTGTGTGTCCATGTGAGTGTGTGCGTCAGTGTTCATCACTGCCAGTGGAATAACAGAAGAGCAGAGAGTGTTGGGATCACTGGAGTGTGTAGGTATGCAGGGAACATACAGTAGGAATACAAGTGTGTGATTGTGTGCAGAGCAGTGAGTCTGTATTAGTGTGTTCCTGTATCTGTGTGCATCAGTGTGAGTGTGTGTTACTGTTTTACTGTCTCTGTGAGCAGTGTGCATGAATGACAGTGTGAGTCTGGGTGTTCATCAGTGTAAGTGCATTTGTCAGTGTAAAAGTACCCAAACTATTTGATTCAGATCTATTTTCACCCCCTGAGATGAAGAGACAGATTATAATTAATGACACCAGAAAGAGAGTTAATGTACTGTCACGCCCTCTGCAGCCAGAGGGCGCTCCTTCTCTGTCCTGTCCCTAGTTGCCGGTCTGCTGTCCTTCCTGTCCCTCTCTTTCCCTTGGGCTATATATTTCCGGGTCTTGCACTCTGTCCTTGCTCAGCATTGACGTTCGGATGTCCTGAGACCTGCCTAGCACCAGGGCGCCCCACGTCCGCTCCCTGAGGGCATAGGTTTCTATACGGCATTCCTGAACTCTTTGCACTAATGAGCCCGGGCCTTTTTCCCGTCTCGCCGCTACGCATATGGGTCTTTTTCCGCTCTCCTGCTCCCCACGGTTAGTCCCTTTGGACGTCCGTGACATGTACTTTACAGGTACAGAAATACAATCGTGTGAATGTGTCCCTGTGTTTCTGTGTGAGAGTTGGACTCAGTGGCAGTGTGATCTCTCTATAGATTATATATGGCCTCTATATGTGACCTTTGTCCTTTGACCTTTTCACCTGTCCACAACAGCACATCATGCTGGCCATAATAACCCCAGTACTGTCTGTGCTGGACACAGTGTCCAGCAGGGCAGCACAGCTCAGTACTGACCTCTCCTTTCTTCTGTACAGGTATAGGAGGCGCTGTCCCTGACCTGAGTAAGTTCTCTGTGTACACTCACAGCTCTGATGGGCTCAGGCCTCTCACTGCCAGTGTGGGGGAAGAGTGTGTGTGGAGTAGCTGAGGGGTATTTAAACAGGGGCACTGGGGGCAGGAAACTCAGAACAGGGCAATTCTGGTGGAATCAGGAAAGACCAGGGCAATATCAAACACAGCAGTAAACACAAATCAAGGAGGTCACTCTTAAATACTTATATATTACTATATATCTCAACGTTCAGCATTAAGTTTAACAGTTAAAGAGTTACCGAATCATCACTGACATCACATATTTTAGACATTTCTTCAGAAAGACCAGCTGGACAGCAGGGGTGTTGGTTGGGCTGTGTATCCAAACTAACCTGTAACAAGACAGAGGACTGAGGCCAGAGAGTCCAGACAGTTTGCAGCCTCTATATGGGTGAAACAGGACAGGAGAAACTAGAAGAGCTCATCAGCAGGAGTGTGATCGATCACTGATGAACACAGGGGCCCAACAGCTCACTGTGTGTGTGGTGTTCACACTGTGTTAAAGGTGATTGGGTAATAACTGGGGATCTCTCCTCCTCTCATGTTAATGTGAGACAAATGTCATAGGGATAAAGAATCTGAAATCGATGTGATGACAACAGTTAATCTTTACTGGAGCTTGGTGCTGCCTCCATATATATACTGTGTTCCTGAATACATATATATTCTGAATAGCTTCTGTATCTCTGTGTTCAGACTGCGTCTGTGATTAACAGTGTCTGTATCTCTGTGTTCAGTGTGTGTCTGTGATTAACAGTGTCTGTATCTCTGTGTTCAGTGTGTCTGTGATTAACAGTGTCTGTATCTCTGTGTTCAGTGTGTGTCTGTGATTAACAGTGTGTGTATCTCTGTGTTCAGTGTGTGTCTGTGATTAACAGTGTGTGTATCTCTGTGTTCAGTGTGTGTCTGTGATTAACAGTGTGTGTATCTCTGTGTTCAGTGTGTGTCTGTGATTAACAGTGTGTGTATCTCTGTGTTCAGTGTGTGTCTGTGATTAACAGTGTGTGTATCTCTGTGTTCAGTGTGTGTCTGTGATTGACAGTGTCTGTATCTCTGTGTTCAGTGTGTGTCTGTGATTAACAGTGTGTGTGTCTCTGTGTTCAGTGTGTGTCTGTGATTAACAGTGTGTGTATCTCTGTGTTTCAGAGTGGCAGTGGCTGTGCAGTGCTGCAGGTAGGTCTGTCTCCTGGTGAAATCTTACCCTGTGCTGAGGTCTCTGCTCTCTCCTTCATGAGGGTCTACAGGCTGAACCTGGCAGATCCACTGACCTTGGATTTGGGAATACGTGTGGAAAATCAGGATCACAGTGGTGCAGTGGAGAGCCATGCTGCCTCACAGTGCTGGAGCCCTGGGTTCAACTCCTGGGGTGCTGTCTGTGTGGAGTCTGCATGTTCTCCCTGTGTTCACATGGGTTTCCTCCCCATGGCTTTTGGGACAGAACTTGCCCTGGTGTGAGTGTGTGTGTCTGTGTGTTTAGATAATGAATGGTGACACAAAATTCTAGGTGGAGCTACAATCACAGACACCCCCCACACACAGGTCTTTAACTTAAGTGGTTATTTATTGCCCATAATTTTGTCTTAACGAGACTTATATAATCTAACTGATAGAGAGAACAAGACCTGAATATTGTGAACAAACCAGCAGTAGTAGGAGGCCGGTCCAGTGAAACTCCTCACATCCTGAACTGACTGGGGGGCTGGTCAGGAGTTTACTGTGGCTCCTCTTCAGGGCCTGTGGAGACCCTTCTGGCTCAGAAGCTCCCAGGAAACCAGTCTCTTGCTGTAGGAGATTCATGTCTTCAGTGAGTCTAGAGACCTGTAGTCTGTAGAGACCAGCAGTGAAGCGTCCTTCTGCAGGGGGAGATCAGGGCCTGTCAGAGGGCTCGATCTCCCCTGCTGCAGTCAGACCCCGGACTGCTTCCTCTGCCTCGGCTCTCTTGTGGATGGCCAGGCGGGGGGAGGGATGCAGATGGGTCTTGCTTCGCCAGTGTCGATGGTGCGCTGAGCTTCGTTTGTACGAGTGCAGTCTTCCTCTCTTCCAGCAAACACATCTGCAAACTCTCGTAGCAGAGTCCTTGGTTGTCCCTGCTCTGCCTCACTCAGTCCCTCTTTGCCGTGCTGAGTAGCTCCTCCACCATTTTGTCTGATTTTGTTGTGGTCTTGAAGGCCGAGCCCCTGTCCTCAGTTTCAGGATGCTGCTCCCTCGCACCGTGGGTCAGTGTCTCCTGACTCATGGGAAGTCTCTGGGCTCCCTGCTGTATCTCCATGGTAACTCTGGGCTGCTCTGGAGCTGTTGCACTGGTACCCAGGAGGAGGTGTGGCCCCTCGCTGCTATTAGCTTGAGGGCCACTCGGCATTTCCTGCTGGCACTGCTCTCGAGACGCACGGTTCTGCACAGAGGAGTTCAGTACCAGTGACTCCATCCTCTCACCTGGCCATCCAGGGAAAGCTCTCTTCACTGGTCTGCAGCAGAACTGCCAGGTTCTCTCCTTCTGTAGTCTGTCTGAGCCAGGCGCTGCCTGTAGGAGTTATACTGTACCTGAACATCGTGATCTTCAGCATGAACACACACCTGCAGACTCACACAGCTGAGCCTTGAAGAGCAGGGTCACCAACACATGGCTCAACAAATACAAACAGTGAAAACAGTGAGATCTGGTGGGAAATAAATTATTAGTCCAGCAAACTGATGTCGAAACGAGTAAGGAAAGTTATTGAGGTTAAATCATTCAGTGCAGTAATATCCACAGATGTCCTTCCATCAGCTCTTACAGCCATTCCTGCAGACTGCCTTCATCTAGAACTGACACAAATCATCACTTTTAAAAAGATGGAGATTACAGTATTTTTATTTCTTTAACCTTTATATTTGACTACTTAAAATTAATATCTGTTCCCCCAGTTTCTGAATATCCCTGCTTTCCTTTAAGAAACACAATTGTAGAGTCACATCACAACAAAAAATAACAAATCTGCTCAATTCACAACCAGATGTGACAAAACACATTCAAGACTCACAATATTTAAATATGTTCTTATTTTCAGTTCTCTTCACTCCTTGGGATAAAGAAAATACACTGTCGCATACAGTATATAATATGCTTTACATACAGCTACTTATGTGCAATTAAATTAATTTAGTAAATGACCCTTATTAATAAGCATGTTAACTAAGTTCTTTATCAATAAATGTGGTTTCACTGGAAAGTAGTTTAAGTTAAACATTACAATACTTTTCCAAGTGACGGACACATGACTTCCTGCCGTAGTGCCGGTGTTGTTTCCCCTCTATTCTCCTGTGATCCAGAGCTCCGCCTGTCCCACACTGAGCTGTCTCCCCATGTGAAGAGGCGCTGGGAGTCAGTCCTGTACTCCAGTCACCTCTAGAGGGCAGCAGCTCTCACTCTGGGCTCGTTGCAGTGGAGAGCAGCTTCAGCTCGGAGCTGCGGACTGATTTCAGCGGCCAAGTTCGTTGCTCTTGGTCTGAAGTCGGCGCGCTAGTTTAACACGGAGCTGTGTGCTGACCAGGGGCTGAGCTCCAGTTAGTGCGCTGTGTCAGTTCGTTACAACTGACCCACAGTGTCTGTTTTTCAGGTTTCCATACGTATTACACTGATTTGTGTGTAACGAACAAGAAAAAAAGACACACACAAGCTTTGTCTGTTCTCTCTCGGGTTCCCCTGTCTTGTGTGAAGACAACTTCAGGCTTAATTCAGGTGACAGAGTTAAATACACTGACAGACAGCTCTTAACACACACAAACAACAGATCCTTTTTATTACTGTCCTCAGCAGCGCAGGAGGAGACAAGCTTGCAGTTACTGCCTGTGTGATTCAGGTCCCTGTTATTGTTAATGAAGTGGCAGCAATTTCAGCTTTTAAGAATTTTGTCTTAACGAGACTTTTACAATCTAACTGATAGAGAGGAACCAGAATAACCATGAAAAGACAGTTTGATCATTTTTCTTCTTGTGAAATAATGTATCCATCAGTATAGAGATGCCCTCAGCCGTGTGATCTGCACACAGTGGATCATCAGGTCTCCTTCAGATTTAAAGACACTTTCTCCCACAGGAGCCAGACTCTCGCAGTGTGAGAGCTCTGCACACGCTCACAGCTCATCTCAGCCGGGCTGGGCCTGTCTGTCCTGACCAACCCAGGAGAGCCCATTTCCACAGGTCCGCCTGCCCAGTCTCTCCAGTCACATCAGAACACATCCAGAGCATCTGGACCGGTCCTGTCCACACTGTCATGTCCACTACACGCTGGCCGCACAATACTGACACTTTCTGAAGTGTTTTCTTTATTTTTACCTGCTGCACACAAACAAGCACCAGTGACTGCAGACGAGTTCAACCCAAACCAGTGATGTGAACCTGTGACTGCAGGCATCACGTGCAAACTGTGACAGAACAGTGGAAAAGAGGACAATGGGTTTTGTGTGATTAATTAATCACTCAGTTTTATCTTTGTCACTGAAATCAGCAGACTGAACAGAACTGTAGTTTACTGCAGTGAGCTTCCTGCTGGTGTGAATCCTGATACACACTCTAGACACCTGCATCTGTACTTTCATCTGAGAGAGGAGTGAGATACAGATCATTTCATCCTGTCTGTCTGCTCTCTGATCCACAGCTGATGTGACTCTGGACCCCAATACAGCTCATCCTGATCTCATCCTGTCTGAGGATGGGAAACAAGTGAGAGATGGAGACACACGACAGGATCTCCCTGACAATCCAGAGAGATTTGATCCTTGTCCCTGTGTCCTGGGAAAGGATGGGATCACCTCAGGGAGACACTACTGGGAGGTGGATGTGGGGGAGAAGACTAAGTGGGATTTAGGAGTCGCCAGAGAGTCCATCAACAGGAAGGGGAGCATCACAGTGAGCCCTGAGGATGGTTACTGGACTGTGTGGCTGAGGAATGGGAATGAGTACGAGGCTCTTGATGACTCCTCAGTCCTCCTCCCCCTGAGCCAGAAGCCCCAGAAGGTGGGGGTGTATGTGGACTATGAGGGGGGACAGGTCTCCTTTTACAATGTGGACAACAGGTCTCATATCTACACCTTCACTGCCTCCTTCACTGAGAAACTCTTTCCATACTTCAGCCCCTGTAACAATGATGGAGGTAGAAACTCAGCCCCACTGATCATCTGTCCTGTCAGTCACACAGACTGAATCAGCACATTGTCTGATTCTCTCTCTGGAATGTAAATCATTTAGTCTTTTTCATTTGAAATTGTTCTTCTGTTTCTGTTGTTTTGTGTTGTTTTCTCCACCCACTGCTGGGCATGTCCACATCTGCTCTCAACGCTACTCGTTCAGTCACCAGAAACAACATCACCTGTGGGAGGGGCTCTCTTGGAAAATGAAATTATTACTCGCTTGTGTCAAACTGTTCTACTTTCTACTTTCAGTCCATGTCATTGCTCTATTCTATTTGCTCTGCATTAATCACTTCTTTCAGTAAATCAGTAAAATTGAGTCACAGTTGTTTTCTTTATCTCTCACCTGTAAATTCTCCAGATTCATGGCTGACTAGCTGGGTCACCATCAGACACAGACTAACACGTCAGCTGAATGCCAGTCGCTTTCTACATGATGGACATTGCTGCTTCACTGTCATGGCCTGGACTCAGATAGAACTATTTCTGTATTAAATAAACTCTGAAATTCTGAATATTTGACATTTGGTCTTCATCTTCATCTTCATCATGATTTAATGTCAGCAGCTATATCACCCTGAAACTCACACCTGTCAGCCCCCTGAAGCTCAGCAGGAGTGAGTCTGGTCAGGTCCTGGAGGGGAGACTCCTGGGAGAGGTGTTAGTGGGGCCAGCAGGGGGTGCTCATCCTGTGGTCTGTGTGGGTCCTAATGCCCCAGTATAGTGACGGGGACACTAGACTGTAAAAACTGTTTTATTTGAAAGACTGACTTTCAGATCAGGAGTAAAACTGAGTTCCTGTCTCTCTGTGGTCATTAAAAACCCCAGGGTTTTTCTTGAGGAGAGTAGGGGTCCTTTCTTTATCAATCATGGACTCCTAACAACCCCCCTCTCTGAACTGGCTTCATCACTCTGCTCTCCTCCCCACTGAGAGCTGGTGTGTGTGAGCAGACTGGAGCATCATCCAGGTGGGGCTGCACACTGGTGGTGGTGGAGGGGATCCCCATTACCTGTCAAGAGCTTTGAGTAGAGTGTCCAGAAATGTGCTGTATAACTCTAAGGAATTATGATGATGATTTAGATTCCTATGTTATGGATGTGCTTGTGACTTCTGTCATTTATCACAGTGTGGAGAATCCCCGACTCTCTTTGCAGGCTGATCAGCTGTCCAGACCCTGTGATTGGAGGAAGACAGTAAACAGCACAAACACTTGTATTCTGTCCACTTTGTAACTTTGTAACATTTGTGTCAATTTCAAGGCACCTGTCCTGTCCAGGCACTGTAACAGGCGCCTGGTCTGTCTGTCAGTGTCCAGCTGTCTGTGGTCACTTGGCCACCCTACTGGGCTGCTTGTTCCAGAAACCTGCTGCTCTCGGTGTTGAGAGGATTGTCCAGCCCTGGTGCTGGAGGTCATGTCTGTCATCTGAGCTCAGTTAACAATGACCTGCAGCTGCTCTTTACTTCCTGAACTGAGTCAGAACAATCAGAACACCAGCAGACACACTGACCGGCCCCTCCAGGACCAGGACTGGACAGCCCTGCTGCAGACACACTGACCAGCCCCTCCAGGACCAGGACTGGACAGCCCTGCTGCAGACACACTGACTGACCCCTCCAGGACCAGGACTGGACAGCCCTGCTGCACACACACTGACGCCACCAGTACCAGGACTGGACAGCCCTGCTGCAGACACACTGACCAGTTCTCCAGGACCAGGACTGGACAGCCCTGCTGCAGACACACTGACCAGTTCTGGACCAGGAGTGGACAGGCTCACAAACACACTGACCAGTTCTGGACTGGGAGTGGACAGGCTCACAGACACACTGACCAGTTCTGGACGAGGAGTGGACAGGCTCACAGACACACTGACCAGTTCTGGACCGGGAGTGGACAGGCTCACAGACACACTGACCAGTTCTGGACCGGGAGTGGACAGGCTCACAGACACACTGACCAGTTCTGGAGCGGGAGTGGACAGGCTCACAGACACACTGACCAGTTCTGGAGCGGGAGTGGACAGGCTCACAGACACACTGAGCTGCAGGACAGCAGTGCTGTAAAGTGCCTCCTGTTATCAGCCCTCAGTGCTCTTGATAAAGTCATTTCCATGTCACTCAGGTTGTCTGTGAAACAGCAGCTTCAGCAGAGCTGGTAGCTCTAGCAGCTGAGAAACACAATAAACACAAAATATTATATTGTTACAATTGGGGGACATGAAAATGGTGAATAACAGGAAATTACCGAGCGGTTTAGTCAAGTAAAATAATTGATTATAACCCGCAAGTTGTAAGTGATTTTTCTGGAATACAGACGAGCCATTGGAAAAGTCAGAGGCACAGCTTTGGTGAAAAGTAATAATTCACACACAAATATTTATTAATTGAATATTTTTACTATATTAAATTTAAGTCTTTCTCTCTGCAAATCCGGATGTCACAAAATAAATGTTACTGATGTATCTTTTACGCAAGATACCAAGTTCCCTAAAAACACAGAACAGCTCTCTCTCTCTCTCTCTCTCTCTCTCTCTCTCTCTCTCTCTCTCTCTCTCTCTCTCTCAATTCAATTCAATTCAATTCAAGGTGCTTTATTAGCATGACCGATGGGTACAATCAGTGTTGCCAAAGCAAATAAAAATAATAAAATTAACATAGAACAAAACAAAAAATAGAAGTAAAATAAAATCTACAGACATGTTACAGACATTTACAACAAAGACATATTATATAATATTGACATATACTGTAGGCGGCTGGAGCATTATTGGGAGACAGACTCACTGTTCCTCAGGCTGTGACAGGAGATCACATACTGGGCTGCCAGATCAACTGAGTTCCCTCCTCCCTCTCCCAGTAGGATTGGGACCTGTTGTGGTTTTGGCAGGTGTGGGAACTCTGGGATTAGATTTCTGAATTTCGGGAAGAATGTTTCTCTAATCCCAGAGTATCTGTCACAGTGCAGTAGGAAGTGCACCTCTGTCTCTATTTCTCCCCGCTGGCAGTGGGAGCACAGCCTGTCCTCTCTGGGCAGCCAGGTCTGCCTGTGTCGCCCAGTTTCTATGGCCAGGTTGTGGTCACTGAGCCTGTACTTCGTCAGGGTCTGTTTCTGTTTGTTATTTTTTATTTTGGTCAAATATTCAGCTAGTGTGTATTGTCTGTTTAAGGTTCTGTAGCATTCCAGTTTATGTTGTGTTTGTGTGTGTGTGTCCCAGTGTGTGAGATATTGCTGTTTGATCTGTGCTGTGATGTGGTTGAGTCTGGGT
Source organism: Lepisosteus platostomus (assembly GCF_059453375.1). Taxonomy (NCBI): domain Eukaryota; kingdom Metazoa; phylum Chordata; class Actinopteri; order Semionotiformes; family Lepisosteidae; genus Lepisosteus; species Lepisosteus platostomus. Next base: position 13,600,520 of record NC_142616.1, read on the forward strand.
TGTGGTGCTCTAGCAGTGCTGTCCTGAGGCTGGTTAGTGTTGGTGTGGCTCAGGTCGGTGAGCCTCAGGACCAGCTGGCTCAGGGGGCTCTGTTTTGGGCTCAGCTCTTGGCTCAGCAGGGCTTTGTGGTGGTAGGAATTTTGGTCACTGTTTTTTAGGTGTAGCCAATACTTTAATATTCTTTTCTGTATGTTTATCAATAGTGGGTACTGGCCTAATTCGACCCTGCACCCGTTGTTAGGAGTTTTTCTCTGCACACGGAGGATGATTCTACAGATCTCCATGTGCAGAGTTTCTGTGGGGTGTTTGTCCCATTGGGTGTAATCCTGGTCTGTGAGGGGACCCCAAACTTCACTGCCGTATAGGGCAATGGGTTGGATTACACTTTCAAATATTTGGAGCCAGATTCTTGTTGGTGGGTTGATGTTGAAGAGCCTCCTTCTTATTGCGTAGAAAGCCCTGAGTGCCTTCTCCCTCAGTGCCTTCACTGCCAGGTCAAAACTCCCGGAAGAGCTGATGGTGAGACCGAGATATGTGTAGCTGGATGTGTGCTCCAATGTGTTGTTGTTCAGTGTGAATTTGTACCTGTTTCCCTGAGGTCTGGCTTTCTTCTGGAAAACCATAACTCTGGTCTTGTCCAGATTGACTGTCAGTGCCCAGGTCTGACAGTACTGCTCCAGCAGTGCCAGGTTCTGCTGCAGCCCCTGTTCTGTGGGCGACAGCAGGACCAGGTCATCTGCGTAGAGCAGGAACTTGATTTCTGTGTCGTGTAGTGTGAGACCAGGAGCTGCAGACTGCTCCAACATTCCTGCTAATTCATTGATATAGATATTGAACAGTGTTGGGCTCAGGCTGCAGCCCTGTCTCACCCCGCGGCCTTGGGTGAAGAATTTAGTCCTTTTGTTTCCAATTTTCACTGCACATTTGCTCTCTGAATACATTGATTTAATTATGTCGTACACTTTGCCCCCTATGCCACTTTGGAGTAGTTTATAAAACAATCTCTCATGCCAAATCGAGTCAAATGCTTTTTTGAAATCGACAAAGCAGGCAAAAATTTTTCCTTTGTGTTTTTGGTGGACGTGTTTGTCTATCAGTGTGTGTAGGGTGTAAATGTGATCAGATGTGCGGTGATCTGGCAAGAAGCCAATCTGACTTTTACTCAGGACATTGTGTTCGGTAAGGAAGGCCAGTATTCGTGTATTTAGGATACTGCAGAATACCTTCCCCAGGTTACTGTTCACACAGATGCCCCGGTAGTTGTTGGGATCGAGTTTATCTCCACTCTTATAGATGGGCGTGATCAGTCCTTGGTTCCAGGCCTCGGGGAAACATCCGGCTGTCATGATGAGATTGAGGAGTTTGAGCAGGGCTTGTTGCAACTTTGGGCTGCTGTGTCTCAGCATCTCATTTATGACTCCATCATGGCCACAGGCTTTGCGTGGTCTGAGGGCCTGGAGTTTGTCCAGTAGCTCCTGCTCAGTGATTGGGGAGTCTAAGGGGTTTTGGTTGTCTTTGATAGCCAATTCCAAAATTTTGAGTTTTTCATAAATGGTGTTTTGGTCTGATTGATTTGTATTTGGGAGCTTTTCATAGAGATTTTCAAAGTATGTTTGCCAGATTGTTCCATTTTGGATGGCCAATTCTTCTGGTTTTGATTTGTTTAAGTTGTTCCACTTCTCCCAGAAACAATTCTGATTTAGTGACTCCTCAATTTCTGCAAGTTGTTTGTCTATGTATGTGTTTCTTTTCTTTTTCAGTGTGTGTTTGTAAAGTTTTACCATGTCACAGTACCTGAGTCGCAGATCTGTGTTGTGTGGTTGTCTGTGTTTTTCATTTGAGACTTTTCGTGGTGCATTTCTGATGTTTTTGCACTCCGTATCAAACCACTTTTCTTTTGCTTTTGTTTTTTGGTAGTTTTTTGATGTAGTTGTTTTTAGCTTAGATTTTGATGCTAGTTTGTGGAATAGGTGATTTAGTTTTTGTGTGGCCAAGTTTATGCCTAATTTGTTGGTTTGATACGGAGTGTTTAGGAATGTGTCCATCAGTGTCTGAATTTCGTCATGGCCCAGTGCAGTTTGGTATCTGTCTAGGTTGTCTGTGTCCCATCTGTATGCCTGGCTGAGGTCATACAGCTGGCTGGGCTGTGTCAGTGTGTCTCTGTGCTGGTGTGTTCTCTTCATGTAGAGTGTGATCTGGCTGTGGTCGGAGAGGGGAGTTTGTGGCCTGACAGTGAAGGCACTGATACAGGAGGGGTCCAGGTCGGTGATGGCGTAGTCCACCACACTGCTGCCCAGACCTGAGCTGTAGGTGAACCTGCCGTTGACGATGTACAGTCTCTCTCTCTCTCTCTCTCTCTCTCTCTCTCTCTCTCTCTCTCTCTCTCTCTCTCTCTCTCTCTCTCTCTCTCTCTCTCTCTCTCTCTCTCGCAGGGTTCAGATACTGAGCTCCAGTCAGGTTTGGTCTGGATGATCATGAAGTCGGGGCTCTCGCCTGGCGTGAGCTTCAAGTCCCAACTCCTCTCCTGTGGTCTGACCTTCTTTCTCTCTCTCTCTCTCTCTTCTTGTCCTCTTCTTGTCGTCTCTCTTCTGTGCTCTTCATGTGATCTTATATTGTGTGTGTCTGTCCTGCTCCTTGACCATCATTAATCCTCCACTTCCCCAGGTATACTAAGGTAAACTTTACAATGGTTTCTGCTCAAGGGACCCCCAGACCTGTCATCAAGGAGAAAGTCATTTTTAATTATATAGACAATGTTTCTCTTATTTCTGCTAACACTGAATACATTACTCTCCTCAAACCACCAAAAACTGAAGACATTTTCAAATATTGAGCAACACATATTCCTCTAAGGACTTTCTCAGAAAACGGTTTCACTTTGACTGTAACACCTGTGCTTTTTGTGAATCAGATATTGAAACAACCAAACACATTTTTTTTCTCATGTCATCATTCAACATCTGTCTGGCCTCTGTATGTCCTTGGTTAAATAAGTAATGTTTGTGTAAATCTAACTTTTAAGGACATCGTTCTTGTTGTCCTGAATTCAAACAAAGAAGTCTGTATGATGTTAAATGTCATTCTCATGTTGGCAACATTTCACATACATATGTGTAGAGTAAAAACAAAACTCCTTTAAAAATGGGCTTTAAAGAATTTTCTCATTCATTTAAGCTATACTCAAATTCATTAAAAATATAAAAAATATTCTTGGTGAATTGGTTTACAGAAATCTTTTAGCATATGAATTATTATTATATTACATATAAATTATTATATAAACTTAATGATGCACAATAAATGATTTAATGTGACCCCTAACATCACACAACCTTTGTACTGTTGATAAGGTTCTGATTTGTTATTCTGTTTCATTCATATGATGTTGTGACATCAGTATACCCTTGTTGTATTATTTTTGTATATAAAAAAATACGTTTTTTAAAACAAATAGCAGAAAACTTGCAGTAGTGTAGAGTAGGAGTGCCTACTGCAATCAACTTTTAAAGCAATTAAGGTGTATCTTCTTGTAACTACATTTGTGTGTTTTTACACCCCTTTGGTTAATTTGTATTTTTTTAGGTGTGGACATTGGGAACCCAGCTCCTCACAATAAACACTTTGCACTTCTGAGAAAATGATCTCCGAGACCTCCATTGTCATCCACCTCAGCCTGTAACATCATCTACACACGATATAACTGCTGTATCGACTGATCACTTCCTCCTTGTTTCTCTGCTCACATTAAATTAGATACGTTTCCACAGTCTTAATGTACTGTAGCGGGTTTTTCTTGCAACTGCGTTTTTCAAAAACGTTCACATGTTTTCTAATATCACTGACTCTGGCGAATCACAGGGACTCGCAGATGTAAACAAAGACCGAGGAGGAAACGCCACTGGACTGATCCAACTTAGCAGTGCAAGGGGGGGACAGGTTAACCGGGTATTACACAAAAACAAAGGTCATATGCCATGCTGAGTTGGCAGATAAATACTTTAAAACAAGTTTATTGATTGTTTATCACTGTGTGATTTGACGATCGTTGTATGTTGTCAGAACCCCGTTTTCACTAATCTGAAGATCCGGTGTCACGATGTGTTTAAAATGACCCCCCTGCATCCACGGTTCTCCTGCCAGACCCGGAAGAGCGCGGCGGCTCGAGGCGACGCTGTAGAGGTTCTGACATCCGGGATCCGGACTGACCGACACCGGTACAGTAGAGATATAATACTGGTCCAGTCCAGTCAGGTCTGGTACAGGTCCAGTAGAGATTTAGCTCAGGTCCAGTACATGTTCAGTAGAGATATAGTACAGGCCAGTAGAGATATAGCACAGGTCCAGTCCGGTCCAGTACACATCCAGTAGAGATATAGTACAAGTCCAGTCAGCGGTGCCCAGTTACCAGTACATCCTACTGTACTGTAGGCGGAGAAGGACAAAACAGGGCAGGAGACGAAGAGGATCAGGACGGGTCGACAGACAGGGGGACTACGGTGATCCGGTGCTCGGGGACGAAGGCCTTCCAAGGGGAAATCCCAGACACAGCCCAAAGTCCAAAACCAGGAGATCCACCCAAGACGAATCAAACACAGTTAAAATTCGGAACGGAGTCCGGAACAAGGACAGGGATTAGAACGAAGGGGACAGGACCGGGCTCCCCGAGCCCCGGACTCAGACGGTCAGGACGCCGTCTCTCCTGGACCCGCTGGTAGGCGGGACTCCGGGCGTCCATCTTCCAAAGTTGAGCCAGGAATAGCGGGAGCACCGGGCTTAAATATTGAGGGGCAGAACTGGGGGCAGGTGCACATCATGAGCTAAAATCCGAAAGGGTCGGAGCGCCTTGAGAGGAGGGATCCCGATCGTGACGGAGTGCAACTGAGCATACTGAGCCTCTCACAGATCTGGCACAGCGGATCGGTGATGAGGGACAGAAGCACCATGATCCTGATGACCGGGGAATTGGCAAATGGCTTCAGTCTGTCTTCGGGTCTTGAGGAGGCACACTTGTGCAATACCAGTTCGTAGGTTTGATTTTATTGATCATCGTTTCTGTAATTATACTGTGTATTAAGTCCTTGTGTGGTAGGGCTTTTGCCTCTGAACTAATAATACGACTTAGAAGATCAAAGGAGGAATAAACAACTTTTCTAAAGTCAGAGCAAATGCAAAGGAAATCTATTGACGCTTATGTGTAGAAAATAGTGGTTTCCGCAGTATTTTGTAAAGGGGGACTGAGGGTATTATTCCCAATTCAGGTATATGTCTTTTATATTTTAAACACTTGTATCTTTTAACTTTCCACTCCAACGGTTGTGAAAGTATGTAGTTCTGCTTTTGTCTATATGTGCTGAATTGTCAACGTATGTTATGTTGCATAAATGCCATATGTTCCTGGCAGAGTTACAGAAACAATGAGGAACTTGCTTGACTGCTCTTCACGTGCACAGCCAATGTCAAATCCCTTCTATGGCAAGTTCTACAGACTTTACTGTATAAAACGACCACTCGTTGTAATACATCTTTGAGTCTGACCTGCAAGAGTTAGGCTCCCATATGCATATGTAATTAAGAAGATTTCTGCTACACCCGAATTGCTGTCGTTTGTTTGACACAACACTTTAACTAGAGAACTACTGTACTAGTACTTGTAGAACAAGAGGACTATTCTCCTGTACTGGACTGTAGCTCCTATTGTAACAGGACTGTTCTCCTGTACTGGACTGTAGCTCCTATTGTAACGGGACTGTTCTCCTGTACTGGACTGTAGCTCCTATTGTAACAGGACTGTTCTCCTGTACTGGACTGTAGCTCCTATTGTAACAGGACTGTTCTCCTGTACTGGGACTGTAGCTCCTATTGTAACAGGACTGTTCTACTGTACTGGACTGTAGCTCCAATTGTAACAGACTGTTCTACTGTACTGGACTGTAGCTCCTATTGTAACAGACTGTTCTCCTGTACTGGACTGTAGCTCCTATTGTAACAGGACTGTTCTCCTGTACTGGACTGTAGCTCCTATTGTAACAGGACTGTTCTCCTGTTCTGGGACTGTAGCTCCTATTGTAACAGGACTGTTCTCCTGTACTGGACTGTAGCTCCTATTGTAACAGACTGTTCTCCTGTACTGGACTGTAGCTCCTATTGTAACAGACTGTTCTCCTGTACTGGACTGTAGCTCCTATTGTAACAGACTGGTCTACTGTACTGGACTGTAGCTCCTATTGTAACAGACTGTTCTCCTGTACTGGACTGTAGCTCCTATTGTAACAGACTGTTCTCCTGTACTGGACTGTAGCTCCTATTGTAACAGACTGGTCTACTGTACTGGACTGTAGCTCCTATTGTAACAGACTGTTCTACTGTACTGGACTGTAGCTCCTATTGTAACAGGACTGTTCTCCTGTACTGGACTGTAGCTCCTATTGTAACAGACTGTTCTCCTGTACTGGACTGTAGCCCCTATTGTAACAGACTGTTCTCCTGTACTGGGACTGTAGCTCCTATTGTAACAGACTGTTCTCCTGTACTGGACTGTAGCTCCTATTGTAACAGGACTGTTCTACTGTACTGGACTGTAGCTCCTATTGTAACGGGACTGTTCTCCTGTACTGGGACTTGAAGAGACTCCTCAAAGTAACTGATTTTCAGGTGAATCATACATTGGATTCATTCTAAATGAAGAATGGCGACTTCTAAAGTTCAAATTAACCAAGCTATTATGTATTCAGTCTCATCGAAAAGAAGTTCAAAGAGAAAGGCAATCATGACAATGTGAAAAATAGTTCAGAAACCAATAGTGTGTTAGAAAGTTAAAAGATGATGAATACACCAACTAAAATTCTTTCAATGAAAAAAATCAACAGTGGCAGAAATTACAGACACTAGCAATGTGGTGATTTTGGAAGGAATACAAAATCTTACAACATGCATCTGCTCTCAGGTTGAAAAGCTCCTAAATTCACATGATCAAATGAAACAAAACACAGCGATGGTGGATTTGCCATCCAAATCTCTTGAATTCACTGCTGCAGGACTGGAGTACTGTAAATCATCTCAGATTCAGAGATGACGTGGCCTACTGCAAATTGAAAAAGAGGATTTAAAAAAATTGAGCTTGGAACATGAGAGAAACAAATGCTAAAAGGACTGAAAGAAGAGGACAAAAGTGACAGAGGTACTAAGTCGAATGGCTCCTGAGTGCTCTAAAAAAATTTCCAGATGCAGTGGACGCAGGTCGTCGGATGGGAAGAAGAGAGGACTCCAAACTGCCACAAGTCATTGTTACGGAGAACCACTAAGAAGTCTGCAGTCTGCAAAGAGCTGGGCCTTCGGTTTGCTGAGGACTGAGCTGAAGCAGACAGAGCCCCCAGAGCTGAACCCTGCCGCGGCTGGAGCTGGCGAGGAAGAGAGGTGAAAGAGCCTACTTCCACGATCCTGTGGCTTGTATCAGTGGCCGCCCTGTTTCAGTAAAAGAATAACTGAACTTGACACTTCCTATATTCTTGGCCATTGATATCGCTGAGGATGTTGAAAAAAGCCTGGGACACTTAGTCCTGCTTCAATCTACTGCCCTGCTGTACTAGGTGAGAGATTCCTTTGATCTTTATGGCTTAAAACATTTCTTTTGAAAACTCAGTAACTGTATCTTTAAGTTTTTAAAACGTAAAGCCATGTTTAACCCTCGGCAATTTGTTTTTGTCTTTCTCTATTTCCAGAGATGTCATCTGTTCTGTCGACCCTCTTAGGCGCCAGGAGTTGGACCACTGCATGTACTCTATCGCTGATCTTTCTGTTTGTTACGGTGGCTCTTTATTGTAGGACTACCACAAACACCACCGAGCTGTTCTCGCTGCAGATAATCATATTGCAGACTGGTCCTCTCCAGATACTGACCTTTTTGCCTGAGGTTTTAGTGGCCTCAGAGCCCACGCCTCCTGCCCTCTCCACCTCGTTCTGTCTAGAGCTGCAGCCTCTGCCTCTTCCTCCACCTCTTCTGTCTCTGACCCCCCTTCCTCTCCAGCTTCTATTCATTCTTCTGTTCCTCCATCTCGTTGCTCGTCTTTGGACAAATATGCACGCCCAGTTCCATGTTTTCGGTCTAAACAGATTTGCAGTAATTTTCACCGTTCTTCTTCTTCAGCTAAGATATGCTCCTATCAGCACATTAATAACTTGCTGCGGTGATGCCCACTCTAGACTCTTCTGTCCCGCAGCTCCAAAATGACTGTCTACCCTCTTCCAAGTCCAGACACCCGTCTGTATTCCCGCCCTGGAACGGCCCTTCGGAATCATCCCGATCCCCCTTTTATTCCCTCCCTTCTAGACGCCTTCTGAAACGGGTTTTCTACTGGCCTGTCTTCAATTCCAGATTCATCTCATTCTTGTGTCTCAGCCTTCGTTCCGCTACTCCTGAACCTGAGGGGGTCACTGCCTTGAATCACTCTCGGCTCCAAAAAGGGTTTCTCGTTGGCCCCTTCCTGGAGTCTCCTTTTTCACCATACTGGATCAGTCCTATTGGCCTTGCTACTCGTACTTTTCCAGCAAGAAACGCCTTATCATTGACCTTTCTGCCCCTAGAGGCCGTTCTGTCAGCAGCATCAAATCTCTCCTCCCTCATGACCAGTTTTCTCTTCACTATGTTACTTTGCTACAGGCGGAGCTGTGGCTCTGTGTCTCAGGATCTGCACCTGTGGCTGGCAGGTTGCTGGTTCAAGTCCTGTGGCTGGCAGAGGAATCCTACTCCGTTGGGCCCCTTAACCCCAGCTGCTCCAGGGGTGCTGTATAAATGGCTGACCCTGTGCTCTGACCCCCAGCTTCTCTCTCCCTGTCTGTGTGTCTCATGGAGAGCAAGCTGGGGTCTGGGAAAAGACACATTCCTAAAGCAAGAGATTGTATAGGGCCAATAAAGTGATCTTATCTTATCTAGGATGACATCTGTTGCATCGGATTGGCTGCCCACAGTGCCTGGCTAGCCAAAGAAGATATTTCAGATGCTCTCAAGCTCATGCCTGTCCACCCATCCCCCCATCATCTTTTCGGTGTCCAATGGGACAATAGGAACTGTTCTGCTACTCAGCTCACTCAGCTCACTCAGCTTTGGTTGCCGCAGTGACCCTAAGATCTTCGACAGGCTCTTGGAAGCTCTCTGCTGGATTTGACTTAACTGAGAACCTTTTCTCCTTCACCTCCTCAGCGACTTTCTTCTCCGCTCTCTGCCAGCTGACGCCGCCGTATCAGCTGACGCTCGGACGGATATCAGAATGTGGAGTCTTTTAATCCGCCACTGGAACGGCCTGTCTGTGTTTCCTGGTGATGGGTGTTCTGCTCCACGCAGTCTGTCTCTCTTCACTGATGTTTCTGCTGTCGGATTTTCAGGTATATTTGATGGTCAATTTCTTTGTATTTTCTGGCGCTCTTAATCCCTGGAGCTCTCGCCCCGTGTACGATCCTCGGCCCTTCTGGAACTCTGCCCTATTGTTGCTGCCGCCCACGTCTGGGGGCACCACTGGACCGGAGAATCAGTTCTATTTCACTGTGATAACAAATAAACTGTATATGGCTGGTATTGGTAGTTTAATTAAAAGATACACACCAGTATTCCACTTTCTTCCGAAACATTTTAAGCATCAAAGCTTCCAGATACTATTATCATTATTTACACAGTAAACCTGACATAACACTGCTTCTGCAGTATCTGGAGACACTGACAGGAGGACAATGTCATTTCCACACCACAGTGACTGACACCTCTTCACACACTCCTGGAGTTTGACAGTGTTCAGAGACCAAGTGTGTGTCTGTGAAAGAAAGAGTCCGGATACTGTTGTCATAACTGGGGTTATGACACGACAGACACAGTATGACGCAATATGACGCAGTATGACATGTTGTGACACGCCACGCCTACCGCGTTTCACCACAGCGTACTCCGTGCAATTTGAATGGCTGCATCTGTGTATACTGTACACACTAGTTATTTAAATTGAATTATTGTGTACATATACAGTAGTAATTAGAAAACAGGCAATAGTGATCTGTAATAGCAGTCATTACTGTATGTTATCTACATTTCTGCGTCGGAACAAACTGATCTTTTACTACAATTGCAATTCTACCTTTTCTCACCTACAGAAATATTGGAAATCAATTCACATATTGTACCAGTAATTGTGTATTTATAGTTCTCATTTTACTACCTGCCTGCAGAACCCAACGTTTATCTGCATTAACCATCACCTGACAGCTGTTCGCTCTACTCTATTAATGAGCTATTTCAAATTCTTTTTTTATTTCATTTTCTGTTTCTACAGTACTGTATGTGTTCATCCTCTTAAACTGGAGTGCTCTTTACACATGACTGAGTTACTACCCTTCTCTCTTTCAGTAGAGATGATCAGTTTCCTGAGTTTAAGAGTAAGTGAACCCTTTGTCTTATTCTGAGCACAAGAGTGGTTAACAATCACAAATATTCATGTTTTGATAAGAAGTCAGCAGCGGATGTGAGTGAAGTGATGGTCGTGATCGGAAGCCAAAACTGCTCAGCTTGTTTTGGAGATTTAGGATTTAAAGATTTGAAGAAATGGGTTTGACCGTTCCAGACGTCCAGATAGACGAGTGTAGATGCAGGTCTGAGCCCCTCAGCCACCTGCCTCCTCCTGACCGGAGCAGATCTTCTCCTCTGAGGGCTGTGCTGCTGTGATCCAGAGAGAAGAGTGGGGTGCCGTCGTCATGTCCCCATGTAAACAGCCCTCTCCTCCTGTGACGTAGTAGAGTGAAAATCAAGAGGGGAGGTGACTTTCTCCATCATCCTCAGTGCTCTGCAGTCTATGAGCCCTTCGCGTTTCAATCTGATCATCCTCTACAGTCTCAGTCCATTGGCAGCGTCCATGTCAGAAAACCAGTCGAACTGATTCCTCCTCTGACTCAGAGCTCAGACTTCTCGCCATCTTGTCCTGCAGCCCGATCAGTGGCTTTCAAGAGTCGCTTCCCTCCCGTCTCTCTGCAGCCTGCAGGCTGTCGACTCCTGAGCTTCTGCAGGGGTTTACTGAGCAAGCTGAAGTCACACTGACAGGCTGTGATCAGGTCGTTAGTGTTTTGTATTTGTGACGTATGTTACCTGTGAAATATCTGTGTCCTCCAGAGCCTCTCTCACACCTTGTTCAGCAAAATGGCTCTGCTAAGCTGCTCCTTGCAGAAAGTCTGTGAGTCTCAGAAGCTGTTCTTTACAGGGAAAACTTGGCTCCTGGCACCATCACAACTATCTTCCTGGGTCAAACTTGATCGACTGTTTAAAACAGAAGCTTTAAACTCATTTAAGTGTCCTGCTTCTGTAGAGACTTCAGCACACATGCCATGAGAGGGTCATGTAGTTTCTTGAATGTTCCTCTTTTAAATACATGATTAAGTGTATGTAATGTATTTAATTTCTAGGTACCTAAGCATATTTATTGTAGTGTTTGCTCACAACTCTCAACAGAGTTCAGTTGTGAAAAAGAACATAGCCCAGCCCTGCCTGGTTCAGCACTGCTCCATCCTGTACACTCGTACTGCCTTCATGCTCTGTTCAGGGGAGACAGTCCTGCTGGGGTCAGGAGGAAGGAAGAAATCGAAAAACTGTCTGTGAGAAGCATCTGATTACAGGTGAGTCTCTGGGATCCCCATGACACTGTCTCTGGAAGAGAGCTCAGTCCACAGCTCTGAGTGTCCTGTCCTGCTCACTGTCCTGTCTCTGGAAGAGAGCTCAGGCCACAGCTCTGAGTGTCCTGTCCTGCTCACTATCCTGTCTCTGGAAGAGAGCTCAGCCCACAGCTCTGAGTGTCCTGTCCTGCTCACTATCCTGTCTCTGGAAGAGAGCTCAGCCCACAGCTCTGAGTGTCCTGTCTTGCTCACTGTCCTGTCAGTATGATGGCAGATGGAAGATTGATTGATGAGATGTTCTTTATAGACAGAGCTGTCTGAGTTGATCTTTTGAGTACAGGTTGAGTATCAGTCAGAAGATAGTCGTACTGACACACATTACAGGATAAAGATACAGGGATGATATAGATTAATGCAGCAAGTTCAGGCACCTCAAAATGAATCTTAATTTTCATATAATTAAAATTGTATAAATGTCTCAAGGCAAAAGCATGATTCATCAATAAAAGAAGAAGATAAAGAAAGGAGAGTCAATCTCTGCGTGTTCAAGCCTGTGAACAGCGTCTCCTGTCCTTGTTCACTGTACAGACAGTCTCAGGCTCAGTGGGAGTGTTGCTCTGTAGGCTGGGTGAGTCTGTTCTGAACAAACAGGTCAGTTCAGGTAAAGTGAAAGAAGAAAGTAAATTGTTTTGCTGTAGCAGTCAAGACTGGAGACAGTTCAGTTAATAGGATTATTTACTTAATAAGTATTAAACAGGAAAGCAGTCCTTATTTTACAGCACAAATTCATCTACCTCAATTCATCAATTTCCCTACGGGATTAATAAAGTATTATCTATCAACCTGCAGACACACATCATTCAAGAGTGAAAGAGTTTGAGGTCAGTAATGAAGAAAAGTAAAGACTGTTTTTTGTGCAGTGTGTGATTCTGTGAGTGATCAGTCAGTCAGGACTGAAGCTGCTGTGTGCTGGAGTGACAGTGAGATCAGTCAGATACAGCAGTGTGTGAGTGATCAGTCAGTCAGGACTGAAGCTGCTGTGTGCTGGAGTGACAGTGAGATCAGTCAGATACAGCAGTGTGTGAGTGATCAGTCAGTCAGGACTGAAGCTGCTGTGTGCTGGAGTGACAGTGAGATCAGTCAGGTACAGCAGTGTGTGAGTGATCAGTCAGACTGAAGCTGCTGTGTGCTGGAGTGACAGTGAGGTCAGTCAGATACAGCAGTGTGTGAGTGATCAGTCAGTCAGGACTGAAGCTGCTGTGTGCTGGAGTGACAGTGAGGTCAGTCAGATACAGCAGTGTGTGAGTGATCAGTCAGTCAGGACTGAAGCTGCTGTGTGCTGGAGAGACAGTGAGATCAGTCAGATACAGCAGTGTGTGAGTGATCAGTCAGTCAGCACTGAAGCTGCTGTGTGCTGGAGTGACAGTGAGATCAGTCAGATACAGCAGTGTGTGTGTGATCAGTCAGGACTGAAGCTGCTGTGTGCTGGAGTGACAGTGAGGTCAGTCAGATACAGCAGTGTGTGAGTGATCAGTCAGATACAGCAGTGTGTGAGTGATCAGTCAGGACTGAAGCTGCTGTGTGCTGGAGTGACAGTGAGATCAGTCAGATACAGCAGTGTGTGAGTGATCAGTCAGGACTGAAGCTGCTGTGTGCTGGAGTGACAGTGAGATCAGTCAGATACAGCAGTGTGTGAGTGATCAGTCAGTCAGGACTGAAGCTGCTGTTTGCTGAGGCGCAGATGGTACTGTTGCTCAGGATGTCTGTAATTAAGGTTTCTGTTGATTGAAACTCAGCAGAGTAACAGTCAGGGTGTCTGTGTGCTTCAGTAAAGTGAGCTGACTGATCTGTCTGCCTGTATCTTTCAGAGACCATTGATCTCCATCAGAGTGTTTATTTCAGAGATGAAGGCTGACCAGTCACAGTGGCTCTTTGTGACTCTGCTGTTTCTCCACCAGGCCTGTGTCTCAGGATCAGGTACAGTGAGACTCTTATTGGTGTTTAAATCAATAACCTGACCAGAATCCATATCTCACACTGAGGACTGAAGAATTCATTACATTAGAACAGTGGTTTCTACTGTTTCATCTCTTAATTTTGAATTATTCAGTGATACGATCTTGAGGATATTCCTGATTAATCCCAGGATCCCATCCAGCCTTTTCTTGAAAGAATCCAGGATCCTGGTTTCAAGAGCTTGACCTGACACCACGATCTTCACTCCCACAGCCTTGTGTGCCTCCTGTTCTCAGGTTTAAATGCACTTTCTCATCATGTCCACTCTGGTTCATGTCTGACTGTTACCTCTGGAGAGGAGCACTGGATTGACTCTGAAGTCCCCTTGCAGTCTCTCTGTTAAAGCTCCTGTAGGTCATGTTTGTCTTTCCTGCCTGTAACACTCTGCTCTTGTCTATATTCTCTACATTGACTGCAGCTCTTCTCCAGCTGCTGTCTTCCTGCACAGCTTCACTCTCACAGCTAACATGCTGGTTTCACCTCCTGAGCGTCTGTGATGACAGCTCTCTGCTCTCCAGGCCAGGCTGCTCTCACACACAGTCGCCCCCAGACTGCTCAGCCTGCAGCCCTGCTGTCCTGCTGGAGGATGTGTTTCTCTCTCAGGCTCCAGTATCACTGTCACTGCCCCTCACACACTCTCTCTTCTGGAGACCTGCGGCCCACAGCTCTCGCCCAGCAGACTCAGAGCTCTTTACTCTTGTACCTCAGGAGCTCTGCAGCTCTCAGCTCTTCCTCATTGTCCTGGTAGAAATGAGACGTGTTTAAATGTTGAAAAGGACGAAGTACAGGCTTGCTGGCTCACTGTGCAGGCCTGATGAAGAACCAGCCCTGCTGTATCCCAGCTGAAGACAAACACTGGAAACATCCCCACAGCTGCCAGCATCTCTCTCTCTCTCTCCTGCTGGACTGTGTATCAAACACACACTCAGTCCTGGTGGCTGGGGAGAGCTCTCTAGTGATAAGCATCACTGTTCCAAGGAGAAGCGCTTTTCCTTCTGTCTCCACGGCCTGAGAGAGCAAGCAGTCCTCTCGAGAGGGCAGACAGGCTGTTTATAGAGGAGCCCCCAGCTGGAGCTCATCAAACCATCAGTCCCTACAGCTGTGCCTCCCTGAGTGACCACTGACTGACAGAGCATCACCCTTCCTTCACAGCTCTATTACACTGAGCTGCTCCTCTGGAGGAGGGAGAGCAGCAGCAGCACAGGGACAGGCTGCTGAAGAGGCTGTACTGACTGGAGAATAACGGCCCCAGAGCTGTTCAGCTGAAAGGAGCTGAGTTTGTAAAATACTGATTACAGTCAAGCTTACTGTGAGGCAAGGAAGCAGAAATCTTCATAACGGAGATCAATTCCAAGGAAGTTGATGACAGGAGAGGGACCATGTTTTATCTGCAGTGAATCGAAGCCCAGTGTGTTATAATGAAACTCAGAGGACAGAAGCTCCTGTCAGAGAGGCCTGGGAACAGTGAACACTGAACACTGAACAGAACACAGGAAGGACTTTGCTCAGCTCTCCTGGGCTGGAGGGAGTGAGGAGAGTGAAGGAGGAGATGGACAAGATGAAGGTCTTCGCTTCGTACAGACTGCTGCTGGAGGGAGAGGGAGCATCAAGGAACTGGGAGGAGCAGGGAGAGGAGTGATCATCCCGAGAGGAAGTCCTGGGCTTGAGGAGCTGGGAGAGCAGGGCTGGACACAGGGATCTGAGACACTGCTGGCTGTGCTGAGGAGTCTGGGGCATGAAGCTGGAGGGAGCTGGGAAATAGGGACAACCCCTGAGCTGTGCTGGACAGCAGGGGGCAGCAGAGAGAGATGTTGTACGTTACCTGTTTACTGTCCCAGAGGTAGGATGCTGGGCAGACCTGGAGCTGGGCAGGTGGCTTCAAGAGCAGCTGTATTACAGCTAACATCAGGAATAAGATATAGCATATATCATATACTAATACACTTTTGTAAATGACTGTAAAGAAGCTGGCAGCTAGAATTTTGTTTGAAGTTTAAACATGACAAATGCAAAAAGAGAGATATACTGTAAAATTCTGTAAGATAATTATATTTTTTGAGAAATCAGTGTCACAAACTATTATAGCTGGGGTAAAAGTCACCACCAGCCCTGAACCCCATTGTTTTTCAGACAAAATACAGACATTGAAATATTAAAGGTAATATTCTTAAACCTACAGACAAACCTCCCCATGTCCAGGTTTCTACTTCAGCACCCCAATAACAGGTCAAACAGCTCCAGTGAACCCATGAGACAAAACTCTGACTGTGCCTGCAGCTGCTCTGAGAGTCACTGGGACCTCAGCAGGACGTGCAGTGGAGACAGGGACTCTGGATGGTCAGGTCTGGCCTGATGCTGTAACACTCTCTCAGGGTGCAGGAGAGGGAGGAGCACTGATGGGCTGAACAGCTTGTTCTTCTCAACAACGTGTCTTCAGTCCATGGTTCTCTGTGCCAGTCTGGAGGAATGCAGAGTGAGAGATCCTCAGTGAAAACAGTCAGAGCTCCTCTCACTGAGGGCAGAGCTGCTCACTGAGTGAAGCTGAGAATCTGAGTGTCTGAGAATATCTGGTGTGAGGAAGAGGAGATGAGACACTCACTGATCCTCAGTCCTCCTCTCTGGATCATTAATGATCTGTTTGTAGATCAGTGAGCTACTCTGTCAGTATGAGTCTCCAGTTTGTCTCAGTGTGTGTCTGTGTAGAGGCTGAGACTCATGTCAGCTGTGTGCTCTTTCTCTTTCAGAGATGTCTCGGGTTGTTGGTCCAGCTGCTCCTGTGTTTGTTTTCCCTGGTGAAGACGCTGTCCTGCCCTGTTACCTCTCACCAGACATCAGCGCTGTGGACCTAGAGATCCGCTGGTTTAGAGACAATTACAATAACCTTGTTTGTTTATATGAATTTGGGGACTATAACTTTGTTAGACAGAATCCAGCCTACAGGAGACGGGTTGATTTGTTCCTGGATGAGCTCCCCAGAGGCAATGTGTCTCTAGTACTGAGAGACGTGAGACGCTCTGATCATGGACAGTACAGATGTATGGTGCTCTCTGGCCATGGAGATGATGACACTGTTATTGACCTGGGTGTGAGAGGTGAGAGTCTTTCAGTCTGGTTTACTGTCTAAAGAGAGAGTTATATCTGTGATGAGTCACTGATCACATCAATTCTCAGTAATAATAAATAATAACACAGTGATAGAGTAAATATAGATACTTTGCAGTGCTAATGTACAATATTTTTATTACACATTTGAGATGTCACAGTCTAATTTCTCTTTCCTTGTCCTTATAAAGAGAAGATTTTAGGTGCTCTTAATTACTGAAATTCAGTCCTCTCTTTCTCCTAACCTCAGAGTTCAGCTTTATTATATCATATTGGACAGATCTGTAGCCAACAACTTGCCATATTTTTAATTCAGATAAAAGTCTAATGGCTGGAGAACAACAGTTATTTCTCCTCACAAGCCAGAACCACACTGCACACACATTAACACATTCAGTATCAATACAGCACTACATAACACAATACAACACTACACATACACCCAGTCTGCACAGGGAGAGACATTAGAGAGACTGAAGTACCTGTGTTGTGATGTCAGCTCGGTCCACACAGTAACACACTCAGTGTCAATACAAAACTACACAACAGAGCACAACACTACTCAACACAGTACAGCACTGCACAACGCAATACTATCAAACATATCCTGAACTGTATATAAAACATAACACATTACAGCAAAACTCAACACAGCACAGAACAACACAACACAACAAAGCACAATACAACTCAATACAACCAAATACAGTACTGCATTAAACAGTTCTACACAATACTATTAAATTAAGTTTTTTAAACAAAACTACAAATTAAAACTGCAGAATTCACTACAACACTACAAAACACAACAAAACATTACACAGCTCAGCACTCATCCAAGTGGATCATTTTCCACACTTATCTGTCTGTGATACTGATCCTGTCTCCTGTAAATACAGACTCACTGATACCTCAACACTCCAGTTCACCAGCTGACAGCTCAACTGTCACCTTGAGTTGAGAAACTTTAAGAGTTATACAGATACTTCAAACTGTTGATTCTAAACACGTCTTTATCATTTCTGTGTTCTGAAATCAAAGCGACAGTGGGCTTTTATCAGCTGTGAAATATCTCCTGTTGTGTCGAACCCACAGCCCTGGGCTCCCAGCCCTCAGTGTCTCTCCACTCCCCTGGAGGAGGTCACACCCAGCTGCTGTGCAGATCAGAGGGGTGGGTCCCTGCGCCTGCAGTGACCTGGACAGACAGGGATGGACATGATGTGACCTCACTGTCCAGCAGCACAGTGGAGAGGGACAGTCAGGGGCTCCTCAATGTCAGCAGCTCCATCCCAGTCCAGCAGGAGTCCAACATCTTCTCCTGTCTGGTCAGAAGTGCTCTGCCTGAGCCAGACTGGGGCTCTCAGCTCCACATTCCCAGTGAGTATTGAACACGAACAGTGGAGCTCAGCTGTCACACACCTGAGGTCTCACACACACCCAGGACATAACACACCTGGGCCACTGGGCACAGCCCAGTATAGGAACTAATGATGAAAGGACTCACCTGAACACTCAATACAAAGTGCTGAATCTGTCACGCACATACAATCAGGTGACACACAGTAACTCCACTCTCAATAAGACACTTTCTGTAAATACTTTATCTAATATTCAGAAAAGAAGTATCAATTCTGAAAGGTTCAAGATTAAATTAAAACAACCGATCCTATCTCTGGTTTCTGTGTAACTGAACAATCAGGAACATGAAGTATCTCTCATGCTTTATTGAATCTCAGCACTGGGCTTAAAACATGTACCTGCAATGAATACTAACTACTTACTACATGTATTAGAGTCAGTCTCAATAAGAAACCTCTTATTTTTCTGTTTTCCAGGAGACTTTTTCCCTGCGTCCTCTGGGTGGATGGTGGCTCTTGTCTTATTAGCAGCTGTGACTGTAGCAGCAGCAGCACTTCTGGTGATCCAGTGGAGAAGAATGGACAGTATGTGCTCATTATAGATGTGTGTCTGAATGTCTGTGTCAGGATGGACTGTAAATGACAATGTCTGAGCAGCACACCCTACTCTAGATAACAGGAGTCAGAGCATAGACACCCTGTCAAGAGCTGTAGGTCCCAGCAGCTCAGCTTCTCAGAATGGGTTATAGAGGGAGATCTACACTGTGGGATGGGTTCCTACCAGTCAGAACCAGAACCGGCCCACAGCAGCTGTCCTTGCAGAGACAGACCCAGCTCCTCCAGTGTCAGAGCTCCTCTGTCTTCAGCTGTGTCTCACTGTGAGTTTCCACCAGTGGAGGTAAATCAGGGTGAAGTTACTCAGGAGCTGTTCCATCATCTATGGGCAACAGTGAACATCTGACCTTCTCCTCTGGGATGGAAACTCAGAGAATCCCAGCACACCCAGGATCTTCCTGCTGGGCTCCTTCCTGATTCTCACCCTCTGGAGAACAGTGTGTTAATGGTTATAGTGACACCAGCGCTGTGTCCAATACTCTCTAGAAACAATCAAAGTGTCTCCATGTTTCCTTGTCCATGTAAATCAGTAACAATATACATCTAATGTAGATTTTAGATCTGAACTCACTGTTCATCCCTCTGCAGCTGTAATCCTAATATTCTGACAGCTGCCCTAGAGGAGATTAACATACAGCATCAAAGACAGCAGAGCTGATCCCTGAGAATCTCTCCTGCTGTGGTCTGCACTGTCTCAGTGAGGTCATCCTGGAAGATCTGTACAGTCTCTCAGTCTCCCTGTGCCACAGAGTGAGAGACAGAGTGAGCTGAGGAGAGGAGCTGATCTTCAGTACTGGGCCTCAGTCTCCTCACAGGATCTTCTCCAGCCTGTCTGATACAGCTGCTGGTTAATATATCAGGCTCACACACTCTACTGAACACACCTCTCTAGACTACAGTCAGTACAGGATCATCTCCAGCCTGTCTGATACAGCTGCTGGATAATATATCAGGGTCACACACTCTACTGAACACACCTCTCTAGACTGCAGTCAGTACAGGATCTTCTCCAGCCTGTCTGATACAGCTGCTGGTTAATACTGTATATCAGAGTCACACACTCTAATCAGCTCAGCAGATCTTACTGGAGCTTCTCTTCACAACCAGCAGGTCTTCCCCACTGAAACCAGCAGTGCCTGTGTGGGAGAGTCTCTCACACAGCTGCTGAAGGGACAGTAATCAGTGCTGAGCAGGACGAGGGCAGGAGCTGTTATTTATTACTCTGTACAAACACCTCCCTGAGCTCTTAAAGACCAGTCAGGACACAGAGGACAGTGAGGACATTAGAAGATAGAAACACACTGTCCCAAGAGACAACAATACTGGAGCTGCTGAAAGGCACAACAATTTAGACTGAATCTAGATGGGGCAGCATTAATGATCAGGGAATTAATACACTGTCCACTGTCTCAGCTCCATCTCCATGACAGGATGGTGTTATCACAGTGTTTAACCAGGAAGACTCCACAGAGAGAAGAGGGTTTTGCTCTGGACTGTAGAGACCCAGTTAATACAGGACATCATCACAGAGCTGCTGTTACCCTCATCGCTCTCACAGACCGGACTGCAGTCTGGGCTCAGTGCAGGAGCAGGGCTGACAGCAGACCCTGCCTGTAGGTGTGTCAGGTGTCTGTTCTGTATCACATCTGCAGATCACCCTGTAGTCAATAACGGAATAACTGCTGTAAATCCACATCACTGAATTCCTCATAACCTCCAGACTCCACTGCTCTGCTCTGTGAAGAACAAGTCTATCTACTGACACAGTGAAGTATTTTGTTTTCCAGTTCTTGCAATTTAAATAACCCAGAATCCACTCTGAGTTCTGAGTAGAGGTCTCTGCTCTAATCTGGACTCATATTCCAGCTTTACTTTGTGTCTGATACTTCTGGTGTTTCTTCAGGACAGGAGCCCTTTGTCAGTGTGAGGCTACTGCTGGACAGGGATGCTTTGTGATGTTCATCCTACTGTAGGAGTCACAGTGCTACTGATGTATGTGGTCTGCGGTCACGACTGTGTCCACTGTGTCACAGTTAGATCTACAGAGAGGATACCTGGAGTCCAGAGAGATAATGAGGTAGTGGGTACATACAGCACACTCTAATCACAGTGAGAATTGAATTTCTTTTTAACCACAGTTACCCAAAGTCTGTGATTAAACATTACAGAATGGGGTGAAGTGATTTTGATTTACTGTAGTGTGGCAAACATTTTTATCTATGAGAGATAGGAGGGATCAGTTTTGATGATGGGGTTTCCATTTTCTGAATAAATGCATTAAAAACTGAGAGCAGAAGATAACCTCCTTACACAAAGGGTGGTGGGAGAGGGAACAAGCTGCCCAGCCAAGCTGTTGGAGTCGATACCTGCTTCCTTTCAAGACACAGCTGGATGAGATACTAACTTCCACACTGACTGTATGGGCTGCTCCCTTTCTGTTCTTATATCAAGTAAGATGTATAACACCTGTAATGGAGACAATGCCCGAAGTCGTTGTCCAGTTTCTCCAGCTCTGTTCCTGTGTGTCTGACTCCAGTGTCTGTGTTTGTTTACAGGGGAGGAGAAGCTCAATGGTGAGTGACTGTGAGATGTGTCTGTATTGTCACATTTCTGTAAGTGTCTGTAGATTTGATGTTAATTGTATTTGTATAGCTTTGGCAACACTGATTTATTCATTGGTCGTGCCAATAAAGCATCTGTAGCTGTGTGTTCAGTGTGTGTCTGTGATTAACAGTGTCTGTATCTCCGTGTTCAGTGTGTGTCTGTGATTAACAGTGTCTGTATCTCTGTGTTCAGTGTGTGTCTGTGATTAAGTGTCTGCATCTCTGTGTTCAGTGTGTGTCTGTGATTAACAATGTCTGTATCCCTGTGCTCAGTGTGTGTTTGTGACAAACTGTGTGTCTGTGTTCAGTGTGTGTCTGTGATTAACAGTGTCTGTATCTCTGTGTTCAGTGTGTGTCTGTGATTAAAAGTCTGTATCTCTGTGTTCAGTGTGTGTCTGTTATTAACAGTGTGTGTATCTCTGTGTTCAGTGTGTGTCTGTGATTAACAGTGTGTGTATCTCTTTGTTCAGTGTGTGTCTGTAATTAACAGTGTCTGTATCTCTGTGTTCAGTGTGTGTCTGTAATTAACAGTGTCTGTATCTCTGTGTTCAGTGTGTGTCTGTGATTAACAGTGTCTGTATCTCTGTGTTCAGTGTGTGTCTGTAATTAACAGTGTCTGTATCTCTGTGTTCAGTGTGCGTCTGTGATTAACAGTGTGTGTATCTCTGTGTTCAGTTTGTGTCTGTGATTAACAGTGTCTGTATCTCTGTGTTCAGTGTGTGTCTGTAATTAACAGTGTCTGTATCTCTGTGTTCAGTGTGCGTCTGTGATTAACAGTGTCTGTATCTCTGTGTTCAGTGTGTGTCTGTAATTAACAGTGTGTGTATCTCTGTGTTCAGTGTGTGTCTGTGATTAACAGTGTATGTATCTCTGTGTTCAGTATGTGTCTGTGATTAACAGTGTGTGTATCTCTGGGTTCAGTGTTTGTCTGTGATTAACAGTGTATTTATCTCTGTGTTCAGTATGTGTCTGTGATTAACAGTGTGTGTATCTCTGTGTTCAGTGTGTGTCTGTGATTAACAGTGTATGTATCTCTGTGTTCAGTATGTGTCTGTGATTAACAGTGTGTGTATCTCTGTGTTCAGTGTGTGTCTGTGATTAACAGTGTATGTATCTCTGTGTTCAGTATGTGTCTGTGATTAACAGTGTGTGTATCTCTGGGTTCAGTGTTTGTCTGTGATTAACAGTGTATGTATCTCTGTGTTCAGTATGTGTCTGTGATTAACAGTGTGTGTATCTCTGTGTTCAGTGTGTGTCTGTGATTAACAGTGTATGTATCTCTGTGTTCAGTATGTGTCCGTGATTAACAGTGTGTGTATCTCTGTGTTCAGTGTGTGTGATTAACAGTGTATGTATCTCTGTGTTCAGTATGTGTCTGTGATTAACAGTGTGTGTATCTCTGTGTTCAGTGTGTGTCTGTGATTAACAGTGTGTGTATCTCTGTGTTCAGTGTGTGTCTGTGATTAACAGTGTGTGTATCTCTGTGTTCAGTGTGTGTCTGTGATTAACAGTGTGTGTATCTCTGTGTTCAGTGTGTGTGATTAACAGTGTCTGTATCTCTGTGTTCAGTGTGTGTCTGTAATTAACAGTGTGTGTATCTCTGTGTTCAGTGTGTGTCTGTTATTAACAGTGTGTGTATCTCTGTGTTCAGTGTGTCTGTGATTAACAGTGTGTGTATCTCTGTGTTCAGTGTGTGATTAACAGTGTGTGTATCTCTGTGTTCAGTGTGTGTCTGTGATTAACAGTGTGTGTCTCTGTGTTTCAGAGTGGCAGTGGCTGTGCAGTGCTGCAGGTAGGTCTGTCTCCTGGTGAAATCTTACCCTGTGCTGAGGTCTCTGCTCACTCCTTCATGAGGGTCTACAGGCTGAACCTGGCAGATCCACTGACCTTGGATTTGGGAATACGTGTGGAAAATCAGGATCACAGTGGTGCAGTGGAGAGCCATGCTGCCTCACAGTGCTGGAGCCCTGGGTTCAACTGCTGGGGTGCTGTCTGTGTGGAGTCTGCATGTTCTCCCTGTGTCCACATGGGTTTCCTCCAGGGGCTCCAGTTTCCTCCCACAGTCCAAGATGTGCTGGTGTGTCAATTGGCTTTTGGGACAGAACTGGCCCTGGTGTCAGTGTGTGTGTCTGTGTGTTTAGATAATGAATGGTGACACAAAATTCTAGGTGAAGATACAATCACAGACACCCCCCACACACAGGTCTTTAACTTAAATGGTTATTTATTGCCCATAATTTTGTCTTAACGAGACTTATATAATCTAACTGATAGAGAGAACAAGACCTGAATATTGTGAACAAACCAGCAGTAGTAGGAGGCCGGTCCAGTGAAACTCCTCACATCCTGAACTGACCGGGGTCAGGAGTTTACTGTGGCTCCTCTTCAGGGGCTGTGGAGACCCTTCTGGCTCAGAAGCTCCAAGGAAACCAGTCTCTTGCTGTAGGAGACTCATTTCTTCAGTAAGTCTAGAGACCTGTAGTCTGTACAGACCAGCAGTGAAGCGTCCTTCTGCAGGGGGAGATCAGGGCCTGTCAGAGGGCTCGATCTCCCCTGCTGCAGTCAGACCCCGGACTGCTTCCTCTGCCTCGGCTCTCTTGTGGATGGCCAGGCGGGGGGAGGGATGCAGATGGGTCTTGCTTCACCAGTGTCGATGGTGCGCTGAGCTTCATTTGTACGAGTGCAGTCTTCCTCTCTTCCAGCAAACACATCTGCAAACTCTCGTTGCAGAGTCCTTGGTTGTCCCTGCTCTGCCTCACTCAGTCCCTCTTTGCTGCGCTGAGAAAGCTCCTCCACCATTTTGTCTGATTTTGTTGTGGTCTTGAAGGCCGAGCCCCTGTCCTCAGTTTCAGGACGCTGCTCCCTCGCACCGTGGGTCAGTGTCTCCTGGCTCAGGGGGAGTCTCTGGGGTCCCTGCTGTATCTCCATGGTAACTCTCAGCTGCTCTGGAGCTGTTGCACTGGTACCCAGGAGGAGGTGTGGCCCCTCGCTGCTATTAGCTTGAGGGCCACTCGGCATTTCCTGCTGGCACTGCTCTCGAGACGCACGGTTCTGCACAGAGGAGTTCAGTACCAGTGACTCCATCCTCTCACCTGGCCATCCAGGGAAAGCTCTCTTCACTGGTCTGCAGCAGAACTGCCAGGTTCTCTCCTTCTGTAGTCTGTCTGAGCCAGGCGCTGCCTGTAGGAGTTATACTGTACCTGACCATCGTGATCTTCAGCATGAACACACACCTGCAGACTCACACAGCTGAGCCTTGAAGAGCAGGGTCACCAACACATGGCTCAACAAATACAAACAGTGAAAACAGTGAGATCTGGAGGTAAACTAATTATTAGTCCAGCAAACTGATGTCGAAACGAGTAAGGAAAGTTATTGAGGTGAAATCATTCTGTGCAGTAATATCCACAGATGTCCTTCCATCAGCTCTTACAGCCATTCCTGCAGACTGCCTTCATCTAGAACTGACACAAATCATCACTTTTAAAAAGATGGAGATTACAGTATTTTTATTTCTTTAACCTTTACATTTGACTACATAACTTTAATATCTGTTCCCCCAATTTCTGAATATCCCTGCTTTCCCTTAAGAAATACAACTGTAGAGTCTCATCACAACAAATAAATAACAAATCTGTTCAAATCACACCCAGATGTGACAAAACACATTCAAGACTCACAATATTTAAATATTTTCTTATTTTCAGTTCTCTTCACTCCCTGGGATAAAGAAAATACACTGTCGCATACAGTATATAATATGCTTTACATACAGCTACTTATGTGCAATTAAATTAATTTTTAGTAAATTACCCTTATTAATAAGCACGTTAACTAAGTTCTTTATCAATAAATGTGGTTTCACTGGAAAGCAGTTTTAGTTAAACATTACAATACTTTTCCAAGCGACGGACACATGACTTCCTGCCGTAGTGCCGGTGTTGTTTCCCCTCTATTCTCCTGTGATCCAGAGCTCCGCCTGTCCCACACTGAGCTGTCTCCCCATGTGAAGAGGCGCTGGGAGTCAGTCCTGTACTCCAGTCACCTCTAGAGGGCAGCAGCTCTCACTCTGGGCTCGTTGCAGTGGAGAGCAGCTTCAGCTCGGAGCTGCGGACTGATTTCAGCGGCCAAGTTCGTTGCTCTTGGTCTGAAGTTGGCGCGCTAGTTTAACACGGAGCTGTGTGCTGACCAGGGGCTGAGCTCCAGTTAGTGCGCTGTGTCACTTCGTTACAACTGACCCACAGTGTCTGTTTTTCAGGTTTCCATACGTATTACACTGATTTGTGTGTAACGAACAAGAAAAAAAGACGCACACAAGCTTTGTCTGTTCTATTTCGGGTTCCCCTGTCTTGTGTAAAGACAACTTCAGCCTTAATTCAGGTGACAGAGTTCAATACACTGACAGACAGCTCTTAACACACAAACAACAGATCCTTTTTATTACTGTCCTCAGCAGCGCAGGAGGATACAAGCTTGCAGTTACTGCCTGTGTGACTCAGGGCCCTGTTATTGTTAATGAAGTGGCAGCAATTTCAGCTTCTAAGAAATGTTTCTTAATGAGACTTAAACAATCTAACTGATAGAGAGGAACCAGAATACCGATGAAAAGACAGTTTGATCATTTTTCTTCTTGTGAAATAATGTATCCATCAGTATAAAGATGCCCTCAGCTGTGTGATCTGCACACAGTGGATCATCAGGTCTCCTTCAGATTTAAAGACACTTTCTCCCACAGGAGCCAGACTCTCGCAGTGTGAGAGCTCTGCACACGCTCACAGCTCATCTCAGCCGGGCTGGGCCTGTATTTTCATCTGAGAGAGGAGTGAGATACAGATCATTTCATCCTGTCTGTCTGCTCTCTGATCCACAGCTGATGTGACTCTGGACCCCAATACAGCTCATCCCAAACTCATCCTGTCTGAGGATGGGAAACAAGTGAGACATGGAGACACACGACAGGATCTCCCTGACAATCCAGAGAGATTTGATCGTTGTGTTTATCTCCTGGGAAAGGATGGGATCACCTCAGGGAGACACTACTGGGAGGTGGAGGTGGGGGAGAAGACTAAGTGGACATTGGGAGTCGCCAGAGAGTCCATCAACAGGAAGGGGAGCATCACACTGAGCCCTGAGGATGGTTACTGGACTGTGTGTCTGAGGAATGGGAATGAGTACGAGGCTCTTAATGACCCCCCTGTCCTCCTCCCCCTTGGCCAGAAGCCCCAGAAGGTGGGGGTGTATGTGGACTATGAAGGGGGACAGGTCTCCTTTTACAATGTGGACAACAGGTCTCATATCTACAACTTCACTGCCTCCTTCACTGAGAAACTCTTTCCATTCTTCAGCCCTGGTCTTCATAAGGGAGGTGCGAACTCAGCCCCACTGATCATCTGTCCTGTCAGTCACACAGGCTGAATCAACACATTGTCTGATTCTCTCTCCTGGAATGTAAATCATTTAGTCTTTTTCATTTGAAATTGTTCTTCTGTTTCTTCGGTGTTGTTTTCTCCACCCACTGCTGGGCATGTCCACATCTGCTCTCAACGCTACTCTTTCAGTCACCAGAAACAACATCACCTGTGGGAGGGGCTCTCTTGGAAAATGAAATTATTACTGGCTTGTGTCAAACTGTTCTACTTTCTACTTTCAGTCCATGTCATTGCTCTATTCTATTTGCTCTGCATTAATCATGTTTTTCAGTAAATCAGTAAAATTGAGTCACAGGTGTTTTCTTTATCTCTCACCTGTAAATTCTCCAGATTCATGGCTGACCAGCTGGGTCACCATCAGACACAGACTAACACGTCAGCTGAATGCCAGTCGCTTTCTACATGATGGACATTGCTGCTTCACTGTCATGGCCTGGACTCAGATAGAACTATTTCTGTATTAAATAAACTCTGTTGTTCTGAACATTTGACATTTGGTCTTCATCTTCATCTTCATCATGATTTAATGTCAGCAGCCATATCACCCTGAAACTCACCCTGTCAGCCTCCTGAAGCTCAGCAGGTGTGAGCCTGGTCAGTACCTAGAGGGGAGACTCCTGGGAAAGCTAAGGCTGCTGCTGGAAGAGGTGTTAGTGCGGCCAGTAGGGGGCGCTCACCCTGCGGTCTGTGTGGGTCCTAATGGCCCAGTACAGTGATGGGGACACTAGACTGTAAACAGGCGCCGTCCTTTGGATGAGACATAAAACCGACTCTCTGTGGTCATTAAAAATCCCAGGGTGTTTCTCAAAAAGAGTAGGGGTGTTACCCTGGTGTCCTGGCCAAATTTCCCCCCTGTCCTTTACCAATCATGGCCTCCTGATAACCCCCCTCTCTGAACTGGCGTCATCACTCTGCTCTCCTCCCCACTGAGAGCTGGTGTGTGTGAGCAGACTGGAGCATCATCACACTGGGGGGGCTGCACACTGGTGGTGGTGGAGGGGTGGAGTGTCCAGAAATGTGCTGTATAACTCTAAGGAATTATGATGATGATGGGCTGTCCAGTCCTGGTCCTGGAGAACTGGTCAGTGTGTCTGCAGCAGGGCTGTCCAGTCCTGGTCCTGGAGGGGTCAGTCAGTGTGTCTGCAGCAGGGCTGTCCAGTCCTGGTCCTGGAGAACTGGTCAGTGTGTCTGCAGCAGGGCTGTCCAGTCCTGGTCCTGGAGGGGCTGGTCAGTGTGTCTGCAGCAGGGCTGTCCAGTCCTGGTCCTGGAGAACTGGTCAGTGTGTCTGCAGCAGGGCTGTCCAGTCCTGGTCCTGGAGAACTGGTCAGTGTGTCTGCAGCAGGGCTGTCCAGTCCTGGTCCTGGAGAACTGGTCAGTGTGTCTGCAGCAGGGCTGTCCAGTCCTCGTCCTGGAGAACTGGTCAGTGTGTCTGCAGCAGGGCTGTCCAGTCCTGGTCCTGGAGAACTGGTCAGTGTGTCTGCAGCAGGGCTGTCCAGTCCTGGTCCTGGAGGGGCTGGTCAGTGTGTCTGCAGCAGGGCTGTCCAGTCCTGGTTCTGGAGAACTGGTCAGTGTGTCTGCAGCAGGGCTGTCCAGTCCCGGTCCTGGAGGGGTCAGTGTGTCTGCAGCAGGGCTGTCCAGTCCTGGTCCTGGAGGGGCTGGTCAGTGTGTCTGCAGCAGGGCTGTCCAGTCCTGGTCCTGGAGAACTGGTCAGTGTGTCTGCAGCAGGGCTGTCCAGTCCTGGTCCTGGAGGGGCTGGTCAGTGTGTCTGCAGCAGGGCTGTCCAGTCCTGGTCCTGGAGAACTGGTCAGTGTGTCTGCAGCAGGGCTGTCCAGTCCTGGTCCTGGAGAACTGGTCAGTGTGTCTGCAGCAGGGCTGTCCAGTCCTGGTCCTGGAGAACTGGTCAGTGTGTCTGCAGCAGGGCTGTCCAGTCCTGGTCCTGGAGAACTGGTCAGTGTGTCTGCAGCAGGGCTGTCCAGTCCTCGTCCTGGAGAACTGGTCAGTGTGTCTGCAGCAGGGCTGTCCAGTCCTGGTCCTGGAGAACTGGTCAGTGTGTCTGCAGCAGGGCTGTCCAGTCCTGGTCCTGGAGGGGCTGGTCAGTGTGTCTGCAGCAGGGCTGTCCAGTCCTGGTTCTGGAGAACTGGTCAGTGTGTCTGCAGCAGGGCTGTCCAGTCCCGGTCCTGGAGGGGTCAGTGTGTCTGCAGCAGGGCTGTCCAGTCCTGGTCCTGGAGGGGCTGGTCAGTGTGTCTGCAGCAGGGCTGTCCAGTCCTGGTCCTGGAGGGGCTGGTCAATGTGTCTGCAGCAGGGCTGTCCAGTCCTGGTCCTGGAGGGGCTGGTCAGTGTGTCTGCAGCAGGGCTGTCCAGTCCTGGTTCTGGAGAACTGGTCAGTGTGTCTGCAGCAGGGCTGTCCAGTCCCGGTCCTGGAGGGGTCAGTGTGTCTGCAGCAGGGCTGTCCAGTCCTCGTCCTGGAGGGGCTGGTCAGTGTGTCTGCTGGTGTTCTGATTGTTCTGACTCAGTTCAGGAAGTAAAGAGCAGCTGCAGGTCATTGTTAACTGAGCTCAGATGACAGACATGTTACATCGATAGGAATGGATGAAGCTGTTCGTCCGGTAAATTCCATCAAGTTCAGAGCAACAAGCACACGAGTTTGAAAGATTATTCCAAACAATTCAGAACAGGATGACTGGAGAGGCAGCCTTTTGCTATTACTAATAAACTTTATTTTATAATACACCTTTAAATGTGGCTTCTCAAAGCACTTTAAATGATTTTAAAAAAGCACATTTAAAGCGCTTTAAACAAAGCACTTTATTTACTACGCAAAATATTAAATATTAAATATAAAGAACCCCTGCTCTAGAATATAGTCGAGAACAGTCAGATCAGTCGCTGTTGGAATAGAGACATGAATTCTTTGTTCTCTGGCACAGAATCATTGAAAATAGTAGTAATTCACGCACACTGGATTAAACAAATATTTACTTTTAAAATTATTTATTTTTTTTATTTTCTCATTTAAATCTGTCTCACTGCAAATCTGGATCATAATAAATAATACTGAGGTATATATGACCCAAGAAACCCAAGATCCCCTAAGAACACAGAACAGCTCTCTCTCTCTCTCTCTCTCTCTCTCTCTCTCTCTCTCTCTCTCTCTCTCTCTCTCTCTCTCTCTCTCTCTCTCTCTCTCTCTCTCTCTCTCTCTCTCTCTCTCTTGCAGGGTTCAGATACTGAGTCCCAACTCCTCTGGACTCCTCTCTCTCTCTCGTGGTCTGACCTTCTCTGTCTTCTGTGAATTTACAAACCTATGTACAAGCATTTCATAAACTTCATATTTCACTCCAAACCTGAATCCACAAGCTGAGGACGTCTAAGAAAAGCTGCAGTAAGTGTCAGCAATGTCTGAAGAGAAGTGCATGTGATGCTGTAAGCTGACTGAATAAGTATTCAGACATGTGAGCTCAATATTTGTATCTTGGGCACCACTGGGCCACTCCAGGCCTCTGTCTTATTATGAAGCCCCTCCAGTGTGCTGCAGGGTGTCCTGACTGCTGGTCAGTACAGATCCCAGGACACTGTCAGTAAGAGTAGGGGTGTCCTGACTGGTCAGTACAGAACCCAGGACGATGTCAGTAAGAGTAGGGCTGTCCTGACTGGTCAGTCCAGATCCCAGGACACTGTCAGTAAGAGTAGGGCTGTCCTGACTGGTCAGTACAGAACCCAGGACACTGTCAGTAAGAGTAGGGGTGTCCTGACTGGTCAGTCCAGATCCCAGGACACTGTCAGTAAGAGTAGGGGTGTCCTGACTGGCTCCTCTCCCCTCGTGCTGAGAGAGCTCCTGTCTGTGTGGATGGGAGACCAGGGGCCTGTGGACTCAGCCTGTGCTCCCTGTCTCTCTCAGCTGTGGGGAGACGATACGCCGCTGCCTCACTCCTGCAGCAGCAGTGCCTCAGCTCAGTCCTGCTTGAACAGCCCCTCTGCTCCCTGCAGCACACTGGGAGCCTTTCATGGGGCCTGAGAAATGAGCCACCACACAGCCATCTGCCCAGAATCGAAGCTGTATCTCCTCAAGCAGCCCTGGATTTCGGACTCCCACAGGCCTGGAAGACAGACCAGCCCTCTAGCAAAAACACTCCTGTTCCTTCCTGCTGGAGCCGAGATGGAGACAGAAACCTTTGCTCTTCCCAGTGGATGAATCAGCCCAGAGGAGCAGGGTATCCTGACAGCTCCTCTCCCTCACTTCAAATCCCTCTTCATCACAGAGCAGAAGACTCACTCGGATCAGATGGGCCTCATTCAGCAGGTTTCCCCATGAGCAGGCAGTAATATTGGCTCATGGTCACACACAGGCCCAACAGGAGCCCCTCTCACTGTCTCACAGGCAGCTGAGCTGAAGTGAACTCATCTTGTCTGTGAGGCTCCTTTCAGGGAGAGAGGAGCTGCCGTCTCACAGTCTGTGGACAAGGAGAGAGGGGCTCCAGGGTGGTATACTGATATGAGTGTTAATATTCTTATTTCCACAGAAATGTCCTTGAACACAGAGCTGTGAGTCACATGACTACAGCACAACTGGCCACAGCCCAGTTTCCCAGAATCCTCTCCTGCACTCCTCTCTGTGTTTCACTGAGAACAGAAAGTGAACATATTCCGTTACTCTCATTAACGGTGTGAAAGGTGAGGTGAACAGATCCTTTTTCAAACCTAGTTATTAAGAGGCCTCAGATACTCAAATATTTCTTTCAGAACAAGAGAGAGAGGAGCTCAGAGCAGCAGGAGCAGGTTGTCCAGTGTGTAAGTATCCTGTCTGTCTCCGAGCAGTTAACAGCACAGTGTGCTGCAGGGTTAGCTGCTGCCCTGTACACTCAGACAGTTAGTCACTAAACAGACGACTTATTGTTGTGAATCATAACCTGATGGTGTAAAATGTTTGAGTTTTCTCCTTTTTTTCAATGTATCGACTCTGACGGCAGACAAACAGATGAATAAATATATTTCCTGTCTTTCCTGAAGGTTTCTCTTTCACTTTGTGTTTCCTGTAGTTGAACAGCATCTCTCTGTGAGCAACTTCCGTGAAAACTAGAAACATAAAAGTTTTCTCCACGATCTGGACTGTAATTATCATCCTGCCAGGAAAGAGACAGGTGGGTGTGAACCTGCTGTGAGTGTTGCTGTCCAGGACGCTGTGTATTTCTGGACCTTGTACTGCAGGTTGAATTCAGGTCAGTAGTAAGTGCTGCTGGACAGAGCAGTGTCACAGTGTTTAACACTGCAGCCTTCCAGCACTGGAGCCCTGAGCCCAGCTCCTGGGCTCTGTCTGTGTGCAGCTTGTACAGTACTTGTCAGGGATGTCTGAAGGGACGAACTGTGGAATGGCATGAGTGTGAATGTTACGTCCCAGTGTGTGTTCTGTGTGTGTTTTTTCTGTTATGTCCACACTGCTGACCCTTGATTGTTCTCCCTTCCCCATTGGCCAACCATCACACCACTGTTTCAGTATGATGTCATCATCAATCAGCCCTCAGCCAATCAGAACACATTTTATTCACTATATAACACGGAGGTTTTCAGCAAAGAGAGGCCTTTTGTTTGACTTTGGTCCTGTTTGATTTTGGTTATTGCTTTGCTTCGCTTCTGGTTATTGCTTCCGCTTCGTTCGTTTGTTGGTTTGTTTTGCTTTGTGTGTGTGTATTTTCGTATAGCTTCGGCTTTGTTGTTTTGTTGGTTTTACGGTAGTATCTTTGTACTTTTGTTTGTTTGTGTGTTCATCCTTGTTTTCCCATTTCCTTGCCCCAGTGTTACATGTTCAACTTTTGTGTTCTTTTGTACCCTGCTCCTGTTTATTACTCTTGTTTTCCCTTATTTGTCTTCCTGGTTCACTTGTGTTTTTGTGTGAACTTTTGTATATAAGGTTAGTTTAGGTTGTTGGGTACACTTACACACTTAGTTGATTTTGTATTTGTACACTAGTTAGTACGGGTGAGTGCCGTTTGTCTTGTAGGGTTTTGGGTAGTCAGTGCAGGTTAGCTAGGGTGTTGAAGACCATGTGTTTCGGGTTTTCTTTTGTAGTCAGGTTAGCTTCCCCTCACTGTCCTAGCCAGCTCCATCTTGTTTGTTTTCTTTTCTTTGGCACCACTCTAGTTCCTTACCCTTGTTATCACACTTCCTAGTCCCTCAACAAAACCCCCCTGCTTCCAAAAGAACTATCCTAAATGTTACACCCCATTACCCCTAGACACTTGGGGTCGTAACAGTGAAGAAGACCCTATGCGTAGCGGCGAGACGGGGGTTAGCCGGGCTCAGCTGTTCAGGAGAAGCCGTATAGAAACCTAGGCCCTCAGGTAGCGGACGTGGGGCGACCTGGTGCCAGGCGGGTCTCAGGACATCCGAACCTCAATGCTGAGCGAAGAGCAGAGCAGAAACAGGAAGTAAACAGGCTACACAACAAGACACACCTGAAAGACAAGAATAATCACAGGGACTGGGAACAGGAGAGCAGCAGAGCGCCCTCTAGGTGTACTGGGCGTGACAGTATTGTTGCCAATGGGGGAACGAAACTGGTGAAGTGAAGATAAGGAACTGGCTGAGAGGCTGAGTCAGCTTGTAAGAGATTCTCCAGAATCTCCCCGAGCGGCTGGGAGAACTACAGGAACATGATTTCTTTGTTCTCTGGAACAGCTGTAGTGAAAAGAATAATAATCCAGGTACACTTGGTTCAACAAATCTTTCTGATCAATGACAATACACACACTACAGCACACACAACAAAACAGAGCTGCTGCCCTGTTTCCTCTTCATGAAGACATGAGCACCTGCTGGACTGGAGCCCTGGCCCTGTGTGAGGAGGACTGAGCTGCGGTGTGTCTGACTGGCAGAGGAGGGAAAGGACAGAGGGAATAAAGAGCTCAGGGAGGGAAAGGCTGGACCTGGAGCTGGACTCTCTCTCCTGCAGCTTCAGCTCTGACACTGCAGGCTCCTTCACTACAATAGAGAGCAGAGCTGCTGTGCTGAGGACTGGGACAGGTCTGGACAGCAGGCAGCCTGTTCCTCTGTGCTGGAGGAGTGTGCTGAGGATTTAGGGACGGGAGGAGCTGTTGAAGAGACACTGTATCTGCTGCTCTTGCAGGAAGTTGTTTGGCGGGAGAATCAACTTTCAGTTTTGTTTCTGATTCAGACTTCAGTTTCCTGAGTGCTGTTCTCCCCAGTTAAAGCTCCCAGTGACTCACCCAGTCAGTCCAGTCTGGGGTTTCCTGTACTGCAGTATTCTGTCCTGTCAGATGGTCCCTGGGTGTCACGATTGTAATCCCTCCCCATGAAGGGCGCTCTGGCTCTTTACATTTTAGTTGATTCTGTGCTCCTGCTCCCTGTTCCAGCCCACCTCAAAAGCCAGACGCTCCCTGTGTTCCGGGCTCTGCACTGGATCACGGACACCCGGAGGCCCGCCTGTCTCCGTGTCGCCCTCCGTCCGCGGCTCGAGGGCAGAGGCCTCCTATCGGCTCCTGAACCAGCCGAGTCCGGGACCTGGAGCCCTTTTTATCTCTGTCATGTTGTCATTTGGATTTCCTGGTTTTTGGGTGATCGGACGTCGCCCTGGTTTTCCCTACGGACTCCCTCTGGATTGTCGCATGGAGCACGCCCCCTGAGCACCTGAGCACCTTCGTCACGCCCCCCGAGCACCTGAGCACCTTCGTCACGCCCCCCGAGCACCTGAGCACCTTCGTCACGCCCCCCGAGCACCTGAGCACCTTCGTCACGCCCCCCGAGCACCTGAGCACCATCGTCACGCCCCCCGAGCACCTGAGCACCTTCGTCACGCCCCCCGAGCACCTGAGCACCATCGTCACGCCCCCCGAGCACCTGAGCACCTTCGTATCGCCCCCCGAGCACCTGAGCACCTCCGTCACGCCCCCCGAGCACCTGAGCACCTTCGTCACGCCCCCCAGTTCGTCTACCAGCCCAGTTCCTCTTCTCCTCCCCGTGTCTGTTCACTCCCCTCCAGATTCTGCAAAGGGTCCTGAAAAACACATCATAACACTGGGGGCTCAGGGGATTCAGGCTGGCCCAGATGGGAGAGAGAGGAAGTTTTCTTTCTTCTACTGTGTTGTTTTGTGTGTGACTGGAGTTACTCACCTGTATTACTTTTTGCTGTTTGTGTTGTATCTTCTCCTCTGATCGTCTCTGTTTCTGCTTCTCTGTGCTCAGGACATCACTGTTCACCCTGATCTCTGTCTGGGGGCTCTGAGCAAGGCTGTGTGTCAGCTGGAGGACAGACTCAGAGAG
This sequence comes from Lepisosteus platostomus, assembly GCF_059453375.1. Classification (NCBI taxonomy): domain Eukaryota; kingdom Metazoa; phylum Chordata; class Actinopteri; order Semionotiformes; family Lepisosteidae; genus Lepisosteus; species Lepisosteus platostomus. The sequence continues at coordinate 13,635,557 of NC_142616.1, forward strand.
GAAGTGGAGAATGTGCCTGGAGAGCAGTTCCAGTGCTCTATCTGTCTGGACACATTCACCAGCCCAGTGTCCACTCCATGTGGACACAACTACTGCCTGGCCTGTATTGGAGGATACTGGGACAGCAGTGATCTTTGTCAGTGTCCACTGTGTAAGAAGACATTTTACAGAAGACCTGATCTCAGTGTGAACAGAAGTCTGGCAGAAATCACTGAGCAGTTCAAGAGGACCAGAGTCAGCAGTGATGAAGGACTTTGTGCTAAACCTGGAGAAGTGTCCTGTGATTTCTGCACTGGGAGAAAACTCAAGGCTGTGAAATCCTGTCTGGTCTGTCTGGCCTCTTACTGTGAGACTCACATCCAGCCTCACTATCAAGGAGCTGCTTTCAGGAGACACAGACTGATTGAGCCTGTGGAGAGCCTTGAGGACAGGCTGTGTGAGAAGCATGAGAGACTCCTGGAGCTGTTCTGCAGGACTGACCAGACCTGTGTTTGTCAGTTCTGCACTGAGTCAGACCACAGGACACACAGCACTGTCCCTTTAGAGCAGGAATGTGGAGTGAAAAAAGTGGGTTTATGGTTATATATTAATTTAAAATGGAAAATTTAAATAAATTTAAAATTATTGTGAATTAAATTAGTATAATCACTAGAATATGGATCTGTGGCTATGATCAATACGTTCAGAAACTGATGGTATCTTAGCACAACTTCCCTGGTGTAAGAGCCTGTTGTCCAGCCCAGTTCAGTGTGAGAGTCTGTTGTCCATCCCAGCATCAGTGTGAGAGTCTGTTGTCCAGCCCAGCATCAGTGTGAGAGTCTGTTGTCCAGCCCAGTTCAGTGTGAGAGTCTGTTGTCCAGCCCAGTGTCAGTGTGAGAGTCTGTTGTCCAGCCCAGTTCAGTGTGAGAGTCTGTTGTCCAGCCCAGTTCAGTGTGAGAGTCTGTTGACCAGTGTCAGTGTGTGAGCCTGTTGTGCAGTGTTAGTGCTCCAGCAGTAGTGACTTCAGTGTCTCTGTTCCCCTGTTTGTCCACAGACTCAGCTGAGGAAGACTGTGGCAGAGGTACAACAGATGATCCAGGAGAGACTGAAGAAGGTGGAGGAGATCAAACAGGCAGTGGAGCTCAGCAAAGTGAGTCCTGTCAATCCTTCTGAGTGGGGTACTGCAGGGCTCAGTGCTGGGGTCACTGTTCTCTGCAAACGCTGTTCTATTCCTGTCATGCCCCACACTCTTCCTCACAAACACTGTTGCATTCCCAAACACACTGTTTCACAATCTCATTCCCAACTGAACCCATCACATTCCCACAGGCACCAGATTCCACAAATTCTCACTCCCGGACCAATTATCCAACCACGTCCCTTTCCCTTCAGTATTTAGAGTTCCCTCACACACCAACCCTTGCTCACTGTTGAGAAGCCTCCTGCAGAACTCTCTTGTGCGCCTTTCTAAGCCTTTTGATTGATCTCCTGGTACCTAATCTTTGCTCCTGCCTTTTGACCACGCCTTTTGGGTTTCATTCTTGGATTGTCTTTTGGATTTCCCTCGTTACCGGACTCATTGCCTCCCTAATTGACCAAGCCCCTAGATTACGTCTTTTGGATTCTGTGGGATTCACGGTTACGCATAAGGATCCTCCTATTCTACCAATCGGTTCCCTGACAGAGAGGACAGTTAGGAAGATAATTAAAAAGTCATTATCCAGTTAACGGATGAGATATTCTGTCACCCAGGAGTGGAGTGACCCACTTAGTGTGTAAAGTGTTTCCCTTCTTTATTGAAGCAATTAATTTGTTCACTCTCGCATTTCAATAATATTTCTCTTATTCCTGTTAACTCAAGAAGTCTCCTGGTGTCTCCTCAGAGCTCTGCAGAAAGAGAGATTGAGGACAGTGTGCAGGTCTTCACTGCTCTTCGAAACTCCATTGAGAGAAGCCAGGCTGAGCTCATCGAGCTGATTGAGGAGAAGCAGAGAGCAGCAGAGAGGTGGGCTGAAGGGATCATTAAAGAGCTGGAGCAGGAAATCACTGAGCTAAAGAGGAGAAACACTGAGCTGGAGCAGCTCTCCCACACTGAGGACCACATCCACTTCCTACAGGTCAGCACACACTGTAGAGAGCAGATACAGTATCTACAGAGAGCAGAGAGTCCTACAGGTCAGCACACACTGTAGAGAGCAGATACAGTATCTACAGAGAGCAGAGAGTCCTACAGGTCAGCACACACTGTAGAGAGCAGATACAGTATCTACAGAGAGCAGAGAGTCCTACAGGTCAGCACACACTGTAGAGAGCAGATACAGTATCTACAGAGAGCAGAGAGACCTACAGGTCAGCACACACTGTAGAGAGCAGATACAGTATCTACAGAGAGCAGAGAGTCCTACAGGTCAGCACACACTGTAGAGAGCAGATACAGTATCTACAGAGAGCAGAGAGAGCTCACTGTGTGACTCTTAGTGATCTATACTGGGCTCTAGGTTTCAGACTCACAGGTGACTTATTGCCTTAGAAGGCTGTGACCCCCCATGACTCTGAGTCTCTCCTGCTGTAGAGTTTCCCCTCCCTGTGCTCCCCTCCACACCCCAAGGACTGGTCTGACATCACTGTTCACCCTGATCTCTGTCTGGGGGCTCTGAGCAAGGCTGTGTGTCAGCTGGAGGACAGACTCAGAGAGGAAGTGGAGAATGTGCCTGGAGTCAGTGAGTATTACTGTGTGAAAACAGCTTGTAAGTGAAGTTCAAAACACCTGTTAATGGCACTCAATCAATCTACTATGAAGAATCAGGTGTGTCTCTTCTTCTGTGTTATGAACAGGTGTGTCTTCACTGCTGTCTTTGATTAAATCACGTGTGTCTCACTGCTGTCTGTGTTGAGATCAGGTGTGTGAACAGGTGTGTCTTCACTGTTGGCTGTGTTGAGATCAGGTGTGTGAACAGGTGTGTCTTCACTTTTGGCTGTGTTGAGATCAGGTGTGTGAACAGGTGTATCTTCACTGTTGTCTGTGTTGAGATCAGGTGTGTGAACAGTGTGTTTCACTGCTCTGTGTGTTGAGATCAGGTGTGTGAACAGGTGTGTCTCACTGCTGTGTGTGTTGAGATCAGGTGTGTGAACAGGTGTGTCTTCACTGTTGTCTGTGTTGAGATCAGGTGTGTGAACAGTGTGTTTCACTGCGGTGTGTGTTGAGATCAGGTGTGTGAACAGGTGTGTCTCACTGCTGTCTGTGTTGAGATCAGGTGTGTGAACAGTGTTTCACTGCTGTCTGTGTTGAGATCAGGTGTGTGAACAGGTGTGTCTTCACTGCTGTCTGTGTTGAGATCAGGTGTGTGAACAGGTGTGTCTTCACTGCTGTCTGTGTTGAGATCAGGTGTTCAGCAGGGTGATCTTGTGTGTCAGGGGTGTGTGCAGCTGGAGAAAGTGCTGTGTGATGCTGCTCCTCCCACAGTGGAGTTTGAACTGCTCTCTGTCCCTGAGCCTCAGCTCTGCCTCAGTGCTTCACAGTCAGAAGCTCTGGAACAGAGAAAGGGCTCAGACTCCTGTGAGGAGGCTGCTCAGTCACTCCTGTCCTTGTCTTTGTACTGGAGGCAGTGGGAGGTGTGGAGCTGGACTGTGTGATAACAAGCTGGATGAGCTGTCAGTGTCTCTTACAGACCCACAGCTCCACTGGCCAGACAACACACTCCTGTGTGTTACTGTCCTGCCTGAGAGATCAGCACAGCACTACAACAAACAACACTACACACCTGGAGACCAGACTCCAGCAGGAATGTGCTCTCAGCTCTCTAACATCTTTCTCTCTGTTTGCAGAGTTTGAGAGGCTTCGCAAACATGCAGGTGAGTCTGTTGTCACTGACAGGAACTTGTCATTTACAAAGGTCACAGCAGGGTCACAGGGGTCAATACAGGCTCTTACTCTAACAGGGGGACATGTTGTAACTCCTGCTTTATACACAGCTGATGTGTTTAATGTTGTGAGCAAACTCCCTCAGATGGGCTTTGTCCTTATCAGGACTGATGAGGAATTGGACCCCAACACTGTGTCAGGACTGCAGTTCTTCTTTACATCATTGTGAAACAGAGGATTTGGATCCTGTTAAACCTGTAAACTAGAATCTACACTGACAACTAGGAGCCTGCAGACACACAAGACACTGAACACAACAGTCAGACAGGAGCTCGAAATTCACTAACTGTGAGAGACTAAGAGGAGAGGAAGGACTTGTTAAGGGAGGAAGAGGGTGAAATGAGAGCAGAGAAGAGGGAGAGAGACAGGATGGTCTTGTTTCACCAGTCTTGTTTCACCAGTTTCACCAGTTTCACCAGTGTTTCACCAGTGTTTCACCAGTGTTTCACCAGTGTCGATGGTGCACTGGGCTTTGTTTGTACGAGTACGAGTACAGTCTTCCTCTCTTCCAGCAAACACATCTGCAAACTCTCGTAGCAGAGTCCTTGGTTGTCCCTGCTCTGCCTCACTCAGTCCCTCTTTGCTGCGCTGAGAAAGCTCCTCCACCATTTTGTCTGATTTTGTTGTGGTCTTGAAGGCCGAGCCCCTGTCCTCAGTTTCAGGATGCTGCTCCCTCGCACCGTGGGTCAGTGTCTCCTGGCTCAGGGGGAGTCTCTGGGCTCCCTGCTGTATCTCCATGGTAACTCTGGGCTGCTCTGGAGCTTATGCACTGGTACCCAGGAGAAGGTGTGGCCCCTCGCTGCTATTAGCTTGAGGGCCACTCGGCATTTCCTGCTGGCACTGCTCTCGAGACGCACGGTTCTGCACAGAGGAGTTCAGTACCAGTGACTCCATCCTCTCACCTGGCCATCCAGGGAAAGCTCTCTTCACTGGTCTGCAGCAGAACTGCCAGGTTCTCTCCTTCTGTAGTCTGTCTGAGCCAGGCGCTGCCTGTAGGAGTTATACTGTACCTGACCATCGTGATCTTCAGCATGAACACACCTGCAGACTCACACAGCTGAGCCTTGAAGAGCAGGGTCACCAACACATGGCTCAACAAATACAAACAGTGAAAACAGTGAGATCTGGAGGTAAATTAATTATTAGTCCAGCAAACTGATGTCGAAACGAGTAAGGAAAGTTATTGAGGTGAAATCATTCTGTGCAGTAATATCCACAGATGTCCTTCCATCAGCTCTTACAGCCATTCCTGCAGACTGCCTTCATCTAGAACTGACACAAATCATCACTTTTAAAAAGATGGGGATTACAGTATTTTTATTACTTTAACCTTTACATTTGACTACACAACTTTAATATCTGTTTCCCCAATTTCTGAATATCCCTGCTTTCCTTTAAGAAATATAATTGTAGAGTCTTATCACAACAAAAAAATACTGTAAATAACAAATCTGCTCAATCTGAAAATCTGAAAATTCACTATCGCATATATAATATGATTTACATACAGCTACATACTGTACATACAATAAAATTAACTTTTAGTAAGTTACCCTTATTAATAAGAACGTTAACTAAGTTAAAAATGTGGTTTAACTGGAAAGCAGTTTTAGTTAAACATTACAATCCTTTTCTGAGTGACGGACACATGACTTCCTGCCGTAGTGCCGGTGTTGTTTCCCCTCTATTCTCCTGTGATCCAGAGCTCCGCCTGTCCCACACTGAGCTGTCTCCCCATGTGAAGAGGCGCTGGGAGTCAGTCCTGTACTCCAGTCACCTCTAGAGGGCAGCAGCTCTCACTCTGGGCTCGTTGCAGTGGAGAGCAGCTTCAGCTCGGAGCTGCGGACTGATTTCAGCGGCCAAGTTCGTTGCTCTTGGTCTGAAGTTGGCGCGCTAGTTTAACACGGAGCTGTGTGCTGACCAGGGGCTGAGCTCCAGTTAGTGCGCTGTGTCAGTTCGTTACAACTGACCCACAGTGTCTGTTTTTCAGGTTTCCATACGTATTACACTGATTTGTGTGTAACGAACAAGAAAAATAGACGCACACAAGCTTTGTCTGTTCTCTTTCGGGTTCCCCTGTCTTGTGTGAAGACAACTTCAGCCTTAATTCAGGTGACAGAGTTAAATACACTGACAGACAGCTCTTAACACACACAAACAACAGATCCTTTTTATTACTGTCCTCAGCAGCGCAGGAGGAGACAAGCTTGCAGCTACTGCCTGTGTGATTCAGGGCTCCTGTTATTGTTAATGAAGTGGCAGAAATTTCGAGCTTCTAAGAATTTTGTTTTAACGAGACTTATACAATCTAACTCAGTGGTTCTCAAACTTTTTGGACCAAGTACCACCCCTAATCCAACCAAAGCATCCAAGTACCACCTACAAGTCACCATCTCATAGGAACCCCAGAAATTATCACTGACCAACATGAGCGCATGTGCACACACACTCACATACATATAATAAATATTATAATAATAAACTTTGTTTGATATATTAAAATGTGGCTTCTCAAAGTGTTTTACAGAAAAAAAACCAACACATAAAAATAAAAAAGCACCATTTCAGTGAGAGGGGTGAGCCTGTTTAGTCGAGCAAAGCAGATGTGAATTAATTTTTCGAGCCTTGATACAATTCACAACAGTCTAGCAGATTTTAAATCGTCAGGCATTTTCTGAAATGCTGAAAAAAAAGCTGAAATATGTGCTCTCCTGTAGTTCCTGTTGGTAGCGGCTTACAGAACAGAAAGTCCCCACGGGACGTACCCTCAAACTCGTGTCTAATGTAAACGAGCAAATTGGCCAAATCGACTACAGACTCATCTAATTGCAGTGAAAAACATCTGAACTTGAACTTGAACTTTATTGCCATATGTAACCTCATCTTAACGCGCGCTGTCAGCGGACTTTTGATATAATCCTTCATTTCAATAATTCTATGAATGACTGTGTCTTTCGGGGTTCAGCAGCTTTTTCAAGCTGTTCAGCAGCTTTTTCTCCACACATAATAGTGTGGGGCTTACATGCTTTAGCAATCCGCAAGCTTGCATTTTTCCACGTTTCCGTTTTTATTTCAGTGTTTATTTTAAGTATTTATTTCATGCGCATGGGAGAGAAACACAGAGACGCTCGGTGTGTTTTTCTCAAATTAACTTAGAACAGTTCTTAAATATTTTTCTGTTATGTTTCACGCTTTCCTGTGCTCACAAGATTACCAGCGTTCATAGCACGCATTTCTATACATTCCTGTGTTTGCAACGTTGGCATTGTTCCAAAATCACGCACATTCTCCTTCCTCCCTATTTGCTGGAGATACAGTAGCTTTTTTTTTTTTAATACAATTGGTCACTTGTGTCCGTAGCACGCATTCCTATAGAGTGGTATAGAATTACAGAGTATCTCTTGTGTCCACTGAAGTATTAGCGCGCACTGTATCGTAGTGCATAGGCTGCGTATTCGACATGTATAAAAATACAAAACATGAAAACCTGTCCCGATTTTTTCAGAGCACACAACACAGTTCCAGTGTCATTTGACATACCACCTGGCGGCACGCCACGTACCACTGCCGGTACGCGAACCACAGTTTGAGAACCACTGATCTAACTGATAGAGAGGAACCAGAATAACCATGAAAAGACAGTTTGTTTATTTTTCTTCTTGTGAAATAATGTATCCATCAGTATAGAGATGCCCTCAGCCGTGTGATCTGCACACAGTGGATCATCAGGTCTCCTTCAGATTTAAAGACACTTTCTCCCACAGGAGCCAGACTCTCGCAGTGTGAGAGCTCTGCACACGCTCACAGCTCATCTCAGCCGGGCTGGGCCTGTCTGTCCTGACCAACCCAGGAGAGCCCATTTCCACAGGTCCACCTGCCCAGTCTCTCCAGTCATATCAGAACACATCCAGAGCATCTGGACCGGTCCTGTCCACACTGTAATGTCCACTACACACTGGCCACACAATACTGATACTTTCTGAAGTGTTTTCTTTATTTTTACCTGCTGCACACAAACAAGCGCCAGTGACTGCAGACGAGTTCAACCCAAACCAGTGATGTGAACCTGTGACTGCAGGCATCACGTGCAAACTGTACCAGAACAGTGGAGAAGAGGAAAACGGGTTTTGTGTAATTAATTAATCCATCAGTTTTATCTTTGTCACTGAATGCCCTGGGTGTCTCAGGACAGGCAGGCCCAGTCCAGCTGAAATCAGCAGACTGAACAGAACTGTAGTTTACTACAGTGAGCTTCCTGCTGGTGTGAATCCTGATACACATTCTAGACACCTGCATCTGTACTTTCATCTGAGAGAGGAGTGAGATACAGATCATTTCATCCTGTCTGTCTGCTCTCTGATCCACAGCTGATGTGACTCTGGACCCCAATACAGCTCATCCTGATCTCATCCTGTCTGAGGATGGGAAACAAGTGAGAGATGGAAACACACGACAGGATCTCCCTGACAATCCAGAGAGATTTAATACTGTTGTCTGTGTCCTGGGAAAGGATGGGATCACCTCAGGGAGACACTACTGGGAGGTGGAGGTGGGGGAGAAGACTGACTGGGATTTAGGAGTCGCCAGAGAGTCCATCAACAGGAAGGAGAACAAACCACTAAGCCCTGAGGATGGTTACTGGACTGTGTGGCTGAGGAATGGGAATGAGTACGAGGCTCTTGATGACTCCTCAGTCCTCCTCCCCCTGAGCCAGAAGCCCCAGAAGGTGGGGGTGTATGTGGACTATGAGGGGGGACAGGTCTCCTTTTACAATGTGGACAACAGATCTCATATATACACCTTCACTGCCTCCTTCACTGAGAAACTCTTTCCATACTTCAGCCCTGGTCTTCATCAGGGAGGTACAAACTCAGCCCCACTGATCATCTGTCCTGTCAGTCACACAGACTGAATCAGCACATTGTCTGAATCTCTCTCCTGGAATGTAAATCACTTAGTCTTTTTCATTTGAAATTGTTCTTCTGTTTCTTCGGTGTTGTTTTCTCCACCCACTGCTGGGTATGTCCACATCTGCTCTCAACGCTACTCGTTCAGTCACCAGAAACAACATCACCTGTGGGAGGGGCTCTCTTGGAAAATGAAATTATTACTGGCTTGTGTCAAACTGTTCTACTTTCTACTTTCAGTCCATGTTATTGCTCTATTCTATTTGCTCTGCATCAATCACTTCTTTCAGTAAATCAGTAAAATTGAGTCACAGGTGTTTTCTTTATCTCTCACCTGTAAATTCTCCAGATTCACGGCTGACTAGCTGGGTCACCATCAGACACAGACTAACACGTCAGCTGAATGCCAGTCGCTTTCTACATGATGGACATTGCTGCTTCACTGTCATGGCCTGGACTCAGATAGAACTACTTCTGTATTAAATAAACTCTGTAATTCTGAATATTTGACATTTGGTCTTCATCTTCATCTTCATCATGATATAACGTCAGCAGCTATATCACCCTGAAACTCTCACCTGTCAACCCCCTGAATCTCAGCAGGTGTGAGCCTGGTCAGTACCTGGATGAGATACTCCTGGGAGAGGTGTTAGTGGGGCCAGAAGGGGGTGCTCACCCTGTGGTCTGTGTGGGTCCTCATCCCCCAGTACAGTGATGGAGACACTAGACTGTAAAAAGGTGCTGTCTTTTGGATGAGACGTAAAAACAAGATCCTGACTCTCTGTGGTCATGGGTGTCTCTCAGAAAAAGTAGGGGTGTTACCCTTTGTGTCCGGGCCAAATTTCCCTGTCCCTTACCAATCATGGCCTCCTAATCATCCCCCTCTCTGAACTGGTTTCAAGAGCTTTGAGTGGAGTGACCAGAAAAGTGCTGTATAACTCTAAGGAATTATGATGATGATGTAGATTCCTATGTCATGAATGTGCTTGTGACTTCTATCACAGTGTGGAGAATCCCAGACTCTTTGCAGTCTGATCAGCTGTCCAGACCCTGTGATTGGAGGAAGACAGAAAACAGCACAAACACTTGTATTCTGTCCACTTTGTAACTTTGTAACACTTGTGTCAATTTCAAGGCACCTGTCCTGTCCAGGCACTGTAACAGGCGCCTGGTCTGTCTGTCAGTGTCCAGCTGTCTGTGGTCACTTGGCCACCCTACTGGGCTGCTTGTTCCAGAAACCTGCTGCTCTCGGTGTTGAGAGGATTGTCCAGCCCTGGTGCTGGAGGTCATGTCTGTCATCTGAGCTCAGTTAACAATGACCTGCAGCTGCTCTTTACTTCCTGAACTGAGTCAGAACAATCAGAACACCAGCAGACACACTGACCAGCCCTCCAGGACCAGGACTGGACAGCCCTGCTGCAGACACACTGACTGACCCCTCCAGGACCAGGACTGGACAGCCCTACAGACACACTGACTGACCCCTCCAGGACCAGGACTGGACAGCCCTGCTGCAGACACACTGACCAGTTCTCCAGGACCAGGACTGGACAGCCCTGCTGCAGACACACTGACCAGCCCCACCAGGACCAGGACTGGACAGCCCTGCTGCAGACACACTGACTGACCCCTCCAGGACCAGGACTGGACAGCCCTGCTGCAGACACACTGACCCCTCCAGGACCAGGACTGGACAGCCCTGCTGCAGACACACTGACCAGCCCCTCCAGGACCAGGACTGGACATCCCTGCTGCAGACACACTGACCCCTCCAGGACCAGGACTGGACAGCCCTGCTGCAGGCACACTGACCAGTTCTGGACCAGGACTGGACAGCCCTGCTGCAGACACACTGAGCCCTCCAGGACCAGGACTGGACAGCCCTGCTGCAGACACACTGACCAGCCCCTCCAGGACCAGAACTGGACAGCCCTGCTGCAGACACACTGACCCCTCCAGGACCAGGACTGGACAGCCCTGCTGTAGACACACTGACCAGTTCTGGAGCGGGAGTGGACAGCCCTGCTGCAGACACACTGACCAGTTCTGGACTGGGAGTGGACAGGCTCACAGACACACTGACCAGTTCTGGAGTGGGAGTGGACAGGCTCACAGACACACTGACCAGTTCTGGAGTGGGAGTGGACAGGCTCACAGACACACTGACCAGTTCTGGAGTGGGAGTGGACAGGCTCACAGACACACTGACCAGTTCTGGAGTGGGAGTGGACAGGCTCACAGACACACTGACCAGTTCTGGACTGGGAGTGGACAGGCTCACAGACACACTGAGCTGCAGGACAGCAGTGCTGTAAAGTGCCTCCTGTTATCAGCCCTCAGTGCTCTTGATAAAGTCATTTCCATGTCACTCAGGTTGTCTGTGAAACAGCAGCTTCAGCAGAGCTGGTAGCTCTAGCAGCTGAGAAACACAATAAACACAAAATATAATATTGTTACAAAGGGGGGACATGAAAATGATGAATAACAGGAATTGACAGAGTGGTTTATTCAACAAGTAAAATAATTATCATAACCCTCAAGTTGTAAGTGATTTCTCTAGAATACAACCGAGCATACAGCTGTTGAAAAAGTCAGAGGCACCTGAATTCCTTGTGCTCTGGCACAGCTTTGGTGAAAAGAGTAATAATTCACACACAAATTTTTATTAATTTGTATTATATTAAATTTAAATCATTCTCTCTGCAAATCTGGATGTCACAAAGGTACTGAGGTATCTTATAGCCAATAAGACCCAAGTTCCCTAAACACAGAACAGCTCTCTCTCTCTCGCAGGGTTCAGATTCTGAGCTCCAGTCAGGTTTGGTCTGGATGATCATGAAGTCGGAGCTCTCGCCTGGCGTGAGATCAAGTCCCAGCTCCTCTGGACTCCTCTCTCTCTCTCTCGTGGTCTGACCTTCTTTCTCTTCTGTGAATTTACAAACTTATGTACAAGCCTTTCATAAACTTAATATTTCAATCCAAACCTGAATCCACAAGCTGAGGACGTCTAAGAAAAGCTGCAGTAAGTGTCAGCAATGTCTGAAGAGAAGTGCATGTGATGCTGTAAGCTGATTGAATAAGTATTCAGACATGTGAGCTCAATATTTGTATCTTGGGCACCACTGGGCCACTCCAGGCCTCTGTCTTATTATGAAGCCCCTCCAGTGGAGCTCTGGCCTTGTGCTTTGGCTCACTGTGCTGCTGAAGTGTGAATTCAGCTCCAGCCTCAAGTCTTTAGGAGACAGAAACACACTTCAGTCCCATATTTTTGTGTACTTTGCTCCGTCTGGTTTTCCTCCAATCCCACACATTCAGACCAACAGGTTCCAGTCTGGTCTGATCCCACAGCAGCCTTCTCCCCTGCCTGCAGGCTCAGGGAGCTGCTGGGCTGCAGGCTGCCTGCAGGGGCTGGATGTGTCCTGTTGTCTTCAGGATCCCCTCCTGTATTCCTGTCCTCACTCACTGGTCTGAGAAAAGACTTCACAGTCCTCCTCTTCCTCTTCTGCTCTTCTCTTGACTCTTCTCCCCAACTCTTCCCTCTCTGGACACTTGAGGATTCAATCCAGTTCACTCTGTGTCTCCCACTTCTCTCTGCTCACGTTTCCACTGCATCTCCACTCTTCACTCTCACTCTTCACTGAGCACCAGATCTTCACTGGCTGTCCCAGCTGACCGGGTGCAGCCTGTGTGTGAACAGCTCTCATGTCCCTGACATGGCAGCGCAGGTCTGCTGGCTCCTCTCCCCTCGTGCTGAGAGAGCTCCTGTCTGTGCGGATGGGAGACCAGGGGCCTGTGGACTCAGCCTGTGCTCCCTGTCTCTCTCAGCTGTGGGGAGACGATACGCCGCTGCCTCACTCCTGCAGCAGCAGTGCCTCAGCTCAGTCCTGCTTGAACAGCCCCTCTGCTCCCTGCAGCACACTGGGAGCCTTTCATGGGGCCTGAGAAATGAGCCACCACACAGCCATCTGCCCAGAATCGAAGCTGTATCTCCTCAAGCAGCCCTGGATTTCGGACTCCCACAGGCCTGGAAGACAGACCAGCCCTCTAGCAAAAACACTCCTGTTCCTTCCTGCTGGAGCCGAGATGGAGACAGAAACCTTTGCTCTTCCCAGTGGATGAATCAGCCCAGAGGAGCAGGGTATCCTGACAGCTCCTCTCCCTCACTTCAAATCCCTCTTGAAGTAAGAGACAAGATGTAAAAAGGGTTAACTTAAGTCAGTTCTGCCTGAAAATTAGACTTCTAAGCAACAGGGGTTTATGGCAGGAAAGGGGGTTAACGGATAAGGATTCCAGATGCGAGCTAGGAACCCCCTGGGGGCGTAATCTTAAACTGACCATTTGGCCAGGGTCTCTTAACTGGCCAAATACCATGACCCCCCTCTTACCATAACACCGAATGACGTCTGAAGCAGCAAGCACGGACTATATAACCTAAAAGTTTGTACCGGCACATGGAACAATACTTCGGTTTTGTTGTTTCTTGCGGGAAACAAGACTTCGGCTTTATTGTTCCTTGCATGCAATAAACTCATCTGTTTTACTTCATCTCGGGATCCAGAACCTTATTCTTTCTGTTACAACAGCAGTAATATCCACAGATGTCCTTCCATCAGCTCTTACAGCCACTCCTGCAGACTGCCTTCATCTAGAACTGACACAAATCATCACTTTTAAAAAGATGACGATTACAGTATTTTTATTTCTTTAACCTTTACATTTGACTACATAACTTTAATATCTGTTCCCCCAATTTCTGAATATCCCTGCTTTCCCTTAAGAAATACAATTGTAGAGACTCATCACAACAAAAAAAATAACAAATATGTTCAATTCACACCCAGATGTGACAAAACACATTCAACACTCTCACACTAAATATTTTCTTAATTTCAGTTCTCTTCACTCCCTGAGATATCAGAAAAAACACTGTCGCATACAAAATATTTTACACACAGCTACTAATAAAGATGTACAGTAAATTTCATTGTTAATAAATTACTTGTATTAATAAACATTAAATACATTAATACATAGTTTTTAATAAATTACTCTTATGAATAAACACATCAATAAAATTCATTATTAATGAATGTGGTTTAACTAGAAAGCAATTTTAGTTAAACATTACAATAATTTTCTATGGACACATGACTCCCTGCCGTAGTGCCGGTGTTGTTTCCCCTCTATTCTCCTGTGATCCAGAGCTCCGCCTGTCCCACACTGAGCTGTCTCCCCATGTGAAGAGGCGCTGGGAGTCAGTCCTGTACTCCAGTCACCTCTAGAGGGCAGCAGCTCTCACTCTGGGCTCGTTGCAGTGGAGAGCAGCTTCAGCTCGGAGCTGCGGACTGATTTCAGCGGCCAAGTTCGTTGCTCTTGGTCTGAAGTTGGCGCGCTAGTTTAACACGGAGCTGTGTGCTGACCAGGGGCTGAGCTCCAGTTAGTGCGCTGTGTCACTTCGTTACAACTGACCCACAATGTCTGTTTTTCAGGTTTCCATACGTATTACACTGATTTGTGTGTAACGAACAAGAAAAAAGACGCACACAAGCTTTGTCTGTTCTCTCTCGGGTTCCCTGTCTTGTGTAAAGACAACTTCAGCCTTAATTCAGGTGACAGAGTTCAATACACTGACAGACAGCTCTTAACACACACAGACAACAGATCCTTTTTATTACTGTCCTCAGCAGCGCAGGAGGAGACAAGCTTGCAGTTACTGCCTGTGTGACTCAGGGCCCTGTTATTGTTAATGAAGTGGCAGCAATTTCAGCTTCTAAGCATTTTGTTTTAACGAGACTTTTACAATCTAACTGATAGAGAGGAACCAGAATACCCATGAAAAGACAGTTTGCTTATTTTTCTTCTTGTGAAATAATGTATCCATCAGTATAGAGATGCCCTCAGCCGTGTGATCTGCACACAGTGGATCATCAGGTCTCCTTCAGATTTAAAGACACTTTCTCCCACAGGAGCCAGACTCTCGCAGTGTGAGAGCTCTGCACACGCTCACAGCTCATCTCAGCCGGGCTGGGCCTGTCTGTCCTGACCAACCCAGGAGACCCCATTTCCACAGGTCCTCTTCTGTTCCACCTTATAAGCCAGATGCAGACGTCATCCGGCGCTTCTCATTGATTTTCGCATCAGGAGAGCTGCTGCGTCTGGCCCCGTTATGTTTTTAACCTTCAGTTCCTGATTCCCCTCCCTTCGCCGGTCCCGACCCGTTCATGGTTCATGGTTTTAACCCCCGGATGGATCGCCTGGTTAAGGACTCTTGCTTTTGTGTTGGATTCCCCGTTTGGACTTTACATGGATTGTTTGCCTCGGCCACACCTCCCCAGGTCTCCCCAGCACTCCCCGGACACGCTCCCCGTCTCCAGACCCTTCTCCCGCATGACCATTTTTCCCCTTGTGTCCTCACAATCCTGGATCGTGTCGTCCGCGTAGGGCCCAGAAAGAACCGGATCGTGACACTTTAGGGATGATAACAAGCGTGTTAACTGTGCAGCTGTGTCCCATAACAACGTTACTTCTACGTTACTCCCAGTGCAACGTAGAACAAGTTCCCTCTTGTTTCAATTCTGGGTCAAGCATAAGAAGGTTACAAGGGGGCTGTCTAGTTGCCGAGTCTCTATAAGTGAATCTAAACTCAGGGGATGTAAAGTTCTGAAAGTTAGAGCATAAGAGCTAATTTCCTTCAGAAATAAGACATTTAAATATCTACATCTGTTCACTCCTACATTTTATAGCCACTCTAGGCTTTTCTTTTCAGACAAGACTCTGCTGTCACCAACTTCTCATGTGGAGATAGCAAAGCTGAAGCCAAAACTCCACCTAAATCGAGTCAAGCTATAATGATGGAAGATTTCATCAGGGACCTTAAAGCCGAGAAGGAGTTTCTACAAAACGCAGTTCAGTAGCGGTTTGTTCTGGATTTTTATAATGCCTTACAATTGCGGTGTGTTTTTCATCCAGAGATGACGAAACATTCATGTTTCTGTTTTTACCCGATATTTTGGATTTCATTTTCTCAGCTGAGTTGAACGCTTTGCGTTAAAGTAAAGGCTACCGTTGTGGGACATTTCTACATAGGGATACTACAGATCATTTAACTTTATTCCTGTAAGATTGCCTGCTCTGAATGTGGTTTCTACCTTGTGCATACGAGTTGACAAAATGTCCAACGCACTGAATTCCATTTATTCGGTAAACTGTGATTTATCTCAGTAAGAGGTAATTAAGTGACCTGCCATTGCAGATCACTGGATAATTTCTGAAATGCCACATATACTGTATATCTTAAAACGTATGACAGGGGACCGAATTGAGCTAGACTCAAATGTAAAAACGTCCGATTTAAATGGGTAGGCAATTTGCTCTAGTATATCACTAAAATTTGTATCTAACATCTGACAAGCTAGTTAGTTCCACTGCTCTCGCGGGTTCATCGACAGTTAATACTGAAACTTCACTCAGAGCAGCTCTTCGGACAGCAGTGAGCTATCTTTCACGCTGTCCGATTCGTCAGATGACATGGAGAGGAAAAAGAAACATTAGTCAAGGAGCTGTCGGCCCACAAAAGAGAAGCAAGAGAAGACAAAGTGGGTTATAAGATGCACATTTAATATTTCCATTCATCCTGTTTGTCTGGCAGCACATTGATCTGCTATGTGTAATGCAAGTGTTAAAATGGTTATTGGGTGAAGTTAGTATTACTTGTTCCTTTTTTTTTTTAACACACTCTCTGCACTAGTCTTTCGAAAAAGCGCCGATTGGACCACCATCGCCCCAACAGCATCTATCGTGCTTGTGTTTAGCTGCCCCTGAAGTTTTTTTCTGCCTCCGAAAAAAGCGACGAGGACAAAGAAACGCGGACGTTGCCGCGCCGCAATTTATCCTGAGATGAAGGAAAAATTGACCCAACACAACAAAATGGAAAAATGTTCCCCACAGTCTGAGTCTGCAGTGAGAGTTACAGTAAGTCGAAGGTTGTAATCAGGACAGCACCAGCTGCAGCAAAGAACAGGACATTTAGTCAACCTACAGTAATAATTGTATTAACATTTTAATTGCATTGGTACATAAAAATAGCCACTGGGTTTGGGTAAAGAAATCCTGAGTTTCTTTTTTCTGATTGTACCTTCATTTCCAGTGCCTGCTAAGGCATTTGGATTGTTTAAAAATATGTATCCAGTAATGTTTTATGAGGGTGCACATTAATTTATTAATTTTATTAATTATTAGTGTATGTTTATTAAACAAATTATGTTTAATAAGTAATCAATCTGCAATAAAATATTCTATTAACATTCTCCAAACTGTCCATTAAGAAACCATTAGTGTCAAGTTACTGTAGATGAATGTCTCTTTCGTGATTAGTAAATAGCTATCAATGTGCGTAATGGGGAAGTGATCGAGTTAACATTGTTATCTTTATGTTCTGTTTGGTTTTTGATTTCTTTGGAAATGTTTGTACATTTGGTGCATTTCTCATAAACTAGCCATTTGGTTAAAGAAAAATAAATCATTTTTTTATTGCTTTTGTAAAAATTGTGTGGTAAAGTAATGAATTTGTTCATTCATTCAATGGAAACTTTTTTTTTATTCAGTTACAGCAATTTTCATGCAATACCTAGTTGTTTCAGCTACTTTAATATCATAATATTGTCAGTCACAGACATTTAATGTATTTTAAAGTCTTCATACTGTACATGTTTAGTTTTGTGTTATGTTTCAATAAAACATTGACCTTATTGGAAATGTGCCATTTTGTGGTTTGATATGAAACCTGAATCCTCTTTCTTGATTTTAGTTACACTAAACCTGCTATGTAGCTGTGATGTACCTGTGGCAGTATTTACAGCACTGGAATGAGGGTTTACGACAATGCTATGCTAGCTGAGTCCTATACAGTGCAAGAAAATAAGGACATTGCTGGAACGCACAGCCTGTCTAGTGGAGTGGGTGAGGTAATGTTATTCCATCAAAGGCTCTTTCAAAAATTCTGGCAAAGATCCCATTTTCAGAAACAATTATTAGTGTAATAACCTCACACAGAGAGAGAGTGTGTTACTGTGGACAGAATTGTGTCAGTGCAGTAGCCTCACACACAGAGAGAGAGAGTGTTACTGTGGACAGAATTGTGTCAGTGCAGTAACCTCACACAGAGACTGAGAGTGTTACTGTAGACAGTTGTGTGTCCCACTGGTACATGTTTTCTCAGAGCACAGTCACACAAAATCTCCCCCCCATGAGAACAGCTCTTGTCAACAATATTGCCAATTGGAATGAGGGTCATCTGTGTAACACCATCGGTAACTGTAACCATGATTGTCACAGTAGTGTGTTGGGGAGCAGCAGTATTCCCAGTTGTTGCTGTAATCAGTGTAGCACCAGTAATAGTCTTTAACATACTTGGCACACTGTTGATCGGGGCGACATGGGGTTCTCTTGACAGTAACAGTGGAGTACTGAGGGGAACAGGGGACATCTTTATAACCATTCCAGCACTGATAGTATGAGTCTTTCAGAGAGCACACACTAACACAACAGTAATCATTATTTTTCTCATCTGTAGTTGTGTAGCACCAGGAGTCACTATAGCCCTTATATCCACACTGATCAGACGCTGTGCAGAGATAACCACTGGCTGTGATAGTCTTGCTGGTGCCCTGGATGTCTGTGGTCAGAGAACATGTTGCAACTCCTCCATCAGACCTGGCCACCTCCCTGTACACAGCACTGGGGGCAGTGAGCACACAAGCCAGTTTGTCTTCCCTGTACAGTGGGGACATAGTGTTGAACCATTCCTTCAAACTCCCAAAATGATGGTCGTAGCCTCCACTTCGGAGGAGAAGATTTTGTTTCTTCAAGTGCTCGCTCTGCATGATCTCTTGTGTTTCCTTGTCAAGCTTGGCCCTCTTGCTCTCTGGGACCATTTGGGAATAATCATCTGTGATCTGGGCTTTAAAAGAATCAATGACTGCAGCCTTTATCAAACTCAATATACGATCCCTGTTTTTGGAATCACCAAAGCACTCATCAGCAAAGAGCTGGATAGTTTCATATTTTCCATACAGATCTTGGAGTCTACCATTCAGTTCTGGCACCAACAAGGGCTCAAGCTGTGATTCTTCTTGGTTTTCACCCAGAAAAGCAAACGAAAATTTTCTCTTCTTATCTGCATGGTCACAGCACACAGCTGTCCAGACGTGACTGGGCACAGACACTCTGTCGTAGTCCCGGGTCCTGTCTCCCTCCTCGTCTTCATGTTGAACAGGGATTTTCCTGTTCTGGTTCGGAACTGTGCCGGTGATCAGGTATGGGAAGCCTCCAAAATTGATGCACTCTTTCTGCAGCTGATCCTTCAGCGCCTTCTCCAGTTTGTACCAGCGCACCCTGTTGAAGCAGGGGTCCATGGGAGCAGCGTTGGTGAGGGTGAAGGTGGCCGTACGGCCCTGGTCACACTGGAAAAGAAAGGGGTTCAAGTGGCCGCGGTCGTAGGACGTGTCCTGGTAGTCTTCGTTGATGGCTTGGGTCGATTTGAGATCAGCGATGCTCAAGCCTGACTTCGCCTCGGTTGTCATCTGTGGCTCTTTGTCCAAGCTGAAAACCTGGGGGAAGGAAGGATTATGGGAAATTGAATGGGGAATCAAAGTTAAAGAAAGAGAGATGTGACAATCCTCTGGATCCCCAAATTGATGACACAATGAAGAGTTGATTTTAGGACAACAGCAGACTGTGATGGAGTCTCAGGTGAGAGGATGAACCGAATTGATCTAACGCTTCATCAACAGTTGCATCAAGTCAGCACTTGGATGTTTGTACAGTATGTTTCATATCTATACATGGCAAGGAGAAAGTAAAGAAAGTAGGGAGACTATAAGTGGCTCTGTGGTAAAGGTGAGGCTTTTTTTATCTTTTCACTACTGACCAATGCACCACAAGTGCCCCTGGCAGTCATTTTGGCCAGCCAATCACGTACCGCGGTACGCCACGGTGGTTTGTGGGTAGATGCGTGCAGTACAGGTTTGTACTGCGAACTTTGAATGGCTGCATCTGTATAGCGCTTTTCTGGACACTCCACCCAAAGCTCTTTACAGGTAATGGGGATCCCCTCCACCAGCACCAGTGTGCAGCCCCACCTGGATGATGCTCCAGTCTGCTCACACACACCAGCTCTCAGTGGGGAGGAGAACAGAGTGATAAAACCAGTTCAGAGAGGGGGGTTATTAGGAGGCCATGACTGGTAAAGGCCAAAGGGAAATTTGGCCAGGACCCTGGGGTTACACCCTTACTCTTTTCGAGAAACACCCTGGGATTTTTAATGACCACAGAGACTCAGGACCTTGGTTTTACATCTCATCCAAAGGACGGTGCCGTTTAACGGTATAGTATCCCTGTCACTATACTGGGGCATTAAGACCCACATAGACCACATAGGCCCCACTAACACCTCTTCCAGAAGCAACCTTGGTTTTTCCCAGGAGTCTCCCCTCCAGGTACTGACCAGACTCACACCTGCTGAGCTTCAGTGGGCTGACAGGGGGTGAATTGCAGGGTGACATGGCTGCTGGCCTAAAGGTTAAGATTAAAGGGCTGGTTTGATCCCAACAGCAGGCGACTCTTCCCTGAGAGAGTTAGATCACGTCATGTTCTGTATCCACACCTCATCCCCTCCACAAACCCTGAACAAGGACATCCAATGCTCGGCTCTACACTAGCTGCCCCAGGTTACCTGCGGCTCCACAAACCAGGTCTGTCTGCGGGCCGGCTGGGTGCTGCAGGACTTCGTGTCGAGTCTGTAGGCGGACCAGAGGGGAATCCTGCTCCCCGTGTCGTACTTGGTGGGAAGTATGAAGTGAAGCCGTCAAGCGACTGGCAGATATCCCTGTATTCCTGCTGGTCACACAAGTTATGGCTATTCATATAAAAAGAGATGTGTTTCAGGGTATCCAAATACAGGCTAGAGAGATAAGTGTTCCCAATTAGCTATTTTTAAGAAACCATGCAGAGATTGAGAAGGCAATTAAGTGTATAAAGGTTTTTTCCTCTGTTTCTGGTCCTTCTCTAAATTAAAAAAAAAATGTGAACTGATGGCTCTTGGGAATTGTGATGTCTCATCCATATGTAATATTCCTGTTAAAGATGTAGTTGAATATCTTGGTATTAAGATTTCCAAAAATCCAAAAATTAGAAATGATCTAAACTTTTCTCCAAATACGCATTCATTTGAGAAAAAACTTGACTTATGGTTGTTAAGAGACCTTTCTTTAAATGGTTGAATACTTTTATTTAAATCTGAGGGCTTATCTAGATTCGTGTGTGCTTCGCTGGTTCTGGATGTACCACCTTCAATTATTAGGAAAATTGACTCTAAACTTTTCAAATTTATCTGGAGGAATAAACCCCATTATCTCTAATTGGGCAGGTTTGTGGCCAACCTGCCACTAGAGGACGTAATTGGCCTTTAATCGATACAGTGGCTGAATATTAGTAAGTTAATTAGTTAATAAATGAAGGTTTTAAAGAGTGCGTTTCCTGCATGGTTATGATCAGTTTTGTTTGTGATGTAAAGGGTCTGACACAGTTGGTACTTAGGATTGCAATGATTAACGGTGGTTTTCACAACTTAAAGAATAAAGAATAATAATTCCTGCACTGTGCTTCTGGGTTCGTAACGTGCTCGTGCCCCTCAGCCCCCTGTCATAGAGTGGAAATACATGAGTGGACATGTACATATCTTATAGGAAGACAACAGAGTTTGGCATCACCGAGGAACAGGATTTATTGAGAGGCAAACTACAAGGCTCCCCGCCACCCCACATGAAAAGTGCAGAATCACTCCAAGGAAACAGGTACACAGCTGACAGTCACTGGTGGAAAATACAATGTATATGAAATTGTTAAACTAGAGGTCATTGGAGAAGCCATTTCTGAGAATGTCCGGCCACCACGCACACATTTGTTGATATTACGATCAGTTCAGCTGGGGTGTCGGTTCTTTTTGTTTTCTGTATGAAGAATCATCTCAATTCACTATTAGTGAGTTATTGAAGTAACCTCACGCAGACAGGAAGAGTGTAACTGTAGACAGAATTGTGTTAGTGCATTAATCTCACACAAAGAGTAAATTTGACTGTAGACAGAATTGTGTTAGTGCATTAATCTCACACAGATAGTAAATATGACTGTAGACAGAATTGTGTTAGTGTATTAATCTCACAGAAAGTAAATTTGACTGTAGACAGAATTGTGTTAGTGCATTAATCTCACACAAAGAATAAAAATGACTGTAGACAGAATTCTTAGTGCATTAATCTCACACAAAGAGTAAATATGACTGTAGACAGAATTCTTAGTGCATTAATCTCACACAGAGAGTAAATATGACTGTAGACAGAATTGTTAGTGCATTAATCTCACACAGAGAGTAAATATGACTGTAGACAGAATTGGGTTAGTGCATTAATCTCACAGAAAGAGTAAATTTGACTGTAGACAGAATTGTGTTAGTGCATTCATCTCACACAAAGAGTAAATATGACTGTAGACAGAATTGTTAGTGCATTAATCTCACACAGAGAGTAAATATGACTGCAGACAGAATTGTGTTAGTGCATAAAACTCACACAGAGAGTAAATATGACTGTAGACAGAATTGTGTTACTGCATTAGTCTCACACAAAGAGTAAATTTGACTGTATGTGTCAGTGCAGTAACTTCACAAACAGAGAGAGAGAGAGTGTTACTGTAGACAGAATTGTGTCAGTGCAGTAACCTCTCCCTCCATTAGAAAAGCTTGTTAACATTGTTGCCAATTGGAATGAGCGTCATCTGTGTAACACCATCGGTAACCGTAACCATGATTGTCACAGTAGTGTGTTGGGGAGCAGCAGAATTCCCAGTTGTTGTTGTAATCAGTGTAGCACCAGTAATAGGCTTGACCATACTTGGCACACTGTTGATCGGGGCGACATGGGGTTCCCTTGGCAGTAACAGTGGAGTACTGAGGGGAACAGGCAACATATCCATAACCATTCCAACACTGATAGTGTGAGTCTTTCAGAGAGCACTCACCAACACAACAGTAATAATAACCTTGCTTTGTGTTGCACCAGGAGTAACTATTGTTCTTATATCCACACTGATCAGACGCTGTGCAGGGATAACCACTGGCTGTGATAGTCTTGCTGGTGCCCTGGATGTCTGTGGTCAGAGAGCATGTTGCACCTCCTCCATCAGACCTGGCCACCTCCCTGTACACAGCACTGGGGGCAGTGAGCACACAAGCCAGTTTGTCTTCCCTGTACAGTGTGGACATAGTGTTGAACCATTCCCTCAAACTGTCAAAACGATAGTAGTATCCCTCACTAAGGAGGATAAGATTTTGTTCCTTCAAGTGCTTGCTCTGCATGATCCCTTGTTTGTCCTTGTCAAGCTTGGCCCTCTTGGTCTCTCGGATGATTTGGGAATCATCATCTGTGATCTGGGCTTTAAAAGAATCAAGCACTTTACTCCTGACTGATGCCAGTATATTTCCACTTTTTTCAGAATCGCCATTGCAGTCATCAGCAAAGAGTTTGATACTTCTGGATCTTCCATACAGACCTGGGAGTCTGAGATTCAGCTCTGCCACTGACAAGGTCTCCAGCTGTGATTCCTCTTGATTTTTACCCAGAAAAGCAAACGAAAATGTTCTGTTCTTCTCTGCATGGTCACAGCACACAGCTGTCCAGACGTGACTGGGCACAGACACTCTGTCGTAGTCCCGGGTCCTGTCTCCCTCCTCGTCTTCATGTTGAACAGGGATTTTCCTGTTCTGGCTCGGAACTGTACCGGTGATCAGGTATGGGTCACCTTCAATATCGTTGCACTCTTTCTGCAGCTGATCCTTCAGCGCCTTCTCCAGTTTGTACCAGCGCACCCTGATGAAGCAGGGTCCATGGGAGCAGCGTTGGTGAGGGTGAAGGTGGCCGTACGGCCCTGGTCGCACTGGAAAAGAAAGGGGTTCAAGTGGCCGCGGTCGTAGGACGTGTCCTGGTAGTCTTCGTTGATGGCTTGGGTCGATTTGAGATCAGCGATGCTCAAGTCTGAATTTGCTTCGCTTGTCATCTGTGGCTCTTTGTCACTGCTGAAAACCTGGGGGAGGAAGAGTTATGAGAAACAAAACTTATAACATAACATAACATTTGTCTTTAGTAAATGAAACAGGGATGGGACAATCATTCAAAGCCCTGAAGGAACGAGACAAGGGCAAGTTGATTTTAGGACAACAGCTGACTGTGATGGAGTCTTGGGAGAGAGGATTGACCAAATTAATCTACTGCTTCATCAGCAGTTGCATCAAGTCAGCAATATCACTTCCTGCTAAAGGACGTGACTGAGTGTGCCACAAGATCTGGTGCCTCTTCTTCACGATAAAAGAAACAAGTGGACGCTCTCTGATCTGCATCTTGTTTAGGGACCTGAGGTGAACTGTCTTGCAGCGTTAGATGTGGTATTATAAAGATTTGCTCAGTAGTGTTTGAGGAATCTGGATTTATGCGTTTTATATCTATCAGAAACAAGAGGAAAGTAAAGAGACAGTAAGTGACTCTGTTGTACAGGTAAGGCCAGACAACTGCAGGGCTGGTTTGATCCCTTGTACGCTATCTCATCCCTTCCAGAAATCCTGCGCAACTACACTAGCTGCCCCAGGTTACCTGCGGCTCCACAAACCAGGTCTGTCTGCGGGTCGGCTGGGTTCTGCAGGACTTCGTGTTGAGTTGGTAGGCGGACCAGAGTGGAATCCTGCTCCCCGTGTCGTACTTGGTGGCGAAGTATGAACTGAAGCCGTCAAGCGACTGGCAGATATCCCTGTCTGTGTCAGATGTGAACCACTCGGGAGTCGTCTTATGGTAGAAGAACTCCTTGCAGTTGCTGAAGCCCGGATCCACCTTGGACCCAGCCTGGTCCGGCCGGGCACAGAGACAGACCAGGGCGAGGAGGAGGCTGGAGGGGGACATGCTGGTGGCGGCGGCTCTGTCTCTCTGCATGAGGACCCGCTGGAAGAGCAGGACACAGATCAGATTGACAGGTCGCTGTGTGTCCCGGTGATCCCTACCACTGTCACCCTTCTGAACCTGCTGAAGAGAAGACCTGCGAATCCCCTGTGAGCCAGATCATGAACCGCCAGCGAGGGGAAAGTTACTGTTCGACCTAATCCGGTGCAGTGGCTGTCCACGTTCATAGTGTGAGGAAGAAGTGGCGAGAAAGTCATCTGAGAAGCTCATCAGCTGCACTGAGCTATGAGAAATTACTTACTGTATAACTGTTGAATCATTGCTCCCCAACCATGTATTAATAAAGCAACTTATTACTGTAATAGATTACTTTCATGAGTAACCGTCCCCACACTGGGTAGAGCACAATAAATCAGATCAGAGGATACTGATAGTGAAAACATGCAGTGATACCAGGCCTCTGTACAAGATAATAATTCAGAAAGATAATTCATGTACGTCAGTATTACAGCACACTAATGTTGAGGGATTCCTATCAGTATTACAGAATATAAACAGTATTACAGTATACTAATGTGAGGTATTAATGTTAGAGTTACAGTACAGTAACAGTGTTACAGTATATTAATGTGAGTTATTCATGTCAGTGTTACAGTATATTAATGTGCGGTATTCCTGTCAGTATTACAGTATATTACCAGTATTACAGTATATTAATGTGAGATATTCCTATCAGTGTTACAGTATAAACGTTTAAGGTTTCCCAAATGTAAGTCCGATACAAACATTCCTTTGTTCCATGATCCATTAAAGCTGTCAACGCAAATGTCAAAGATAAACACAATTTTGACTCTTACAACCCACTTGAGTGCAATATGTTTTGTGATGTGTTAATAATGTTACATGTTGTTATGTGTTATACTGTACATGTGCAATAGAATAATGTACAAGGTTTTTCTTTTTTTTGTAATACTAAAATGTTTTTCTCCTCCCTTTTTGTTTTGGCATTCTATTCTATTTAAATGTACATGAGTGCTGGGTGTCCATAAGCATTTTCCCTCAGGGGACAATACAAATTTCATCTTAACTTATTAATGTGAGGTATTCATGTCAGAGTTACAGTATACTAATATGAGGTATTCATGTGAGTGTTACAGTACAGTAACAGTATTACAGTATATTAATGTGAGGTATTCATGTTAGTGTTACAGTATACGAACAGTATTACAGTATATTAATGTGAGGTATTCCTGTCAGTATTACAGTATATTGATGTGAGATATTATTGTTACTGTTACAGTATATTAACAGAATTACAGTATATTAATGTGAGGTATTCATGTCAGTATTACAGTATATTGATGTGGGATATTAATGTTACTGTTACAGTATATTAACAGAATTACAGCATATTAATGTGAGGTATTCAGGTAAGTGTTACAGTACACTGTATATTACCAGCATAAAAAAAATAATGTGAGTTATTTGTGTCTGTACAATGATAGCTTATAGTGGTGATAAAATTGTCTTACCTCTATCTTCCTGAGTTTCTCTTTCCCACAGTGAAATTCGAACAGCTTTCTCTTACAGGTCACTTGTTCCAAAGCTCTCTGGAAGTGAATGTGAAGGAGGCGAGAGAGCAGACCTGATTCAACTCCCCACCCCAGACACAGAAAGTCCCCCAGACAATACAGATTGACACGGATTTCCCAGAACCCAACTGTTTATGTTCACTGCCCTGCGTGAGGGTGCCAATTCTTGCGCAACACACAATACTTGGACAAACCTGACTTATTTTTCCTGTGTGTCACCAAAATGTGTAAAATGGACTCACAGTGCACACAAAATACTTGACACACTCCATTGTTATAACATCTGTATGTTTTCTGTAACGATCACGGTACAGAAGGTACCTACATACAGTTTGTTCACAGTCACTGTACCAACACCAGATTGTCCTGACAGTAAGTGTGATATTTTATCACAGGCGTGTGGGTGAATACAGAGCCCTTGTGACGCTCAAGGCAGAAGAACTCAGCCGCATGAGGTGATTAAACTGGAAACATGAGTAGAAACTGTACTCAAAAAAATTCTGCAATTTCCCTCACGGGGTCAATAAAGTATCTATCTATTAGAAAGGCTTGTTCTCTAGCTCCTGTTCGGAATAACTGACCTCTGCACTGAGGCCACTGGAATAGTGACAAATATGGCTGAGCTGTGCAAACATTTCTGAGCTGTGCAAACATTGTCATGGTCCCAGCTGTGTGATTAAAGATTAAAAAAGGTCAAAGACACTGTGATAATATTAACTTAACCTTCATTAAGCTTGTTTTGCAGATATTGATATTGCAGTCTTCATTTATTTTAGAATTCAGTCACTAAAACTACAGTGTGTATTTAGATACTTTTACTTCACCCCTAATAAGTCTGTCACCCTGTGGGCAGGACACAAGAACTCAGCATGATCACATACAGATACTCTCATCACAGGCCTCTTCCCCTTCCTTCATCAAGATCTGTGCTGGGCTGCTCCAGAGAGGCCTTGTCTGGAGGAATAAGACTCAAGGAGGTGATCTTGATTGAACCTCGAGTATTCTTGGAATTTTCTCACTGGGAAGGAGAGGAGTAACAGATTTTTCATGGAGAATCCTGGCAGGAATCTTCTCGTTTGCCAGTGAACGATCCCTCCATCCATCTTGGAACACCTTCATCCAGTAAAGGGTTTGCAGGCACCACTCCTGGCAGGCACCAGGCACAAGGCAGGGTACACCCTGGGAGGGATGCCAGTCCACCACAGGGCAGGGGCAGACACAGACACACACATTCACACCAGGGTCAATTTTCCCAGAAGCCAATGAACGCACCAGTAAGTCTTTGGACTGTGGAGTACAGTGGAGCACCTGGAGGAAACCCACATGAACACAGGATGAACATACAAACTCCACACAGACAGCACACAAGGACCGGAACTGAACCCAGGGCCCCAGCGCTGTGAGGCAGCAATGCCCACCACTGTGCCACAATGGCACCCACCTAATGTCATGACTATTGTCCCCCCTCCTTAAGGGTGCTCCAGCCCTTTCACTAAAGACTTTATTCTGTGCACCTGTTTCCCAATTCCCAGCCCACCTTAAAAGCCAGGCGCTGACGCTCATCCGGGCTCTGCATCTGATTTCCATATCGTGCGAGTCCGGGACCAGGAAGCGCCTGGTCCCGTTAAGGTTTTAACCTCGGTTCCCGTTCCTGTTCCCCGTCCGCCGGTTCCGACCCGGCCTTCGTGGTTTTTAATTCCTTCCTCTGATGGATCTCCTGGTTTTGGACTTACCCTTGCGTTTTGGATTTTCCCTAAGGACTACTCTTTGGGATTGTTCGCCTCGGCCACACCTCCCCCGTGCACCAGCGCACCTTGGACACGCCCCCCTGTCTTCAGCCCCGTTTTCCTGCATGACGTTTCCCCAGTGTTTCCCCACTTCGTCGGACTGTGTCGTCCGCATAGGGTCCGGAAAGAACTGTTCATTACACCTAATTAGTGTTTGCCTTCCATTAACATTGCAAGTAATACAGTATATTAATGTGAGGTATTAGAGGAGTAAGATCCTTGAGTCTTACTCCTCCAGACAAGGCCTCTCTGGAGCAGCCCAGCACAGATCTTGATGAAGGAAGGGGAAGAGGCCTGTGATGAGAGTATCTGTATGTGATCATGCTGAGTTCTTGTGTCCTGCCCACAGGGTGACAGACTTATTAGGGGTGAAGTAAAAGTATCTAAATACACACTGTAGTTTTAGTGACTGAATTCTAAAATAAATGAAGACTGCAATATCAATACCTGTACCTTCTCACCTTCTGTACCGAGATTGTTACAGAAAACATACAGATGTTATAACAATGGAGTGTGTCAAGTATTCTGTGTGCACTGTGAGTCCATTTTGCACATTTTGCTGACAAACAGGAAAAAAAAGTCAGGTTTGTCCAAGTATTGTGTGTTGTGCAAGAATTGGCACCCTCACGCAGGGCAGTGAACATAAACAGTTGGGTTCTGGGAAATCCGTGTCAATCTGTATTGTCTGGGGGACTTTCTGTGTCTGGGGTGGGGAGTTGAATCAGGTCTGCTCTCTCTCCTCCTTCACATTCACTTCCAGAGAGCTTTGGAACAAAGTGACCTGTAAGAGAAAGCTGTTCGAATTTCACTGAAGGAAAGAGAAACTCAGGAGGAAAGAGGTAAGACAATTTCAAACATCTCAGGATGAACATACAAACTCCACATAGACAGCACACAAGGACCAGAACTGAACCCAGGGCCCCAGCGCTGTGAGGCAGCAATGCCCACCACTGTGCCACAATGGCACCCACCTAATTAGTGATAGGCCTTCCATTAACATTGCAAGTAAACCAGTCAGTGAAAGACCCTGTCAGGGATGAAGACAAGGCCAAGGAACCAGCTGAACAAACCTTTTCTTCTCCCGGCAAAGGTGACAGCAATCAGAGCTGAGAATAAATGCCAGGAGGACTGTAATCCCCAAATGGTCTGCTTTCTTTCCCTCAAATCAATAAAAACTTTTGTACCATGTGACATAACTGCCAATGGAACGTCTTTTCAAAATATTACAGAAACGCAACAACCAAAGTTCTAGATTTGAGCCAAACATTTTATTTCTTGGAACAATGCACAGAAGAAAAGGAAATATAGCCCCAATTGTACCCCACCTCTCCCAGCCCATCATCCCCACCATCAAGGTGACCCCCCTATTGTTGGTACCCAACAATAGTGGTACCCCAGACAATCGGAGGAGTCCAAGCCCCTCTGCTCAGCCGCAGAAGGAGGAGATACAGAGATACAAGGAAAGCAGAAGGGTTTTATTCTAATTCCTGCCCAAATCCACCACCACAGTGTCCCTGCACCCCCACACAGCTGGTCCGGAAACAACACCGTGTGCAGTTCACTGAGGTAACAGTCCACCAGAAAGCCCATACTTACCACTTCTACTGTAAAAAGAGCTTTGTCTTTATTACAGCAACTTTGTCAAGCTGGAGTCTTCTTCTCCAGCCTCCACTGACACAGCTTGAGATCAAAGGTCAGGGAAGGCAGGTCATTGAATGCAGGTTGAGCCTCAGGCCTGGCTCAGCAGCTCTCCTCCTGCTTCTGTGCTGAAGGAAAGCGCAGCAGGCGAAGAAGGTACAGGAACGTACAGGAACGTACAGGAACGTACGGCAAAGGCAGATCTCCAAATCTCTGATCCTAAAAACTAGGGAAAGGGAATGTCCGAAATTGTGACCATTCTTGTTGTCTCAATAAAGCTTCAACCAGCATCTCCATACCTAATGGGACCAATAAAGAGGGCAGCTCACTAACTCTGATTTTGGTTGCTTGAGGTGTTTCTGGTTGCGAGTTTCAATTTCTGCTTGAATAAAGTCTTTCCGAGAGAAAGATTTAAGTAGTAGATACTGTAGATGGGTAGAATCACACAAAATCTGGGGAGAGAAGGAGTTTGTCCATTAGCCACAGCTGTCCTGGCTAATGAACGCCTAAAGACAAGCCGCAGCTGTGGGGGCCCTTAAAGACACACTGAGTACCTCCCCGGAGGGACGAGCAGATCCCCGCAAGGGGAGAATCTTCCAGTGACAGGCCCACAGGGGACTCTCCGGTGGGGAGAGAGCGTCAAGGCCGTTGGTTTTTTGTTTTCATTTTCTTTTCTTTTCAGCGTGTCCCGCGGTGTACCTCCACGGGGGCAGGCTGACCTTTTCTCCCACTGTCCTGCCATGAACCTTTGGGTTGATAGGGTAAGACCAGCCTGGGCGCTTCTATGCCCCCTGAAACAGGGGCGGTCCAGTCTGCACCTGTCTTTTTCCTTTTAAATTGTTTTTTCCCTTTCTTGTGTTTTTTGTGGTTTCTGCTAGCCTCACGCTGGTACCTCCGCCCCCTCAGAAGGGGCATTGACTTTTACTGGCGTTCGCCGCGGCTCCTCCCACTCTCGCACTGCCACACCGCCAAGCGCCTGCGGACAAGTTCCAACATAGACTTACAGCAGCGCGATCTACACTAGCGCTCTGGACGCACCAGGGGAAACTGTTTCTCTGTTTCTCTGGTGATTTTTCAAGCTGCTTGACTGGCTAAAACTCTTCCCGCACTGGCTGCAGCTGAACGGCTTCTCACCAGTGTGGACTCGCCGGTGCTCTTTCAAGTGGACGGCACAGCTGAAGCTCTTCCCAGACTGTGGGCAGCTGTGAACTCACTGGTGCCGCTTGAGGTCGTTCGAGTAAACAAAGCTCTTCCCACCCTGACCGCAGTCACAGGGCCGCTCCCCCGTGTGGATCCGCTCGTGGCCCTTCGGGACCCCGGAGTGGCCGAAGCTCTTCCCACACTCCCCGCGGGTGTGCAGCCGCTCCCCCTTGTGGACGCGCCGGTGCTTCTTCGAGCTGCTCGAGCCCCGCCCGCACTCACCGCGGGTGAAGGGCCGCTCGCCGATGTGGGTCCGCCGGTGCTCTCTCAAGGTGCAGCTGAAGCTCCTGCTGCACAGGCTGCAGCCGTAGGGCCGATCGCCCGCGTGGGTCTGCCGGTGCTTCTTCAAACTGCTCACGTGCGAAAAGCTCTTCCCGCACCGACTGCAGCTGAACGGTCTCTCCCCGGTGTGAATCTGCTGGTGCTCCTTCAGGCTGCTGGAGCGAGTGAACCTCTTCCCACACTGACTGCAGCTGAACGGCCTCTCATTCCGCGTATTAATCCTCACCGAGTCGGTCTTCCTCCCTCTCAGGCCCTGCTGCAGCTCGGTCTCCTCTTTAATATACAATTTCTTGTATTAGCAATTTGTCTCTCAAAGATCCCTAATCGTTTGAGAAAACGAAACGAACACCCTTCAGAAAGCTAAGCTTTTACTCGAAGGCATCCTATGCTGTTAGGACGCAGACTCCACCGCCGCTGACCCCAGGAGGAGCCGCCTGTTCCCGGTCTGCTCCTGCCGCCGACTCCTTCTCCAACAGCCGGGACCTCAGCGCTTCGGTCTCCTGCTTCACTCAGGCTGTTTCCACCTCCGGACGCGCCAATCCGCTGGCAAGCCGTGTGATTTCAAGCTCCGCCGATCTGCTCAGAGATGCCTCCGAAAGGCGGGCCAGTCGGTTCTGCAAAGCGACACCAGAATCTGACCCCAGAAGAGATCTGCAGCTTCGCCCCTCTGGGTTCGTAAATTAGAGACAGATTCCGACATCCCGAGTCTTTCCGACGCGATTCTGGTAGGACAGTGATCCGTCCCTGAAGCTGTGTCGTTGTCCTGAGCTTGCACCTTCGTCACGCAGGTGACGTCATTCTGCCTTGTCACAGCGGCAACTCAGGTCAACCACCACTCAGCTTTTTTTTTATTATTTTTATTTTTGCTTAACAGAATAACAAAAATCACAATACAAACAAGAGGACATATAACAGTTCAAGACAAAAAGATTGTCAGGGGTACATATTACTACATAAATTCAAGTTATGAAAAAAGATTGAACAAATTAAATAAAAATAATGTCCGCACCGCTTTCATATTTTTGCACTTCAAAATAGTCTCCAAATACCCCCTTACATCCATTTTAAAATGCTCAAACAAAGGGGTCTTCCCAGACCACCTCATTTTATGTATATAATAAAGTGCCATTATAATAATTAAATTGATTACAAACAAAATTTTTACATTGTTTTCGATGGGGATGAAACTTAACATAACATCTTTTTCATCAAAACAAATATCAATATTGGTTTCTTTTTTAATATAAGTTTACAACTTTTACCCTGGGACATGCTGAATAGTTTCAGGGTATTGGCACAAAAAACACATTTGTCATCTATATTATTTTTAAATTAAGAGTCTTAAGAGTCTTAACTGGGTAAATTCGATGAATTCTTTTTTATGAAACCTCCTTAACCTTATCGGTTATACAATATTTATTGGGCATCATCCAAATATTTTTCCAGTCAATGCGTTTTCCAAATGAGGAATTCCAATATATTGTAACCGCAAGTACATTATCATTTTTCAACAGGGATCTGTCCCGATTGTAGTCCCGATTGTAGTCCCTCCTCCTTAAGGGCGTTCCGGCTCTTTCACTTCGGACCTGATTTTGTGCACCTGCCCCTTGTTCTAGACTCCTGCCAGCCCACCTTAAAAGCCAGGCGCTGATGTTAATCCGGGCTCTGCTCTGGTTTCCGCACCAGGCGAGTCCGGGACCTGGAAGCGCCTGGTCCCGTTAAGGTTTTATTTTCTGTTCCCGTTTCCCCTGCTGGTTCCGACCCGGTTCCTGTTTTTAATCTCCTGTTTTGGATGGATCACCCGGCCATGGACTTTTCCCCTGTTTTTGGATTCTCCTTTGAAATTCTCCCTGGATCGTTTGCCTCGGCCACACCTCCCCCAAACACCAGTGCACCAAGGACACGCCCCCTGTCTTCATCCCCGTATCCTGCATGACTTTTCCCCCCGTATTTCCTTCACTTTTCCTTGGATTGTGTCGTCCGCATAGGGTCCGGAAAGAACTGTATCGTTACAGGATCCCAAAAAATTGGTTATTCCATCCACAATTCAAAATGTCCTTTCCTTGTAGTCTAATGTGAGCTGTAAATTCTTCCAACGTTTCTAAAGACTACTATTACAATTCCTTAAAAGAGTTAATATTTCCCCAGAAATCACATTAATTACAGTGAAATACTGATTTAAATGAATAGAAATATTGTATCTATTAACAAACTCGGTGTAACTATATATTTCACCACCAGCATTGATTAATTGTTTAATCCAAATTATACCATTCTTGACCCAATTTTAAAAAAATAAGGTTTTATGTCTAATTTTTATATATCTGTTGTTCCAAATAGTAAATCTATAAGGGGAGAAGTTATGTTCATACATAAGTGACCACGTTAGAAGTACTTGTTTATGAAAACTAGCAAGTTTCAAGGGGATTTCTCCAATGTCAAAGTTACACTTCAGTAAAAACTCTATACCCCCTACTTCTTGAAATATCAAATTGGGGATTATATGCCATATACTTTGCTTATTTTTGAAATAGTTTTGTATCCATTTAATCTTAAAAGTAGCACTAGATGTCCTAAAATCTAAAACATTTAAGCCCCCTCCTGCCTGTGGACAACAATTAATCTCTTTTTTAAGATAATGGGGTTTATTCCTCCAGATAAATTTGAAAAGTTTAGAGTCACTTTTCCTAATAATTGAAGGTGGTACATCCAGAACCAGCAAAGCACACACGAATCTAGATAAGCCCTCAGATTTAGACAAAAGTATTCGACCATTTAAAGAAAGGTCTCCTAACAACCATAAGTCAAGTTTTTTTCTCAAATGAATGCATAATTGGAGAAAAGTTTAGATCATTTCTAATTTTTGGATTTTTGGAAATCTTAGTACCAAGATATTCAACTACATCTTTAACAGGAATATTACATATGGATGAGACATCACAATTCCCAAGAGCCATCAGTTCACATTTTTTTTAATTTAGAGAAGGACCAGAAACAGAGGAAAAAACCTTTATACACTTAATTGCCTTCTCAATCTCTGCATAGTTTCTTAAAAATAGCGTTGTGTCATCAGCTAATTGGGAGCACTTTATCTCTCTAGCCTGTATTTGAATACCCTGAAACACATATCTTTGTATATGAATAGCCATAACTTGTGTGACCAGCAGGAATAAAAATGGGTTTATGGGACATCGTCATCGAATTCCTCTACCAATTCTAAATCTATGAGAGGTTCCATGAGCCAATTTAACAGAGCTGTTACCCTGATTGTACAAAGTTCTAACTACCTTCTGAAAATACTCACCAAAGCCAAACAAAATTGAGAGTTTCAAAAATAAAAGATTGTTCAATTGTGTCAAAAGCCTTATAAAAATCCACAAATAGAATAAAGCTATCCTGACTTATAAGTTCACCCTAGTCTATAATGTCCAACGCCAATTGAATATTGTTACATATATGTCTTCCTTTCATAAAACCTGATTGTGACTCATCAATAATTGAGTCAAGGCCTGTTTTCAGTCTCTCTGCTAAAACAGACGCTAGAATCATTATTAATTAAAGTGATAGGTCGCCAATTGTCTGTCAACAAATGATCTTTATCTGGTTTTGGAATTATGGTTATTAAGCCCTGAGTCATTGAGCTTGGTAAAACTCCCTTGTCAATTGATTCCTTAAACACCAGAAGAAGAAATTCAGCCAAATCAAAAGGTTTTATAAAATTCAGTGGTAAGGCCATCATTACCAGGAGATTTGTTAACCTTGAGCTTACTAATAACTTTCTTAAAAAATGGATATCTCTTCATCACAGATGACTTTAAACCCTTCATCTATAGTTTTAAAGTCTTCTTTTAATGAATTAGGAAAATCACACATTTTATCCATAGAACATGCCTTACTAGTATATAACTTACAATAAAAATCTGATACATATCTTGAAATTGCTACAGGATTTTGAGTTTCACAGCCATCTATATTAAGTTTACTAAGTGATGTATAATCTCCATTCTTTTTTTCCAAATTATAAAAGTGTTTTGAGTTTTTTTCACCTTCCTCCAGCCATCGTTTTCTGGATCTAACAAAAGCTCCTTTTGCTTTTTCTATGTAAAGTTCATCCAGCTCAGCTTGCAGTCCAACTAATTTACAAGTATCTGCTTGATTGGTATTGCTGTCATCAGTAAGATCACAAAGTGCCTTAATAACGTCCTCTTCCTTTTAATATTTTATTAGAACGTACAGCTTCTTTACTTCTTTTTATGGCAATTAATCTTATCTTATTCCCAGTTTGGGCTATATGAATTTGTTAATTGAGCTCGCCTCCAATGTGTTTGTGTAATTTCCTTAATTTCCATTTTAAAGCTGTCATTTTCCAAAATCCTATTATTAAGTTTTGTGTGATTGCAAAGTAAAAGTCTTTTAACCTTCATCCAGAACTACATTGTTTCAACATAAAAGACCCCCCCCCACCCCCACCCAAACCTCAACCTTATTCTTGGTAACCCGCGAAGTTTAAAAAGGTTACGAGGGAGAGGTCACGAAGGAGCAATGAGAAGTACACTATTCCTTGTACCAGTTATAGTTTAATGTCATTCATATAACATTCAGAAGAATAACTCATACAGGTGACTATGCTACAGGACAAATGCACTATTGACAAAGCAGTTTGAATCAACAAATCTAACACAATAAAACCTTCAGTTCTGGTTGGATTTACTGAAGCAGATTCGGGAGGACTGAAACGTCTCTGGTGATTACGTGGAAGAAACATTAGATAAGATTTTGCCTTCTCAAAATAATAGAAGTATATATCTTTCACCATATCTTTTGTAACGCTTACGGCCACCAACGAGCGTGTAAGAGCCGGCTTACCAGAGCGGTGACGTCACCGCCCTTCCCTGTGATAGCAGGGCCCACAGCCGCTGGGCTGGGGGGGAGATCTCTCTTTAGCTCACCAGGCTGGGTCCCTGTTGAGTGACGCCGGAGGCCCGGGTTCGAGGCCCCGACGGTGGGGGGGCCGACCTGATGCAGGCAGCAGGCGAGGGCGCCCACGTGAACCCCGTAGCGTTGCACTTTTAATTTGGTGCATTTACGTGATTTCTATTTGATTCATTGCAACGGCATTTACTGAACCCCAACGGATCTTCAACAATTCTGGTTTCCTTATATCGCCTTGGAACTTTGACGACAGATGAGAGATGATCAGCCCTTCCCCCCCTTGGCAGATCAGATCACAACCTTGCCCTGTTTACACCACTATACGAGCCTATTGTCCAGCGCTAACCTGCGACCATGAGGACTGAGAGGAGATGGTCTCAGGAGGCTATGGAGGATCTACGTGGTGCTCTGGAAGTTACCGACTGGGATGTGCTGTGCGAGCCACATGGGGACGACAGACAGCATGGCGAACCGTGTCACTGACTACATTAACGTCTGTGTAGACAACACCATCCCCACCAAAGACGTACACTGCTTTCCCAATAACAAACCCTGGATCACCAGCGACCTGAAGGCTCTTCTGAATGACAAGAAGAGAGCCTTTAGGAGGGGGGACAGGGAGGAGGTCAGGCGTGTACAGAGGGAACTAAAGCAGAAGTTAAGAGAGAGCAAGGACGCCTACAGGAGGAAGGTAGAGGACAAGCTGCAAAGGAATAGGGTGAGGGATGTATGGAGCAGCATGAGAGAGATCACTGGTTTCAAACAGGCTGGAGGTGTAACAGAGGGGAACCTGGAGATGGCCAACGGGCTGAACCAGTCCTTTAACAGGTTTGATTCGGGGCCCTCTGTGGCTCAACACCCATCCCCCCACAGCCACACGCTCCCTAAGCCCTCACAGCTGCAACTGCCCAACACCTCCTCCATCCCCCCACAATCATGGCCGCCTACAGCTACGACCCCCAACAGCTACTCACCCCGCCATCCCCTGCAGCTGCCATTCTCCAACACCTCCACCATTAACACCTGCAGCACCTACAGCGCTCTGAGCACCATCCCCCAGGCCAGGCTGACCATCATGGCTGACCAGGTGAAGAAGGAGCTGAAGAGGCTGCACCAGGGTAAGGCCACAGGACCAGACAACGTCTGTCCCAGAGTTCTGAGGGCCTGTGCTGATCAGCTGAGTGAAGTGCTCCAGCGACTGTTCAACCTGAGCCTGCGCTTGGAGAGAATCCCTGTGCTCTGGAAGACATCATGCCTGGTTCCGGTACCAAAGAAAGGGCGCCCCTCTGTCCTCAACGACTACAGACCACTTGCACTGACTTCTCACGTCATGAAGACACTGGAGAGGCTGGTCTTATCCCACCTGAGACCCCCGGTTAGCTCATCACTGGACACCCTACAGTTCGCCTACCAGCCCAGTGTTGGTGTGGAGGATGCGATCATCTACATGCTGCAAGGGGCCTACTCACACCTGGACAGGGCTGGCAACACCGTAAGGATCATGTTTTTTTACTTCTCCAGTGCCTTCAATACCATCCAGCCCTTACTACTAAGGAGGAAGCTGGAGGAGATGCAAGTTGATGCCTCCATGATCTCATGGATCACTGACTACCTGACAGGCAGACCACAGTCTGTGAGACTGCAGAACTGTGTGTCTGAACAGGTAGTGAGTAACACAGGGGTTCCTCAGGGGACGGTTCTTTCTCCATTACTCTTCACTCTCTATACTTCGGACTTTAAGTACAACTCAAAGTCATGCCACCTGCAGAAGTTCTCAGATGACTCTGCAATTGTGGGATGTATCAAGGGTGGGCAGGAGGAGGAGTACAGATTAACAGCTTTGTGGAGTGGTGTGGGGAAACATGGCAAAGACTAAGGAGTTGGTGATAGACTTCAGGAGGAAGAGGGTCCAACCTACTTCTGTCTGCATCCATGGGAGTGGCACGGAGATAGTTGATTCACACAAGTACCTGGGAGTGCACATCGACGATAGACTGGAATGGACTAAGAACACTGAGGCCATCTACATGGTCAGAGCCGACTTTACTTCTTGAGGAGGCTCAGGTCCTTTAACATATGTAGTAAGATTCTACATATGTTCTATCAGTCTGTTGTAGCGAGTACTAATTTCTACGCGGTGGTGTGCTGGGGCTTTGGGACTAGAGCAGGGGATGCCAACAGGTTGAACAAGCTCATCAAAGAGCAAGTTCTGTCATTGGGTTTGACTGGACCCCCTGGAGGTAGTGGCTGAGAAGAGAATGGTGTCCAAATTAATGACCATCATGGACAACGTCTCCCATCCCCTTTATGACATTCTTGTGAGAATGAAGAGCACGTTCAGCAATAGGCTGATCCATCCACGGTGCGACAGGCAGCGCTACAGGAGGTCATTCTTGCCTTCTGCCATAAGACTTTACAACTCGTCCACTGTGTGTCTGGGGAGGGCAACACTGACCTGTTTTGGGACTAAACCTGAATCCTCTGTTTACAGCTGGTTTTCTGTTTACAACTGGTGTGCAATATATGCTTGTGGATAATGTGCAATATATTTATACTGTGCAATAGATCTTCTTGTGTACTGTACACTCTGGTTTGTTTTTGTATATTCTGTACTGTGTGCAATTCTCTATACTACATTTTATTGCACTTCTCACTGCCTGTGCTTACTGTATTGTACTGTTGTATTATTGTATTGTTACATTACACTATACTGTGTTGACTGTGCTTGGCTGTTGTTGCACTGCAATTTCCCTCAGGTGATTAATAAAGTATGTATCTAGTGTTTTTAGCGTTTGTTAGCTTCAATGCTGCTTCTGAAAGTGGGCTGTCGGTGATGGAGTTTCTGACTCATACGAGCAAATAGCAGGAAAAGGCATCAGAAAAGATTTTCCTGATCTCAGTCTGGAAATATCTTTTGAATTCTTTCCGTAATGATCCGTCCAGCAAGCAGTCTCATGCCTTATTAGACAAGACATTGATTCCAAAAGGACAAATTCCAGTTCTTTTTGGATGCGAGCTGGAATCGGAGGAAAAACAAACGTCGATCCTGGGGAAGTGTGTAAGTCTGGCAGAAGAGCATGTAGGACCGTGGTGTTAGAGCAGGTCTGTGGCAGACACACGGCGACGTGGATCTACGCTGGCGCTCCGAGCCCGCTAGGTGCAGCTGAGTGGCCGCTCGCCCGCGTGAACCCGCCGGTGCCCTCGTAAACCGCTAACATGTCTGAAGCTCCTCCCGCACTCGTCGCAGCTGTAGGGTCGGTTCCCTGCGTGAACCTGCTGGTGCTTCTTCAGGGTGATGAGCTGAGCGAAGCTCTTCCCGCACCGGGCGCAGGTGTAGGGCCGCTCCCCGGTGTGCGCGCGCAGGTGAATCCTCAAGCCCAAGCGGCTGAAGCTCTTCCCGCACTGAGGGCAGCCGTAGGGCCGCTCGCCGGTGTGGGTCCTGCGGTGCTTCTTCAGGTCGCCCGAGTAGCTGAACCTCCTGCCACACTCGTCGCAGCCGAAGGGCCGCTCCCCCGTGTGGACGTGCTGGTGCGCCTTCAAGCTGCTCGGGCGGCTGAAGCTCCTGCCGCACTCGTCACAGCTGAAGGGCTTCTCGCCCGTGTGGCTCTGCTGGTGCCGCCGCAGGTGGCTGGAGCAGCTGAAGGTCCTGCCGCACTGGGGGCAACTGTGACCCGCCAAGGGCCCCCCCGCCGCGCCGTCGCCCGTCTGGCCGGCGGGTCTCCCCCCCGGGTGGGTCCGCTGGTGCCGCCGCAGGCTGCTGGAGCAGGCGAAGCTCCTGCCGCAGTCGCCGCAGCCGTAGGGCCGCTCGCCGGTGTGGACGCGCTGGTGCTTCTTCAGGTTGCAGAGCTGAACGAAGCTCCTGCCGCAGTCGCCGCAGCTGTAGGGCCGCTCGCCCGTGTGGATCCGCAGGTGCTTTTTTAAGCTGCTCGAACAAATGAACGTCTTTCCACAGTGGACGCATTTGAACGGTCTCTCGCCTGCGTGAGTCTGCTGGCGGTTTGGCGAATTGTTGGAGAGACTACAGCTCCCGCCACACTGATTACGGCAGGAATGAAGAGCACGTTCAGCAATAGACTGATTCATCCGCGGTGCGACAGGCAGCGCTACAGGAGGTCATTCTTGCCTTCTGCCATAAGACTTTACAACTCATCCACCTTGCGTCTGGCAGAGGCAACATTGACAGTGACCTGTTTCTGGACTGAACAGTAAACTGCTACATCTGTTCTTTTTCTTTTCCCGTTTACAAGCGGTTTTGTGCAATATATGCCAGGGACCCGTGCAATACATTTATATTTATATTTATATCTATATTTACATCTATATATTCATATGTGCAATACGATGTTTCTGCATACTGTTCTGTTCTAGTTTG
This sequence comes from Lepisosteus platostomus, assembly GCF_059453375.1. Taxonomy (NCBI): domain Eukaryota; kingdom Metazoa; phylum Chordata; class Actinopteri; order Semionotiformes; family Lepisosteidae; genus Lepisosteus; species Lepisosteus platostomus. The sequence continues at coordinate 13,676,166 of NC_142616.1, forward strand.
TTCTTTGTGTGTCCTGGACTGTGAGTAACTCTTTTAGTGCACTTCTCACTGTACTGATTGTATTGTATTATTATTATTATTATTATTGTATCATTCGTTTCACTGTGGCTGTGTTGTCTGTGTTAAGCTGCTGTTGCACTGCAACGGGATCAATAAAGTATTTCTCTATGACGGGTCGGACTTTTATTCTGAAATAGCGCAGCTCCCTGGTTTCGAACGGTGTGTGTTGGGGGCGGGAGCAGTGTCTGCCCATGATGACGTCACACGCGCGACAGGCGCCGCAGTTCGGCGACACAGCTGCACGGAGAGATGTGTCTCATGACGGACTCGCTTCTCGCCGATGGCGAGTCAGTGTTCCCGTGATTTTTAAACCCTTCTCCCGATAGCCGTGAAGCAGGAGAGGGAAGCGCCGAGGCCCCGGCTGCTGGAGAAGGAGTCGGCGGCAGCAGCAGTCCGGGGACAGGCGGCGGTGGGGTCCGGGTCTGTCCCGGGTCACAGAGGAGCCGCTCTTGTCTGTCGGCCGGCGCTCTTTGGTTGTTTTGAACCGGCCGTAGCTCCAGGAAGTACGTCCTGAGAGGGGCTGTCGGCGTTTTATCAAACATTAAATAAGAAAAGAAAAGTTAACAGAAAAAAAAAAACATAACTATTTTTGCCGGACACAATCTGAAGGCAGCAAGTCATCGTTTTACATACGACAATTGTACTTTTTTTGCACGTTTTGATGGACTTCAAATATTGCATTTCCACCGCCAAGAGAGCTCTGGGTTAGGGGGGGCGGAGGGTGCAGACGCCGTATTTGGCCGGCTGACCCGTTAGCCGAGTCGTGGACAGTGTGGGCTGCTGGAGAAGGAGTCGGCGGCGGTGGGGTCCGGGTCTGTCCCGGATCACAGAGGAGCCGAGAGGGAGAGGGACAGGGGCCGGTAAGTGTGGACGAGCTGCGGGCTGGAGTCACCCGGACTGAAATACCGGCCCTCCTGTCGGATAAAACCCCTCCGGGTCCTGTCCGCTTTGCTCATGGGGCCGGATTGATTTCCTTGGAAGGGGAGATGAGGGCTCGTGTATTTTGTTAGCCTCTTTTTCACGTGAGAAACGATTTACTGAATCTGACTGCAAGGCAGGGCTGACACACGCACAGGAACTCACACCTTACAAGACTCGCTTCAGAATACCGCTTTTCCAAACGCAATGTTGTCAGATTTCAACTGACGGTTCCCGACAGTACTGGAGTCCCCGCGCGTAATAATTAGAGATTGGTGCTGGTAACAAGCGTGTAAAAAAGACCCAAGGACCATCATCATGTACAGTTTAAGTAGATTTGTAGCTAGTCGCTTTTGTCTTAAAACCTAATCTTTTCCACAAGCGTGGCACCTGGAAACCTTAGTCAACAACAGCTCGGTAAACATTAGCAACCGTAGTTTATCACCTGCGTTCCAACTCGCACAGTTTTCAGTATTACTGTGAGTATAATGTTATTTTGTTAGGTTCATTATTGGTTTGACTTCAACTAAAACCCCCGGGCTACATCATTAAATGTAGTAACTAAATAAGTAACCTGAAATTCCAGGCACACATTAGAAGTTCAGTTTATTTATTTTGAATCAGACGATTTGAATTACACCCATCTGTCCATCTTCGAACCACTTCTCCCAGCCCAGCATCACAGGGGAGCTGGAGTCTATCCCAGCAAGCACCGGGTGCAAGGCAGGGTACAGCCTAAAGGGGACGCCCGTCCACCGCGCAGCGCACACACACCAGGGCCAGTTCTCCCAGAAGCCAATTAACCAGCAGTATGTCTCTGGACTGTGGGAGAAAACTGGTTCACCCAGAGGAAATCCCATGAACACAGGGAGAACATGCAGACTCCACACAGACAGCACCGCTGGAACTGACCCCAGGGCCCAGGGCTGTGAGGAGGCAATGCTGACCACCACCACCATTGTTGTATATGTTTTTTGAGAGACAGGGACTTCGTTATAAATGTTTTCCTTGGAAAAATAATGTCAGCTGTAGTTAAGATACATCCACACACTCTTAACGCAGATTAATACACTGAGAGCTTTTTGATTTTTAAGACTGACTCTGCCACTAGGTTTGTGTGATTAATTCTTTTATGCACCAAACTTTAATAATAAAGTTATAATAATAATAAATAATATTTTATAATAATAAAGTTTGGTGCATAAAAGAGCTAAAGCTCCCATGCTACTGCATTTCCCGCTAGCCTGTTGTCTTTGTGTGTCATCTCATCTTGCAGTTTCAGCCGTGTGCATGTGCCCTAGACAAGGTAAAATACCAAACTGTGATATTTTGTGGTTTTGCTACTTAATGTACCACTGCTGTGGGATTGTCCTGATTCAGTATAGCAGAACGTGTGTGAATGTGGAGTAGTGTTACTTCAGATTTGTCTTGTACTTTTTCCATGGACTCTTGCAAAATGCCAAAAAAAGGCACAGCTTTCCTCGGCTGAATTCTTTGTGATGTTTTCTCTGGGTGTTTCACATTAAATAATGCTTTTATTATCACAAACTACACTTCTTCCCTGGTTGAAGAAGGAAAACTCAGTTGTCTATTAAGCTTTCTAAACGAGTCGGTATGTGTGAGGAAGTAAATGAATGAGTATATATGATGGAGTACTGTGTATGCATGCCTATAACTGAGGGAGTATATGTTTGAGTGTATATATGAGGAGGAATCTTTGAGGGAGTTTTTTGAGGAAGTGTATATACAATAAAAGCTTTTTTCTATAATTATTTCTCTGACTGTTTGTGCTCAGACTCTGTAAGAATGACCTAATTGTCACTATCCCATATTTTAAACATACATCCCTATTTTGTGTTTATCCTAGTCCAGTGCTTGTTGTGTGTGCTGCAGGGCTGGTCGGAGGCTCTCAGCTGAGTCTCCCAGTGCAGCTCAGTGCTCTTCTCTTGTCCTGTCTTCTGTCCAGGGGCTGGAGGAGCCCTCAGTCTCCCTGGCGCTGGGGAAAGTGCTCCTGTGGGGCAGCTGCACTGGGAGGAGGAGAGGGGCTGTGCTGGGATACAGGGGGCACAGCTCACTGCTCCTGGAGGCCCCGAGCAGCTCGCTGAGCAGAGCAGGAGCAGACAGAGGCAGGAGGAGCTCAGTGGACTGGAGTCTGAGCACAAGATGGAGTCGGGGGCTGTCAGTGATTCCCACAGTCTCAGTCTGCCAGGGCCTGGCTGTAGTACAGAGTGTCTTCATCTGAACACTGCAGAGAGGCTCAGTGGGCCAGAGTCTGCCACTGAACAGGGATATAAAGAAGAGGAGCTGAACGAGCTTGATTCTGGTGGTGTTACAGGACACGACTGTAAGCCCTTGCTGATTCACAGTACAGAGCAGCACACTGAACTGCAGTCGGTTCCTGCTGGGAATGAGCTCCATGGGTCTTGTATTGGATCCCTCTACATAAAACCAGAACTTGATGGTCTGGATTGTGTCCATATTAAAGAGGAGACCGAGCTGAAGTCTATACACAGTGAAGAGAACACAGCTGAGTTCGATCACACCCAGCAGGGACAGAGCAGGGGAGAGTGTGCAGGAGAGGAGCAGCAACAGAGTCAGAGGATCAAAAAGACCGATGCTCAGGAGTTCCCAGTTCTGCGTCCTTGTTTAGTGAGGTTGCAGAGACTACCGCTACAGCAGCAGCAGGTCACAACCCCCAGTACCCTCACTTCACTGTTTGTGACTGAGGACACTGCTGAGGCCAGTTCAGGAGCTGACAGTCAAGACAGCCTCACAGCAGCACAACTCACTCACACAGGAGAGAGACTCTTGAGCTGTAATCAGTGTGGCGGGAGCTGTAGTCTCTCCAACAATTCGCCAAACCGCCAGCAGACTCACGCAGGCGAGAGACCGTTCAAATGCGTCCACTGTGGAAAGACGTTCCTTTTCCCGAGCAGCTTAAAAGTTCACCTGCGGATCCACACGGGCGAGCGGCCCTACAGCTGCGGCGACTGCGGCAGGAGCTTCATTCAGCTCTGCAACCTGGAGAAGCACCAGCGCGTCCACACCGGCGAGCGGCCCTACAGCTGCGGCGACTGCGGCAGGAGCTTCGCCTGCTCCAGCAGCCTGCGGCGGCACCAGCGGACCCACCCGGGGGGGAGACCCGCCGGCCCCCGTCAGTGCAGGAGGGGCCGGGGCCAGACGGGCGACGGCGCGGCCGGGGGGCCGTGGGCGGGTCACAGCTGCCCCCAGTGCGGCAGGACCTTCAGCTTCTCCAGCAGCCTGCGGCGGCACCAGCAGAGCCACACGGGCGAGAAGCCCTTCAGCTGCGACGAGTGCGGCAGGAGCTTCAGCCGCCGGAGCAGCCTCAATGCGCACCAGAGCATCCACACGGGGGAGCGGCCCTTCGGCTGCGACCAGTGCGGCAGGAGGTTCAGCTGCTCGGGCAGCCTGAAGAAGCACCGCAGGACCCACACCGGCGAGCGGCCCTACGGCTGCCCCCAGTGCGGGAAGAGCTTCAGCTGCTCCAGCAGCCTGCGGCGGCACCAGCACATCCACACGGGGGAGCGGCCCTACACCTGCGCCCGGTGTGGAAGAGCTTCGCTCAGCTCATCATCCTGAAGAAGCACCAGCAGGTTCACGCAGGGGACCGACCCTACAGCTGCGCCCAGTGTGGAAGAGCTTCGCTCAGCTCATCACCCTGAGGAGGCACCAGCAGGTTCACGCAGGGGACCGACCCTACAGCTGCGCCCACTGTGGAAGAGCTTCGCTCAGCTCATCATCCTGAAGAAGCACCAGCAGGTTCACGCAGGGGACAGACCCTGCAGCTGCGCCCAGTGTGGAAGAGCTTCGCTCAGCTCATCACCCTGAAGAGGCACCAGCAGGTTCACGCAGGGGACAGACCCTGCAGCTGCGCCCAGTGTGGAAGAGCTTCGCTCAGCTCATCACCCTGAGGAGGCACCAGCAGGTTCACGCAGGGGACCGACCCTGCAGCTGCGCCCAGTGTGGAAGAGCTTCGCTCAGCTCATCACCCTGAAGAGGCACCAGCAGGTTCACGCAGGGGACCGACCCTGCAGCTGCGCCCAGTGTGGAAGAGCTTCGCTCAGCTCATCACCCTGAAGAAGCACCAGCAGGTTCACGCAGGGGACCGACCCTACAGCTGCGCCCGGTGTGGAAGAGCTTCGCTCAGCTCATCACCCTGAAGAGGCACCAGCAGGTTCACGCAGGGGACCGACCCTACAGCTGCGCCCAGTGTGGAAGAGCTTCGCTCAGCTCATCACCCTGAAGAACCACCAGCAGGTTCACGCAGGGGACAGACCCTGCAGCTGCGCCCGGTGTGGAAGAGCTTCGCTCAGCTCATCACCCTGAAGAGGCACCAGCAGGTTCACGCAGGGGACCGACCCTGCAGCTGCGCCCAGTGTGGAAGAGCTTCGCTCAGCTCATCACCCTGAAGAAGCACCAGCAGGTTCACGCAGGGGACAGACCCTGCAGCTGCGCCCAGTGTGGAAGAGCTTCGCTCAGCTCATCACCCTGAAGAACCACCAGCAGGTTCACGCAGGGGACCGACCCTACAGCTGCGCCCAGTGTGGAAGAGCTTCGCTCAGCTCATCACCCTGAAGAACCACCAGCAGGTTCACGCAGGGGACCGACCCTACAGCTGCGCCCAGTGTGGAAGAGCTTCGCTCAGCTCATCACCCTGAAGAGGCACCAGCAGGTTCACGCAGGGGACAGACCCTACAGCTGCGCCCAGTGTGGAAGAGCTTCGCTCAGCTCATCACCCTGAAGAGGCACCAGCAGGTTCACGCAGGGGACAGACCCTACAGCTGCGCCCGGTGTGGAAGAGCTTCGCTCAGCTCATCACCCTGAAGAGGCACCAGCAGGTTCACGCAGGGGACCGACCCTACAGCTGCGCCCGGTGTGGAAGAGCTTCGCTCAGCTCATCACCCTGAAGAGGCACCAGCAGGTTCACGCAGGGGACCGACCCTACAGCTGCGCCCAGTGTGGAAGAGCTTCGCTCAGCTCATCACCCTGAAGAGGCACCAGCAGGTTCACGCAGGGGACAGACCCTACAGCTGCGCCCAGTGTGGAAGAGCTTCGCTCAGCTCATCACCCTGAAGAGGCACCAGCAGGTTCACACAGGGGACAGACCCTACAGCTGCGCCCAGTGTGGAAGAGCTTCGCTCAGCTCATCACCCTGAAGAACCACCAGCAGGTTCACGCAGGGGACCGACCCTACAGCTGCGCCCAGTGTGGAAGAGCTTCGCTCAGCTCATCACCCTGAAGAGGCACCAGCAGGTTCACGCAGGGGACAGACCCTACAGCTGCGCCCAGTGTGGAAGAGCTTCGCTCAGCTCATCACCCTGAAGAGGCACCAGCAGGTTCACGCAGGGGACCGACCCTACAGCTGCGCCCAGTGTGGAAGAGCTTCGCTCAGCTCATCACCCTGAAGAGGCACCAGCAGGTTCACGCAGGGGACCGACCCTACAGCTGCGCCCGGTGTGGAAGAGCTTCGCTCAGCTCATCATCCTGAAGAGGCACCAGCAGGTTCACGCAGGGGACAGACCCTACAGCTGCGCCCAGTGTGGAAGAGCTTCGCTCAGCTCATCACCCTGAAGAGGCACCAGCAGGTTCACACAGGGGACAGACCCTACAGCTGCGCCCAGTGTGGAAGAGCTTCGCTCAGCTCATCATCCTGAAGAGGCACCAGCAGGTTCACGCAGGGGACAGACCCTACAGCTGCGCCCAGTGTGGAAGAGCTTCGCTCAGCTCATCACCCTGAAGAGGCACCAGCAGGTTCACACAGGGGACAGACCCTACAGCTGCGCCCAGTGTGGAAGAGCTTCGCTCAGCTCATCATCCTGAAGAGGCACCAGCAGGTTCACGCAGGGGACCGACCCTGCAGCTGCGCCCAGTGTGGAAGAGCTTCGCTCAGCTCATCACCCTGAAGAAGCACCAGCAGGTTCACGCAGGGGACAGACCCTGCAGCTGCGCCCAGTGCGGGAAGAGCTTCAGACATGTAAAATGATTCACGCGGGCGAGCGGCCGCTCAGCTGCACCTAGCGGGCTCGGAGCGCCAGCGTAGATCCACGTCGCCGTGTGTCTGCCACAGACCTGCTCTAACACCACGATCCTACATGCTCTTCTGCCAGACTTGCACACTTCCCCAGGATCGACACGTGTCCGATTCCAGCTCGCATCCAAAAAGAACTGGAATTTGTCCTTTTGGAACCGATGTCCGCCATCCTCCCTCTTGTCTGTCCAATAAGGAACGAGGCTGCTTGCTGGAGCTGTATTGAGACGGATCATTACGGACAGCATTTAAAAGATTTTCCCAGGCTGAGATCGGGAAAGTCTTTTCTGACGTCTTTTCCTGCTGCTTGCTGGTATGAGTCAGAATCTCCATCATGGACAGCCAACAATTCCACTTACAGAAGCAGCATAAAAGCTGACAGACCCTACAGTAGATTTTCCTGAACTTTGCTCAGAATTGTTTCCTAAAATATAAACAAAACCCGATTTGTGTGTCAATCTTGTTTTTTAATCCTTCTATATTTTAGAAGAGGTTGAGTAGGGAGCCACATCAGTATCTGAGCTGTGCAGGAACCAAGAGAGATACCATCTCTGATCTTAAATCTTAAATCTCTCTTTTTCCCTGTTTCTTGGCATCGAAGTAATCTGAACTTCTTCCTATGTCAATAAAATGTTTTTATCTTAATCATGGTAAAAGATGTATAATATAGTAGCAATATATTAGTGGTAATACCTATGTTAATTGCCACCACTATAGTGGTGGATCTGGGTGGGATTTATCCACATTTTATACCTTCTGAACATGAGCTATACAGTCTGTGTAGATTTGGTAACTTTTTTCTGAATTGTTTACAAAAAACAAAGTGCAATTTTGTTTGTCATTTTTAACATTTTTGAAAATCATTAAATGGTTTAACAAGATCGTTTACAATACCTTCACAGTGCCGTTAACGTGTTTTTATTGATTAAAGGTAGAAATGTCAAGCACTACTGTTTTGTGATTGGCTCATGGAAGTTAGGTGAGCCAATCAGAATCTGATGTGTACGCATTGCTCTTCCTGGTGAACCCATGTGTTCGCACTGACTTTGTGCAGTAGCCTTGTCATCAGTCCTGTGGTAAAGAAGAGCTTTATTTGACATTGTGTCATAGAAAATAACATGACAAATATTATGTACAATAATATTGTCGCCACTGATGCTGCATCCACATTTGGTTCGTCACTGAAATGTAGCTACTCTTCAAAATTTTGACATCGTGCACAGAGAATACACACAATCGAGCCCCTGGAGGAAGGTCAGGAAATCTGCCACTCTTCTGATGCCCAGCCTGGGACTGTATTGATTTTTTCAAAACAAACGCTTAATTCATCAATCAGTGCATTCATATAACAGACAAGGTAAGGTAAAAAAAAAAAAGGTTTTAGTCATTTGAAATGTCAAAATCATGGAGTTTTGAAACATTTCCATTCCAATGAACCTTCATTCTTCAATTGTCTAAGTGCTTCTTCCAATTCAAGGTTGTGGGAGAGCTGGAGCCTATTCCGGCAAGGAACGGGAGTAAGGCAGGATACAGCCTGGGTGGGACACCAGTCCATCTGATGAACCTTTTGTTGGGAATATTACAATTTCACAATCTGATTGGAAAACAAACTATCAGATGAAGTTTAACAATGCAGTCTGTACATAGGTGCACAAGATTTATATTAACAGTACTACTGACACAAATGTAGTCCCTGCATGTGACTGAAATAATTATTTGATTTGCTTATGTATGAAGAATCTTTATTCATCAATGGAAATAAAAGCTGCTGTAATAGGACGCCTGTTCAAACTCAATCCTGAAGCTGCTGCTCTCGTTTGCTTAGTGTTTAATTACAATTGAGTATTGCATTATTAGTTCAGGTAGGTGGCTGCGTCAGTTAACTATCGCGTTATTGGTTACATAGACGTACCTGGTTATTTTAACATAAATGCTGTTCTCACATTAAATATGAAATTGCCAGGAACATTCACTTATATACTGACCCGAGAGAGAAAAAGTAATAATAAGGGCCTAGATGTTAACTTACTGATCAGACTAATTGAAATGTTCTGATCCAGAGCCCCTGCACTTCGCGCTAAGTAGAACCACAGCAATGCTGAGCCTCAGCACTGCACTGAGCACACGTACAGCCTGGTTTCAGCACGTTTTTTCATTGCAGTTGAGCTCAGAGCTGCAGGTGATCTCCAGATGGTCCTGCAATAACTAGTCGGCAAGTCAGTGCACCCCGTGTGCTAAATTTGTTCAGTCGTTGTAACTGACCCGTTGTGACGGGACCTCTAGTTAAGCAGGCTTGATTACCATCACTAATACACATCGCCACCTAGTGGCACACCAGAGTTGGTCCTCCACTCTGTATCGCAATGTACCTCTATTATGCGAATGTGGCATGATAATGTATTTGAATCATTACCTACTCTCCACCGTCTGTGAGTACCTCTTTTGCTATATTTAAAAGTTTGAATTAATTTGCTTATAGAGTGTAACGCATACGGCCACCATTGAGCGTGTAAGAGCCGGCTTACCAGAGCGGTGACGTCACCGCCCTTCCCTGTGATAGCAGGGCCCACAGCCGCTGGGCTGGGGGGGAGATCTCTCTTTAGCTCAACAGGCTGGGTCCCTGTTGAGTGACGCCGGAGGCCCGGGTTCGAGGCCCCGACGGTGGGGGGGCCGACCTGATGCAGGCAGCAGGCGAGGGCGCCCACGTGAACACCGTAGCGTTACAATACTATAATATATCCTTATAAAAATGTTTATTAACCTATTATAATCCGGACATAATACCAAGGAGAACAAGCATTACGCACCCCTCCATTGTGAATTTACACCTCCCGACGGCTGTACGGCTGACTCAGGAATTTCTTCAGCCTGGCTGCGATCTCACTCGGAGTCAAGTAAACTCTCCTACTTCCAGAAACACCGTCGTCTTTGTCGGTAATGTTGCTCTGTCTTTGCCTGTGCTGCACCGCTGTACTGGACTGCGGCGTGAAACAAATTCTCCGCGGGGGACAGTAAAGCTCGGACTGAGCACTGGCGGCGCAACTCGCGGGCGTTTCCACCCGCACTCGCTAGGTGGCGCCAGGCGGTGGACGGAGGACTCTAGCCGGGTACAGACGCTCTTGTCTGTCGGCCGGCGCTCTTTGGTTGTTTTGAACCGGCCGCAGCTCCAGGAAGTACGACCTGAGAGGGGCTGACGGCGTTTTATTAAACATTAAATAAGAAAAGAAAAGTTAACAGAAAAAAAAACATAACTATTTTTGCCGGACACGATCTGAAGGCAGCAAGTCATCGTTTTACATACGACAACTGTACTTTTTTTGCACGTTTTGATGGACTTCAAATATTGCATTTCCACCGCCAAGAGAGCTCTGGGTTAGGGGGGGCGGAGGGTGCAGACGCCGTATTTGGCCGGCTGACCCGTTAGTGTGGGCTGGTGTGCGCCGGGGTCCCGGCTGCTGGAGAAGGAGTCGGGGGCGGTGGGGTCCGGGTCTGTCCCGGGTCACAGAGGAGCCGAGAGGGAGAGGGAGAGGGAGAGGGGCCGGTAAGTGTGGACGAGCTGCGGGCTGGAGTCACCCGGACTGAAATACCGGCCCTCCTGTCGGATAGCGCTCGTGTGTTTTAGCGGTTGGCCGCACCTGGAGCGGGGTCCACACGTTCTCCGACCTGAAATTGCAGGATTAGCCCCAGGATGTTACTTGTTTCCGAGCAAAACTCGACGGATTGCAGCCCGCGGTAGCGCTGTGTCAGGGATGCGGGATCACAGCTTTCTGGCGTGGGAGAGGGGAGTCCGCCTGTGAGCTCCAGTCATTTCTCCGTCAATATAAAGAACGGTGATCAGACAAACTAATTATTGTTTATGATTTTACATTATTTTTAGTTCACAGTACTTAATTTCAGAAGATAAGATCGCCCCGGCTGTTGTATCACAATGATGTGTGTGGATATAAAGGCTCTGTAGCTGAACAATGTGTAGTGCTGGGTATTTCAGTGGATGTATTGACTCTTAGTTCCAATATTTCCCACATCAGATGATCAAAACACGTTCTATAACAAACGCTGGCTATGTTTATTTAAAAAGGAACACACGATACTATCTTATCTATGTTTGAAAGCTCCCTTAATGTCTACACAATATATTTGAAAGTAATCTGAAGTCCCAGTGTCTCAATCTAATTTTCAGTTTCGATTCATAGCAATCAGACAGTTAAAAAGAAACATCGTCATATATGAATATTGAAACTCTGTAACCATTAATGCTTTGTGGAAAATCTGACATAAAATCTGGTAAATACAGTTAATTTCTTTTCTTTTTGTTTTTTAAAAGTTTCATAATTTTCATAGTAAAACAGGGCATTTGTGTTAAATTTCTGGGGAGTTGTATGAAATACATTTGAAAAGAGCCTTCTTTATAGTGAAATGTTTGTGATGAGGCTCATGTGAACTGAATTTACCCCTCGGTCTTGTGACGTTGTGAGTCAGGTTGTGTTGAGGTTGAAGTTGTGGATGCAGATTTGAACCACAATTTGTGAACATCAAGAAGATAGTTTTTCTTGCAGTTTTATGTTTAGCTTTTTCCAAAGACCTTCGCAAAACACAAACACTCAAAGCTCTCAGCTAAATTCCTATAGGTTGGAAAGACAAGCTACAGAGAAAGTCAGTTTTACATTACCCAGGAGAGCTACAGACACTGGAGCACCTGCAGCTTGAGCTGTAGTTCATTTCCTGAGCTGTGATGTGCTTCACACCCATCCCGAGCTCAGGACCTGATCCAGCTGTGGTGAAAATGAAGCAGAAACAATGGAATAACTGGCGTCTCTGTGAGAGAGAGAGAAAGCAGCTCTCGTTCTGCTGCCTTGGTGATTGATTGTAAGTTTCCAACATCCTGCATATCCTCCCTCAGCTGGGAAAGTCCAGAAAGCTTCTAATTCTTCATCTTCACCCAAGAGTTATATTCTGGATTGTTTTCAGAACTGTGATGTTAGGATTTAGACGAGCAATACTGAATGTCAGAAGACTTCATTAAGAAATAGCATCTTTGCACATGTTACTATCTTATATTTTTAAGATGTGTTTATATTTTTGGTATAATATGTATTGAATTATTTTGATTTGTTAAATTATTTTTGGTGGTATTTCAATTATTTGATTATTGTTTATGATTTTACATTATTTTTAGTTCACAGGACTTAATTTCAGAAGATAATTTAGTTACAATCTCATTTTTAGCAGCTCCAGTGTCTCCTGTGTTTCATTCTTGTTCCAGTGCTGGAGGGGTGGTCAGCTGAGTCTCCCAGTGCAGCTCAGTGCTCTTCTCTTGTCCTGTCTTCTGTCCAGGGGCTGGAGGAGCCCTCAGTCTCCCTGGCGCTGGGGAAAGTGCTCCTGTGGGGCAGCTGCACTGGGAGGAGGAGAGGGGCTGTGCTGGGATACAGGGGGCACAGCTCACTGCTCCTGGAGGCCCCGAGCAGCTCGCTGAGCAGAGCAGGAGCAGACAGAGGCAGGAGGAGCTCAGTGGACTGGAGTCTGAGCACAAGATGGAGTCGGGGGCTGTCAGTGATTCCCACAGTCTCAGTCTGCCAGGGCCTGGGTGTAGTACAGAGTGTCTTCATCTGAACACTGCAGAGAGGCTCAGTGGGCCAGAGTCTGCCACTGAACAGGGATATAAAGAAGAGGAGCTGAACGAGCTTGATTCTGGTGGTGTTACAGGACACGACTGTAAGCCCTTGCTGATTCACAGTACAGAGCAGCACACTGAACTGCAGTCGGTTCCTGCTGGGAATGAGCTCCATGGGTCTTGTATTGGATCCCTCTACATAAAACCAGAACCTGATGGTCTGGATTGTGTCCATATTAAAGAGGAGACCGAGCTGAAGTCTGTACACAGTGAAGAGAACACAGCTGAGTTCTATCAAACCCAGCAGGGACAGAGCAGGGGAGAGTGTGCAGGAGAGGAGCAGCAACAGAGTCAGAGGATCAAAAAGACTGATGCTCAGGAGTTCCCAGTTCTGCGTCCTTGTTTAGTGAGGTTGCAGAGACTACCACTACAGCAGCAGCAGGTCACAACCCCCAGTACCCTCACCCCACTGTCTGTGACTGAGGACACTGCTGAGGCCAGTTCAGGAGCTGACAGTCAAGACAGCCTCACAGCAGCACAACTCACTCACATAGGAGAGAGACTCTTGAGCTGTAATCAGTGTGGCGGGAGCTATAGTCTCTCCAACAATTCGCCAAACTGCCAGCAGACTCACACAGGCGAGAGACCGTTCAAATGCGTCCACTGTGGAAAGACGTTCATTTGTTCGAGCAGCTTAAAAAAGCACCTGCGGATCCACACGGGCGAGCGGCCCTACAGCTGCGGCGACTGCGGCAGGAGCTTCATTCAGCTCTGCAACCTGAAGAAGCACCAGCGCGTCCACACCGGGGAGAGGCCCTACGGCTGCGGCGACTGCGGCAGGAGCTTCGCCTGCTCCAGCAGCCTGCGGCGGCACCAGCGGACCCACCCGGGGGGGAGACCCGCCGGCCAGACGGGCGACGGCGCGGCGGGGGGGCCCTTGGCGGGTCACAGTTGCCCCCAGTGCGGCAGGACCTTCAGCTGCTCCAGCCACCTGCGGCGGCACCAGCAGAGCCACACGGGCGAGAAGCCCTTCAGCTGTGACGAGTGCGGCAGGAGCTTCAGCCGCCCGAGCAGCTTGAAGGCGCACCAGCACGTCCACACGGGGGAGCGGCCCTTCGGCTGCGACGAGTGTGGCAGGAGGTTCAGCTACTCGGGCGACCTGAAGAAGCACCGCAGGACCCACACCGGCGAGCGGCCCTACGGCTGCCCTCAGTGCGGGAAGAGCTTCAGCTGCTCCAGCACCCTGAAGAAGCACGAGCAGACCCACACGGGCCGGAGGCCCTGCACCTGCCCCCAGTGCGGGAAGAGCTTCAGCCGCTCGGGCTTGAGGATTCACCTGCGCGCGCACACCGGGGAGCGGCCCTACACCTGCGCCCGGTGCGGGAAGAGCTTCGCTCAGCTCATCACCCTGAAGAAGCACCAGCAGGTTCACGCGGGGGACCGACCCTACAGCTGCGACGAGTGCGGGAGGAGCTTCAGACATGTTAGCGGTTTACGAGGGCACCGGCGGGTTCACGCAGGCGAGCGGCCACTCAGCTGCACCTAGCGGGCTCGGAGCACCAGCGTAGATCCACGTCGCCGTGTGTCTGCCACAGACCTGCTCTAACACCACGGTCCTACATGCTCTTCTGCCAGACTTACACACTTCCCCAGGATCGACGTTTGTTTTTCCTCCGATTCCAGCTCGCATCCAAAAAGAACTGGAATTTGTCCTTTTGGAATCAATGTCTTGTCTAATAAGGCATGAGACTGCTTGCTGGACGGATCATTACGGAGAGAATTCAAAAGATATTTCCAGACTGAGATCAGGAAAATCTTTTCTGATACCTTTTCCTGCTATTTGCTCGTATGAGTCAGAAACTCCATCACCGACAGCCCTCAAGTCCACTTTCAGAAGCAGCATTGAAGCTAACAAACGCTAAAAACACTAGATAGATACTTTATTAATCCCCTGAGGGAAATTGCAGTGCGACAGCAGCCAAGCACAGTCAACACAGTACAGTGTAATGTAATAATACAATAATACAACAGTACAATACAGTAAGCACAGTCAGTGAGAAGTGCAATAAAATGTAGTATAGAGAATTGCACACAGTACAGAATATACAAAAACAAACCAGAGTGTACAGTACACAAGAAGATGTATTGCACAGTATAAATATATTGCACATTATCCACAAGCATATATTGCACACCAGTTGTAAACAGAAAACCAGCTGTAAACAGAGGATTCAGGTTTAGTCCCAAAACAGGTCAGTGTTGCCCTCCCCAGACACACAGTGGACGAGTTGTAAAGTCTTATGGCAGAAGGCAAGAATGACCTGCTGTAGCGCTGCCTGTCGCACTGTGGATGGATCAGCCTATTGCTGAACGTGCTCTTCATTCTCACAAGCATGTCATAAAGGGGATGGGAGACGTTTTCCATGATGGTCATTAATTTGGACACCATTCTCTTCTCAGCCACTACCTCCAGGGGGTCCAGGTCAAACCCAATGACAGAACTTGCTCTTTGATGAGCTTGTTCAACCTGTTGGCTCTAGTCCCAAAGCCCCAGCACACCACCGCGTTGAAATTAGCACTCACTACAACAAACTGATACACATATGTAGAACATATGTAGAATCTTACTACATACATTGAAGGACCTGAGCTTCCTCAAGAAGTAAAGTCGGCTCTGACCATGTAGATGGCCTCAGTGTTCTTAGTCCATTCCAGTCTATCGTCGGTGTGCACTCCCAGGTACTTGTGTGAATCAACTATCTCCGTGCCACTCCCATGGATGCAGACAGAAGTAGGTTGGACCCTCTTCCTCCTGAAGTCTATCACCAACTCCTTAGTCTTTGCCATGTTTCCCCACACCACTCCACAAAGCTGTTAATCTGTACTCTGCCTCCTGCCCACCCTTGATACATCCCACAATTGCAGAGTCGTCTGAGTATGTCTGCAGGTGGCATGACTTTGAGTTGTACTTAAAGTCCGAAGTATAGAGGGTGAAAAGGAACGGAGAAAGAACTGTCTCCTGAGGAGCCCCTGTATTACTCACTACCTGTTCAGACACACAGTTCTGCAGTCTCACAAACTGCTACTTGCATCTCCTCCAGCTTCCTCCCTAGCCGTTAGGGCTGGATAGTATTGAAGGCACTGGAGAAGTTAGAAAACATAATCCACACAGTGCTGCCAGCCTTGTCCAGGTGGGAGTAGGCCCTTTGCAGCATGTAGATGATTGCGTCTTCCATACCAACATTCCAGTCCAGTGTCCAGTGATGAACTACCCAGGGGTCTCAAGTGGGCCAAGAGCAGACTCTTCAGTGTCTTCATGACGTGAGAAGTCAGCGCAACTGGTCTGTAGTCATTGAGGACAGAGGGGTGCCCTTTCTTTGGTACCGAGACCAGGCATGATGTCTTCCAGAGACTCTCTCCAGGTCGAACAGTCGCTGGAGCACTCCACTCAGCTGATCAGCACAAACCCTCAAAACCCTGGGACAGACGTTATCTGGTCCTGTGGCCTTAGCCTGGTGGAGCCTCCTCAATTCCCTCCTCACCTGGTCAGCCTGGTCAGGGGGATGGTGCTCAGAGCGCTGTCAGGGCTGCAGCTGTTAATGGGAGGTATGGGAGAGTGGCAGCTGCAGGGGATGGCGGGGTGAGTAGCTGTTGGGGGTTGTAGCTGTAGGCGGCCATGTTTGTGGGGGGATGGAGGAGGTGTTGGGCAGTCGCAGCTGTGAGGGCTTAGGGAGCGTGTGGCTGTGGGGGGATGGGTGGTGATCCACAGAGGGCCCCGAATCAAACCTGTTAAAGGACTGGTTCAGCCCGTTGGCCATCTCCAGGTTCCCCTCTGTTGCACCCCCAGCCTGTTTGAAACCAGTGATCTCTGTCATGCTGCTCCATACATCTCTCACCCTATTCCTTTGCAGCTTGTCCTCTACCTTCCTCCTGTAGGCGTCCTTGCTCTCTCTTAACTTCTGCTTTAGTTCCCTCTGTACACGCTTGACCTCTTCCTTATCCCCCCTCCTAAAGGCTCTCTTCTTGTCATTCAGAAGAGCCTTCAGGTCGCTGGTGATCCAGGGTTTGTTATTGGGAAAGCAGTGTACGTCTTTGGTGGGGATGGTGTTGTCTACACAGACGTTTATGTAGTCAGTGACACGGTCCACCATGCTGTCTGTGTCGTCCCCATGTGGCTCGCACTGCACATCCCAGTCGGTAACTTCCAGACCACCACGTAGATCCTCCATAGCCTCCTGAGACCATCTCCTCACAGTCCTCATGGTCGCAGGTTAGCGCTGGACAATAGGCGTGTATAGTGGTGTAAACAGGGCAAGGTTGTGATCTGATCTGCCAAGGGGGGGAAGGGCAGTGGAGCTATAAGCATCCTTAACATTAGCATTTAGTAAGCCCAGTGTTTTATTTTCCCTGGTTGGGCACTTAAACTGGTGGAAAGTGGGCAGAGTGGTGGAAAGAGAAACGTGATTAAAGTCCCCTGAAATAGCCATGAAAGCGCTAGGGTGTTGCATTTGTAGCCTGGCTGTGACTGTTTGACATCACACGCTGCCTCTGTGTTTGCCGTAGGCGGAATGTAAACAATAACATTGACTTACAATCATAAGCTCAATGCCCGGGCTACAGAAGCGCTCCTTAGCATGAATATGTCCAGGATTACACCATCTGTTGTTAACAAGCACCGCGAGACCCACTCCTTTCCTCTTAATTCTCTCCGTGGTGTTTCTGTCCCTCCACGTCGTCTGAAAGCCACCGATGGTAACGTTCGAGTCCGGAATATGTTCTTGCAGCCACGTCTCGGTGAAACACATGATACTGAATTCTCTGTACTCCCTCTGACTCCTCACCAACGCCCCCAGCTCGTCCATCTTGTTCGCGAGGGACCTCACGTTCCCCATAATGATCGAAGGAAGATAGGGCTTAAATCTCCTTCTCTTCGCCTTTCGCGTCGCACCGGCCCTGCAGCCTCGGCGTTTCCTCCTCATATCCTCCTGAACTGATGGCTTCTCCCCGGGGAGTGGAGTCGGACGCACTCGCACGATCGGCTGCTCACACGTGTAAACAGTGCCTCTGCAGCCGTCGGCATAGCAACCCGAAGTAAACAGTGGTCCGAGTAACAGAAAAAACAAGAAGTATCTCGGCTCCTTAATATCCCTCATATTGTGATTGAAAAGCTAATTGCCGGCAAAAAAAATAAGAAAGAAGAACGCTAACACTAACTACAACAGAAACGAAAGACAACAGAAAGACACAGAGCTGCTGTAACAGGCTGCCACTAGCACAGCGCCATCTTGGGAGAGAATCCCAACACTACTCTACAAACACTACAATGGATTTCCCTGAACTTTGCTCAAAATTATTTCCTAAAATATAAACAAAACCCAAATTTCATGTTAATGTTGTTGTTTTCACCCAGCCACATCAGTCTCTGAGCTGTGCAGGAACCGAGAGAGATACCATCTCTGATCTTAAATCTTAAATCTCTCTTAAAATGCTTTTTTTCCCTGTTTCTCGACATGGAAGTAATCTGTACTTCTTTCTATGTAAATGAAATGTTTTTATCTTAATCATGGTTAAAGATGTATAATATAGTAGCAATTTATTAGTGGTAATACATATGTTAATTGCTTTTGGTGTAACCTTAGTGAACTGCACGCTTAGTGCTGTTTCTACACAGCTTTCAGCAGGATATGGGACACTATAGTGGTGGATCTGGGTGGGATTTATCCACATTTTATACCTTCTGAACATGAACTATGCAGTCTGTGTAGATTTGGTAACTTTTTTCTGAATTGTTTCCAAAAAACAAAGTGCAATTTTGTTTGTCATTTTTTACATTTTTGAAAATCATTAAATGGTTTAACAAGATCGTTTACAATAACTTCACTGTGGCGTAAATGGGTTTTTATTGATTAGAGGTAGAAATGTCAAGCACTACTGTTTTGTGATTGGCTCATGGAAGTTAGGT
This sequence comes from Lepisosteus platostomus, assembly GCF_059453375.1. NCBI lineage: Eukaryota > Metazoa > Chordata > Actinopteri > Semionotiformes > Lepisosteidae > Lepisosteus > Lepisosteus platostomus. The sequence goes on from NC_142616.1 coordinate 13,694,766, forward strand.
GAGCCAATCAGAATCTGATGTGTACGCATTGCTCTTCCTGGTTAACCCATGTGTCCACACTGACTATGTGCAGTAGCCTTGTCATCAGTCCTGTGGTGAAGAAGTGCTTTACTTGACATTGTCACAGAAAATAACATGACAAATAGTAAAATAAAATGATCACCACTGATGCTGCCTCCACATTTGGTTCATCACTAAAGGTAGGTACTTTTAAAATTTTCGCACTGCGTCTGTACAGATTGTGACATCGTGCACAGAGAATACACACGATCGAGCCCCTGGAGGAAGGTCAGGAAATCTGCCACTGTTCTGATGCCCAACCACGGACTGTATTGATTTTTAAAACCAGGGCTTAATTCATCAGTCAGTGCATTGATATAGCAGACGAGGTTATGTGAAAGTTGGATGGCCGGAAGCCCACCTACCAGCGAGTCCAGGAGTGGCTTGACGGCACAGGCTTCACAACGGCGACCTGACCATCTGGGTCCGGGGCTGGGAGCGCCTGGCCCCATTACCCCCCTTTAAATCCCCCGACTCTATTCTGGATTTCCCTACGGACCCCCTTTGGGCTTTCGCCTGGACCATGCCCCCCCAAGCACCAGCGCACCGTCGACACGCCCCCCTGTTCGTCTACCAGCCCCGCTCCCAGTCCTCTCTCCCCCGTGTTTGTCTCACTCCCTCCCGGATTCTGCCGCCTGCATGGGGTCCTGAAAAACGCTTCGTCACAGATATTGGATGACCGGGCAGATATCGCAAGTCCGGAGTTGAGTGCAAAGAAACCAAAGTATGTTCTATGTGTCGTAGAATGAAAAAGGTTGTTCCGAAAATCAACAATACATCTGGTTAAAAATCAATGAGCGGACAACTGCCAAACTGTTAAGAATTAATGTGGGAAGGGATTAAAAAAGCTCTTGAAGCTATTCTGAAGAATGTAAAGAATAGGGTATATAACTCATCAAAACTGATCAGTTTTGACGATTCCACACAAAGATGAAGGGATGTCCCTCAATATCGGAAGATATTACTAACACAAAAGAGTGTGAATTAGAGGATGACAATTACTTATGAAAACTCATTATGGTGTATGTAGTTGCAACAAGATGTTTGGAAATGATGTCACTATTAGAGGACCTCCTGAACTGGGAAGATTGTCGGCCACACTGTGGTCTCATGAGGAACAGAGACACCCAGATATATGGGACTCCGTTATAATCAGCAACCCCACACCCTCTGGATGCAGGTGACAATGTGTGGATAGTGTTGTGGAGAAATGAAGAAACTCCACATTCATTTCATGATACAGTACTGTGCCTGCCGGAGTGAGAGAGGCTGAGGACAGTGCAGTATGTCCATACTCACACAAAACCTGAACAAAACAGATGTGGAGGAGGTTGAACTGATACACAAAGCAGCAGAAATGCTGGAGGCCTTTCAGAGGGGTTAAGATGATGGAGATTTCTAATTGCACCCAATACAACTGACATCCGCAATAGCACCAACGTGTGTATCCAAGATCATACCGATTATATATTTGTGATGGAAATGTCCAAATTTTTCTCAAGATGGCTAAAACCGTAACTGCTCCATGTAGATTACTAAGGTGTTCTTTTTGTACAACTTTAAAAATTGTCCACAAAACTGTGACTGGGGTCCTAGTTCCTGACCTGGCTTTGCAGAGTTGTGAAGAGACACCACACAAATAGCAGAAAGGCGGGACAGCAGCATCACGAATAGCCACTGGAACAAAAGGAGAATGCGGACCCTTAAACCCCCGTTCATGGGAATAACAAGCCTGGGCTCAGACCATAAAACCACCTGTACCACTGCCGCACTTCAGGGCACTGAGGGAAATACACCCCATGTGTGTCTCCTTCAGTGTTCTGCAGAAGTGGACATTTTCATTGCAATTAAATTCACCTCGAACCTTAACGGGCTGTGCTGTGATACTCCTTGCATCCCTACAGTGTCGGCAGCTGAAGGAAGGGGAAGAGAGCTGTGATGAGATTATCTGTAAGTGATCCGGCTGAGTGCTTGTGTCCCGTCAAACAGGGTGACAGACTCATTGGCAAGGTGTAAAGAAAGCCTAATGATCTAAATGTAGACTGAGTTAGTTCAATTGCGAGTTACAATAGTGCACATTGAATAGATAAAGAGATTAATGAAGGTGAACTTAAAGTTGCTTATTACTGTGTGTCCCTAACCTTTTTTATCTTTCAACACACAGCTGGGATACATGAAAAAAATAACCCTGACAATGTTTGCACAATTCAGACATGTTCTTCATTATTCCAGTGGCCTCGGTACAGACATCAGGAATTCCGAATAGGAGCTGGAGAAGAAGCCTTTCTAATACAGTTTCTAGTCTGGGTCCAGTTTAATCACCTCATGCGGCTGAGTTCTTCTGCCTTGAATGTCACAAGGGCTCTGTATTCACCCACACGCCTGTGATAAAATATCACACTTACTGTCAGGACAATCTGGTGTTGGTACAGTAACTGTGAACAAACTGTATGTAGGCACCTTCTGTACCAAGATTGTTACAGAAAACATACAGATGTTATAACAATGGAGTGTGTCAGGTATTCTGGGTGCACTGCGAGTCCATTTTACACATTTTGCTGACACATAGATAAAAAGCCAACTTTGTCTAAGTACTATATATTGTGCAAGAATTACCACCCTCACACACACACCCAGTGCATAATGACAGATCATCAGGATGGACCCCCACCACCCTCGGACACGCACACACACACACGCAGTGCACAATGACAGATCATCAAAAAGAACCACAACCACCCTCATAAACACACACACCCAGTGCGAAATGACACATGCAGCAGCCCAGTGTCGAAACACAAAAATGCACATGAACAATTTTATTCTGAAACATCAGTGTCAAAATATTGCCATATCAACTGTGGGACTTTCTGGGTATTTGGGGAGGGGGGGTGGAACAGTTATAATCAGCTCTGCTCTCTCCCTCTTCACTTTCACTCCAAGAGAGCTTTGGAACAAGTGTTAAAAAAATATTAAATAGAAATTCCCCACAAGAAAGAGAATTCAGGAGCAAACAGGTAAGTCAGTTTTATCAACAATATCATTACAATAATCAACCGATCATTTATATACTGTAATACAGTTAATATTGTAACGCTTACAGCCGACAGGGCGCTGTGTAAGAGCCGGCGTACCAGAGCGGGTGACGTCACCGCCCTTCCCTGTGATAGCAGGACCACAGCTACTGGGCTGTGGAGAGATCTCTCTTTGGCTCACGGGGCTAGGTCGCTGCAGAGAGACGCGGAAGTCCCGGGTTCGAGCCCCGGAGGGTGCAGGGGCCGACCAGATGCGGCAAGGGCGCCCGCCGGAGCCCCCGTTGCGTTACATTGGTGTCAGAAGTGGGATGGGATAGCCCTTCGCCGGGGACGGCGATTTAAGCGGGGGAGAGTGTAACGCTTACGGCCGACAGGGCGCTGTGTAAGAGCCGGCGTACCAGAGCGGGTGACGTCACCGCCCTTCCCTGTGATAGCAGGACCACAGCTACTGGGCTGTGGAGAGATCTCTCTTTGGCTCACGGGGCTAGGTCGCTGCAGAGAGACGCGGAAGTCCCGGGTTCGAGCCCCGGAGGGTGCAGGGGCCGACCAGATGCGGCAAGGGCGCCCGCCGGAGCCCCCGTTGCGTTACAATATATTGTAACTCTGACATGAATACCTCACATTAGTATACTGTAATACTGTTAATATTCTGTAATACTGATAGGAATCCCTCAACATTAGTGTGCTGTAATACTGACGTACATGAATTATCTTTGTGAATTAATATCCTGTACCGAGGCCTGGTATCACTGCATGTTTTCACTATCAGTATCCTCTGATCTGATTTATTGTGCTCTACACAGTGTGGGGACGGTTACTCATGAAAGTAATCTATTACAGTAATAAGTTGCTTTATTAATACGTGGTTGGGGAGTAATGATTTTAACAGTTATACAGTAAGTAATTTCTCATAGCTCAGTGCAGCTGAGGAGCTTCTCAGATGACTTTCTCCCCACTTCTTCCTCACACTATGAACGTGGACAGCCACTGCACTGGATTAGGTTGAACAGTAACTTTCCCCTCGCTGGCGGTTCATGATCTGGCTCACAGGGGATTCGCAGGTCTTCTCTTCAGCAGGTTCAGAAGGGTGACAGTGGTAGGGATCACCGGGACACACAGCGACCCGTCGCTCTGATCAGTGTCCTGCTCTTCCAGCGGGTCCTCATGCAGAGAGACAGAGCCGCCGCCACCAGCATGTCCCCCTCCAGCCTCCTCCTCGCCCTGGTCTGTCTCTGTGCCCAGCCGGACCAGGCCGGGTCCAAGGTGGATCCGGGCTTCAGCAACTGCAAGGAGTTCTTCTACCGTGAGACGACTCCCAAGTGGTTCACATCTGACAAAGACAGGGATATCTGCCAGAATTACGACAACATTTTCTACTTTGCCACCAAGTACGACACTGGGAGAAGGATTCCCCTCTGGTCCGCCTACAGACTCAACACGAAGTCCTGCCCCAACCAGCCAACCCGCAGACAGACCTGGTTTGTGGAGCCGCAGGTAACCTGGGGCAGCTAGTGTAGTTGCGCAGGATTTCGGGAAGGGATGAGATAGCATACCCGTACAACAGAGCCGCTTACTGTCTCTTTACTCTCCTCTTGCTTCTGATAGATATAAAACGCACAAGTCCAGATTCCTAAAACACTACTGAGCGAATCTTCATAATACCACATCCAACGCTGCAAGACAGTTCACCTCAGGTCCCTAAACAAGATGCAGATCAGAGAGCGTCCACTTGTTTCTTTTATCGTGAAGAAGAGGCACCAGATCTTGTGGCACACTCAGTCACGTCCTTTAGCAGGAAGTGATATTGCTGACTTGATGATATTGCTGATGACGTTTTGATTAATTTGGTCAATCCTCTCTCCCAAGACTCCATCACAGTCAGCTGTTGTCCTAAAATCAACTTGCCCTTGTCTCGTTCCTTCAGGGCTTTGAACAATTGTCCCATCCCTGTTAGATTTACTAAAGACATATGTTGTGTTGTGTTGTGTTGTGTTGTGTTATGTTATAAGTTTTGTTTCTCATAACTCTTCCTCCCCCAGGTTTTCAGCGGTGACAAAGAGCCACAGATGACAAGCGAAGCAAATTCAGACTTGAGCATCGCTGATCTCAAATCGACCCAAGCCATCAACGAAGACTACCAGGACACGTCCTACGACCGCGGCCACTTGAACCCCTTTCTTTTCCAGTGTGACCAGGGCCGTACGGCCACCTTCACCCTCACCAACGCTGCTCCCATGGACCCCTGCTTCATCAGGGTGCGCTGGTACAAACTGGAGAAGGCGCTGAAGGATCAGCTGCAGAAAGAGTGCAACGATATTGAAGGTGACCCATACCTGATCACCGGCACAGTTCCGAGCCAGAACAGGAAAATCCCTGTTCAACATGAAGACGAGGAGGGAGACAGGACCCGGGACTACGACAGAGTGTCTGTGCCCAGTCACGTCTGGACAGCTGTGTGCTGTGACCATGCAGAGAAGAACAGAACATTTTCGTTTGCTTTTCTGGGTAAAAATCAAGAGGAATCACAGCTGGAGACCTTGTCAGTGGCAGAGCTGAATCTCAGACTCCCAGGTCTGTATGGAAGATCCAGAAGTATCAAACTCTTCGCTGATGACTGCAATGGCGATTCTGAAAAAAGTGGAAATATACTGGCATCAGTCAGGAGTAAAGTGCTTGATTCTTTTAAAGCCCAGATCACAGATGATTATTCCCAAATGGTCCCAGAGAGCAAGAGGGCCAAGCTTGACAAGGACACACAAGAGATCATGCAGAGCAAGCACTTGAAGGAACAAAATCTTATCCTCCTTAGTGAGGGATACTACTATCGTTTTGACAGTTTGAGGGAATGGTTCAACACTATGTCCACACTGTACAGGGAAGACAAACTGGCTTGTGTGCTCACTGCCCCCAGTGCTGTGTACAGGGAGGTGGCCAGGTCTGATGGAGGAGGTGCAACATGCTCTCTGACCAGAGACATCCAGGGCACCAGCAAGACTATCACAGCCAGTGGTTATCTCTGCACAGCATCTGATCAGTGTGGATATAAGGCCAATAGTTACTTCTGGTGCTACACAAATCAAGGTTACGATTACTGTTGTGTTAGTGAGTGCTCTCTGAAAGACTCACACTATCAGTGTTGGAATGGTAATAAAGATGTCCCCTGTTCCCCTCAGTACTCCACTGTTACTGTCAAGAGAACCCCATGTCGCCCCGATCAACAGTGTGCCAAGTATGGTAAAGACTATTACTGGTGCTATACTGATTACAAGAAAAACTGGGAATACTGCTGCTCCCCAACACACTACTGTGACGATCATGGTGACGGTTACCGATGGTGTTACACAGATGACCCTCATTCCAAAAACCAAAAATGTTAACAAGCTTTTCTAATGGAGGGAGAGGTTACTGCACTGACACAATTCTGTCTACAAATTTACTATTTGTGTGAGATTAATGCACTAACACAATTCTGTCTACAGTCAAATTCACTCTTTGTGTGAGATTAATGCACTAACACAATTCTGTCTAGTGATATTTACTCTTTGTGTGAGATTAATGCACTAACACAATTCTGTCTACAGTAACACTCTTCCTGTCTTCGTGAGGTTACTTCAATAACTCACTAACAGTGAATTGAGATGATTCTTCATACAGAAAACAAAAAGAACCGACACCCCAAATGAACTGATCGTAATATCAACAAATGTGTGCGTGGTGGCCGGACATTCTCAGAAATGGCTTCGCCAATTACCTCTAGTTTAACAATTTCATATACATTGTATTTTCCACCAGTGACTGTCAGCTGTGTACCTGTTTCCTTGGAGTGATTCTGTACTTTTCATGTGGGGTGGCGGGGAGCCTTGTAGTTTGCCTCTCAATAAATCCTGTTCCTCGGTGATGCCAAACTCTGGTGTCTTCCTATAAGATATGTACATGTCCATTCATGTATTTCCACTCTATGACAGGGGGCTGAGGGGCATGAGCACGTTACGAACCCAGAAGCACAGTGCAGGAATTATTATTCTTTATTCTTTAAGTTGTGAAAACCACCATTAATCATTGCAATCCTAAGTACCAACTGTGTCAGACCCATTACATCACAAACATAACTAATCATAACCATGCAGGAAAAGCACTCTTTAAAACCTTCATTTATTAATTAATTAACTTACTAATTAATATTCAGTCCACTGTATCAATTAAAGGCCAATTATGTCCTCTAGTGGCAGGTTGGCCACAAGCCTGCGCAATTAGAGAGCGCCAGTAATCATTTATTCTTTCCTGGCCAATCAAGAGTCCCCATTGATCATTTATTATCATCATGATTAGATATGACCAATCAGGAATCAGTTTTTCTTACTCTCACCTGTCCAGTCAGGAATCAGTGTTTCTTACTCTCACCTGTCCAGTCAGGAATCAGTGTTTTTTACTCTCATCTGTCCAGTCAGGAATCAGTGTTTCTTACTCTCACCTGTCCAGTCAGGAATCAGTGTTTTTTACTCTCATCTGTCCAGTCAGGAATCAGTGTTTCTTACTCTCACCTGTCCAGTCAGGAATCAGTATTTCTTACTCTCACCTGTCCACTCAGGAATAAACACTTCTTACTCTCACCTGTCCAGTCAGGAATCAGTATTTCTTACTCTCACCTGTCCAGTCAGGAATCAGTGTTTCTTACTCTCACCTGTCCAGTCAGGAATAAACACTTCTTACTCTCACCTGTCCAGTCAGGAATCAGTATTTCTTACTCTCACCTGTCCAGTCAGGAATCGTGTTTTTTACTCTCACCTGTCCACTCAGGAATAAACACTTCTTACTCTCACCTGTCCAGTCAGGAATCAGTGTTTCTTACTCTCACCTGTCCAGTCAGGAATCAGTATTTCTTACTCTCACCTGTCCAGTCAGGAATCAGTACTTACTCTCACCTGTCTATCAGGAATCAGTACTTCTTACTCTCAATTAGGAATCAGTTTTTCTTACTCTCACCTGTCCGGTCAGGAATCAGTGTTTCTTAATCTCACCTGTCCAGTCAGGAATCAGTGTTTCTTACTCTCACCTGTCCAGTCAGGAATCAGTGTTTCTTACTCTCACCTGTCCAGTCAGGAATCAGTATTTCTTACTCTCACCTGGCCAGTCAGGAATCAGTGTTTCTTACTCTCACCTGTCCAGTCAGGAATGGCGGACTCTGCCTGTGTATTCTGGTACCTGGGGACAGGGGGGTCGGCAAGATGGCGGCCGTGTCAGACGTATTTTTGCAGTTGATGAAAATCCTCGGGTCTTACTTCCCAATATATTGGTGAAGGGAGAAGTTCTTTCGAATCGTACACTATGTACACTATCCACAGTATACTAACTTCGTTAATGTGTGAGTGTTTCACTTTATTTCCCAACATTAATCGTCTTGACTTGGATGACTTGCTGAGATGACATTTCCTGAATGAACCTTGGATTCATTCTTCCTGCTTCAGGATGGAGACCCCGGCCGGTGAAAGCACTGGAGCAAATCAAGCGAAAGGAGAAGGTACAGCGGCCGTCAGGAGGGCAGGAACACTCTGCAACGGGTCCGAGCCGCGGAGCCGGGGCGCCCCCCCGCGCCAGACAGCCACCGAGCTCAAGCGACCCGCAGCCGGAGCAGCGGCTCGGAACCGACTCTACTGACTCCGACCGCGATACTCCCGCAGACCCCGCACGAAGGAAAGGACAGAGGGGCCGCCCCCAGCTGGAGCTGCGGAACGACATCGGGGTGCTCCTCTCCTCTCCAGGACAATCGACGAGGGAGCAGATCGACCGGGGGGGCTTGATTAGACACAGCTCGACGAGTTTCGACACGTAGCGCTCTCGGGTTCACGTGGGTATGCGCCCTCGCCGCTGCCGCCTCAGGTCGGCCCCCCCACCGCTGGGGACTCGAACCCGGGCCTCGGGCGTCACTCAACAGGGAACCAGCAAGCTGATCTAAAAAGGGGGATCTCCCCTCAGCCTGGCGGCTGGGGACACTGCTATTCACTGGTGGCCGTATGCCGTGGGCGATACAATATTCTGTATTGAACAGCAGACAAGACAATAGACAGAAATACAATAACTATAAGTGTAAACAACAGTAGGGTGCCAGTGCAAAACTGTCAAAAACTGTGCAAATACATGACATTTCCATAGGCGAGCTACCTTGACACCACCTGTGATTCTGTCAAATCCACTGGGAAAAACTTGTCCAGTTTTTACTTTTGCGACACTCTATCCACCCTTGAGAAGAACTGACCAAATACGTCCGCTTTTTTATGTCTGCGTTGAAGGGGTTGCCGCATTTTATTGTGTGACTGAAAGAGGAGCTGGAAATCCTCCGCTGAAATCCCAGGTGAGAAACACAGACCGCAGCCCGCGAGAAACAGCGCCGCCTCGGAAGTCTAACCCCGCGTAACAGTTGAACAGCGCTCCTCTTTCCCCATTTTTATACAAACAGTATTTATCACACACACACAAATACAACGGGGAAAAAATGTCACTGCTCTGTTTGCCAGATATAACAACTTTTGTTAGAATGACGCAGAAAATAATTTACCGTCACGAAGTGTACAGCGGTCTTATTGGAGGCGGAAGGAGCTACAAAGTAACTGAGCACTGTACTTAGTGGGAAGGAGAAATGAACAGAGCCGAGAGAAAAGGACTTGTTTCTTTTATCTGACGATAGATTTTTGGAAATGACCATTTGTATCCACCCGGTTACAAGACACGCTCATTAAACAAGGGCTTGCAAACACGGGAAGACAAACACGTTTACTGGCGAAAGGTGTCAGGGAACTCAGGGAAGAGAGGACCGACATGCCGGCGACGGGTGGGTAGTTTTTGCTCCGCAAACTCTTCAGACTTGTCTCCACGGCCTCCTCCAGCTCCCCCTGTCTGGACGTGGCCAGTTTGGACTGGTCGTCTCCCACAATACGGTCCGTGCTTTGAGCACCCCGTTTCTGTGGGACAGCTCCTGTGAAACCGGGCTCCAGCACCCAGGTGCAGGTGCTGGGGTCCCCCTCCCCGCGTGTGCGCCGTCAGGAAACGCCCCTGGGCGAAAGCCCACCTCGACCCTATCAAGTCGGAGCGCCCGCTCGGCGGGACAGAACAGCGCATGCGGCGCTCTCTGGGTGTGAGCGGGAGCAGGAAGATCTGTGTGTCTTTTTGTCGGAATGAAAGGGAGCCCTCGCTGCATTTATGTGCTGGGTGCATGTCTGTGAGGGTGTTCTGGAAGGACTTTCAGAGTTTTGTTTGCAGGCAGTTTAAGGTGCTTTTTAGATTTGAGGATTTTGATATTTTATTGTACCGTTTCATAGAAAATTTGGAAACAGGGGCATTTATTTATAGTAAATGTATTAAGTCATTCTGGGTAAATTTCACATTCATAAATCAAAGTGGCCTAATAATACTCCCCTTTTAGTACTTTTTAGGGTGGGGTTGAAACTTTTTTTTTTAATGAAAAATGCTAACGTGAGGAAAACATTTGATTTTTTTATTAAATACAATTTGATCACATAATTTATTTCATTACCTCTGGCGGTTAATTATTTTTTTCTGTTTGTGTTTTTTCTCTTGTACCCGTTTCTGATCCCCTGTTTGTATTTGTATTTGTAAATTCTTGACACGTTTAATAAAACAGTTCTAAAAAAAAGACAGAACAGCGCCCTCCTTCTTTCCGCACGGAAGTCGTCATCAATCGGCGTCGGTCTCGCCCCGAAGGCAAAAGGGGACGAGTTCCGTTCCGTATAACAACGTCATCGCAGTGAGCCGGCTCCGCTGCTGTCCATGTGAGTTGGGAATGTGATTTTGTGGTTCTCATCGGGCTCGGGATTTGGAGAGATTTATGTGTGCCGTAGTGAGGTATGTAGAGTATAAACTAGCACCAACATTTCGGTGTCCGCTCCGTAAAACGTCGGTTGAACTGGTGAGAAAAACGTGAAGTTGAAGAACTAACATGAAAGTTCATTTTAGTGAACTTTCTGATTCCGACTCCTTTCTGCATCGTGTGCTTTTAACACAGCGGCTCCTCCTGTTTATATGTGCCCCCCCTACTGTAGTATTACTTCACTACGCTCTACGCTACGTTAAAATGAAAATCCAGGACATCATTCGGCTTTGTGAAAAGTTTATTTCAGTTTTTCAGTAGTTTATTTACACGCATCTCGTGTCGTTCATCTAGAAGAGGTCCATTTGTGCGATACAAACATGACCAACACTGTCTCGCCCAAAGAGTTTTTCCTACCGTTTCCCGTTAGCAAATCAGGATAAAATGTTGATGTTTGCTACTTAATAAAACCTCTTCACCCGTAAAAAGTATCTTGTCAAGTGAAAAACACAGCGAGACCCAGTCTTGCCTTGGTCGTAATGTGTCGTGTGAAAACATGTCATCGGAGTTCAGTCGTGAAGTAAAACTGCACATCGGAACTCAAGAATAACCGAAGTATGATGATTGATCATCTTTATGAAATTGTACACTACTGTAAGTGGAAATGCAGAACAAAAACTAAAAAGAGTTAATCCAGTTATAATCAGGAGTATATATGAGAAGGTGTACTCACGTGTATATATGTCCAAAATTAAAAATCCCAGGGTGTTTCTCGAAGAGAGTAGGGGTGTTACCCCAGCATGCTGCCCAAATTTCCCCCCGGCCTTTACCAGTCATGGCCTCCTGATAACCCCCCTCTCTGAACTGGCTTCATCACTCTGCTCTCCTCCCCACTGAGAGCTGGTGTGTGTGAGCAGACTGGTGCATCATCGCACTGGTGGTGGAAGAGGGGATCCCCAAACCTGCAAAGAGCTTTGAGGGGAGTGTCCAGAAAAGCACTATAGAAGAGTAAGAAGTGATTATTATAATAATAAAGAGGCAAGCTGCTGTGGTCTCTGACGGCTGGAGTGACAGGGTCTTTAGGGCAGACTGTGATGTTTAAAGAGAGGGTGAACGCTGACCAGCAGACAGGGGATTATAATAATAATAATAATAATTGCTTACACTTATATAGCGCTTTTCTGGACACTCCACTCAAAGCGCTTTACAGGTAATGGGGACTCCCCTCCACCACCACCAATGTGTAGCATCCACCTGGATGATGCGACGGCAGCCATAGTGCGCCAGAACGCTCACCACACATCAGCTATCAGTGGGGAGGAGAGCAGAGTGATGTAGCCAATTCATAGAGGGGGATTATTAGGAGGCCATGATTGGTAAGGGCCAATTGGAAATTTGGCCAGGACACCGGGGTTACACCCCTACTCTTTTCGAGAAGCGCCCTGGGATTTTTAATGACCACAGAGAGTCAGGACCTCGGTTTTACGTCTCATCCGAAGGACGGCGCCTGTTTACAGTATAGTGTCCCCATCACTATACTGGGGCATTAGGACCCACATGGACCACAGGGTGAGCGCCCCCTGCTGGCCCCACTAACACCTCTTCCAGCAGCAACCTTAGTTTTTCCCAGGAGGTCTCCCATCCAGGTACTGACCAGGCTCACACCTGCTTAGCTTCAGTGGGTTGCCAGTTGTGAGTTGCAGGGTGATATGGCTGCTGTAATACAGTAATGACCGCAGGGGAACTCGCACACTCCATACCAGCTCAGAACCCCAGCCCAGTGGGTGACCAGTTCCTCTTGGCGGTTCTCCAGCAGGAAGAGGTCCTGAAGACTCGGAGGCAGTAAGGCTGGGGGCCAGTCCGGCGGTGATTGATCAGGTGATTGATCAGGCGCGCGGAGAGACATGGAGCCGGCCAGGGGCGCAGCAGCGGAGAAGGAGGGACAGAGCCAGAGGAGGAAGGACAGGAAAGGAGGGAAGGGGAAGATGAGGCCGGAGGGCAGAGGGGGAGACGGAGGGAAGCCAGAGCGAAGATGGAAACGACTGGACGCCATGAGTGTGGGGTATTTCCGCAGAGTGAGCGCCAGACTGGAGGAGGAGTTCAGCACTGAGGAGGAGAGAGGTCAGTACATTAACACTGACTGGACACTCCAGTACATTAACACTGACTGGACACTCTAGTACATTAACACTGCACTGAGAGAGAGGGGTTCATACAGACACACTGACTGACTGGACACTCCAGTACATTAACACTGCACTGAGCGAGAGGGGTTCATACAGACACACTGACTGACTGGACACTCCAGTACATTAACACTGCACTGAGAGAGAGGGGTTCATACAGACACACTGACTGACTGGACACTCCAGTACATTAACACTGCACTGAGAGAGAGGGGTTCATACAGACACACTGACTGACTGGACACTCCAGTACATTAACACTGCACTGAGAGAGAGGGGTTCATACAGACACACTGACTGGACACTCCAGTACATTAACACTGCACTGAGAGAGAGGGGTTCATACAGACACACTGACTGACTGGACACTCCAGTACATTAACACTGCACTGAGAGAGAGGGGTTCATACAGACACACTGACTGACTGGACACTCCAGTACATTAACACTGCACTGAGAGAGAGGGGTTCATACAGACACACTGACTGACTGGACACTCCAGTACATTAACACTGCACTGAGAGAGAGGGGTTCATACAGACACACTGACTGGACACTCCAGTACATTAACACTGCACTGAGAGAGAGGGGTTCATACAGACACACTGACTGACTGGACACTCCAGTACATTAACACTGCACTGAGAGAGAGGGGTTCATACAGACACACTGACTGACTGGACACTCCAGTACATTAACACTGCACTGAGAGAGAGGGGTTCATACAGACACACTGACTGACTGGACACTCCAGTACATTAACACTGCACTGAGAGAGAGGGGTTCATACAGACACACTGACTGACAGGACACTCCAGTACATTAACACTGCACTGAGAGAGAGGGGTTCATACAGACACACTGACTGACTGGACACTCCAGTACATTAACACTGCACTGAGAGAGAGGGGTTCATACAGACACACTGACTGGACACTCCAGTACATTAACACTGCACTGAGAGAGAGGGGTTCATACAGACACACTGACTGACTGGACACTCCAGTACATTAACACTGCACTGAGAGAGAGGGGTTCATACAGACACACTGACTGACTGGACACTCCAGTACATTAACACTGCACTGAGAGAGAGGGGTTCATACAGACACACTGACTGACTGGACACTCCAGTACATTAACACTGCACTGAGAGAGAGGGGTTCATACAGACACACTGACTGACTGGACACTCCAGTACATTAACACTGCACTGAGAGAGAGGGGTTCATACAGACACACTGACTGGACACTCCAGTACATTAACACTGCACTGAGAGAGAGGGGTTCATACAGACACACTGACTGACTGGACACTCCAGTACATTAAAACTGCACTGAGAAATGTTATTGTTTGTTACAAAGCTCTCTCTAACCGTCTTGTCCTCCTATTTCTCTTACCCATCCCTCTCACTCTTGTTCTCTCTTCCTTCTCCAGACATGTTTGTGGAGAATGTCCTGTCAGAGGTCAGAGGACAGGCTGTCTCTGTGGCCACTGATATCACCGGCAGCGTGGCTCTCCAGAAGCTCCTCCCCCTGGCTAGCCCCGCCCAGGTGGGCGGCGTCCTCACTGAGCTGGGCGGAGACTCGGGGGCACAGTTCAAGGCTGTGTCATGTGACCGCTGTGGAGCACATATCGTAGAGACCGCTCTGCGGCAGACACACAGACTGCGAGGTGAGAGGCTGGACGCTGGGAGGGACAGAGACAGATAACCATACAGTTCAGTACTGACAGAAACAGACAGACTGAGAGTCGCACAGACACGAGAATCAGAATGAGTATTCATAGGTCTGCTCGTGGACAGAGTGACAGGTTAGCGCCACATGAACCACACAATGAATACATAACGCTAAAAATGGTTGTATGTTTCTGCTGACCTGTGGTTTCTCCATGGACAGTGGAGGATCCAGAAGCTACCACAGAGAACAGGAGTGAGGCAGACGGGCAGGCAGACGGCGAGGAGGATCATGGGATGCTGGAGAAGCAAGTGCTGGCACTGAGTCGCGCAGTGGTGGACAACCTGCTGGAGTTCGCCCAGGACGCGCACGGCACCTTTGTTGTCCGGAGGCTGGCCGAGACGCTGGGGGGCAGGCTGACGCAGGGCCGACCTGACCGACAGACAGGTGAGGGGTCAGAGGTCACACTGTGAGCAGAGCCAGTTCTGCTGTTTGTGCGTGACGCTTTGATGCTGTTCAAATATACATGGAGCTTGTCTGCTGCAGTTGAAGCATTTCTTTCCTTGGGGTATTAGCATAGTCACACATGTCAAATGTACTGCCTGCATTAAATTGACGATGGTCTCTAGCTAAACTCTTGGAGCCTGAGGACGCTGCTCTCAGGACGACAGTCAGCCGGGTCTCTGATGGTGTTCTCTGGAAACCTACAGGTCGGAAACCTAGAGATTTCAGCACCCAGGTCATCGACTTCCAAGTCCCACCGTCATTTGAAGAGGCTCTTGACAGGTTGTCAGACTGCCTGCTGGACAATATCAATGGTGAGGCTGACCACACTCTCTCTCAGTGCAGTATTATTGTACTGTGGTGTCCAGTCAGTCAGTGTGTCTGTATGAACCCCTCTCTCTCAGTGCAGTGTTAATGTACTGGAGTGTCCAGTCAGTCAGTGTGTCTGTATGAACCCCTCTCTCTCAGTGCAGTGTTAATGTACTGGAGTGTCCAGTCAGTCAGTGTGTCTGTATGAACCCCTCTCTCTCAGTGCAGTGTTAATGTACTGGAGTGTCCAGTCAGTCAGTGTGTCTGTATGAACCCCTCTCTCTCAGTGCAGTGTTAATGTACTGGAGTGTCCAGTCAGTCAGTGTGTCTGTATGAACCCCTCTCTCTCAGTGCGGTGTTAATGTACTGGAGTGTCCAGTCAGTCAGTGTGTCTGTATGAACCCCTCTCTCTCAGTGCAGTGTTAATGTACTGGAGTGTCCAGTCAGTCAGTGTGTCTGTATTAACCCCTCTCTTTGTCTTGTAGTGTTTGTCACTCACTCTCTGGCCTGTCCGGTGCTCCAGACAGTTCTCACTGTCTCTCAGAAGAAGAGGCCAGAGCTCTGCCAGCGCCTCACAGAGGGCATCATGGGATACTTGGCGTCTCTCAGCGCTGCCCCTGGGACGAGGTGTGTGCTCCATCTCTCTCCTCCGGAACCGCATCAGTTGGGATGATTATGTCCGGTTCCCTTAGTCGAACTGGACAGATTGTGTGGCCAGATACAGATGTGTCCGGGTCAACACCAGGAAAAACATCTGGATGTTGAATTGAGTGATGTTCTTCATTATGCACTTGTTCCAGCACAGCAATGGAAGGCCAGTCTTTGTCAGGAATACTGGGAGAAACTGTGAGGTCCTGATTAAACCCAGGACTGTGTGGACATAGTGAGAACGTAACAGAGTGCTTACTGACACCGAACAAGGGGCAGGCTGTGGCACCGCTGGTGAGAGACGGCACAGCGCCCCCTGCTGGTTGATGCAGCTGGCAGCTCAGAGCAGTACGTCACAGCAGCTGTGTTTCTTTTTGTTCATGCATTACATATAGCTATATATATAGATCGATATATCCAGATGAGTTAACATAGCGATATAGAAAGCTGTGCATCGTCACACTGGTTTGTGATGTAGCAGCTGAATTGTTCATGAGATCTGTGATGACTTCAGTCAACGCTCATGCGCTGATAATTGTCTGATTGACTCTTTCCCAGCCCCCTCCTGGTCTTCCTGAAGGACCAGACCTCCAGTCGCCTCCTCGAAATGCTCATAGCCGCGTGTGGCAAGCCCTTGCTCCGCGACCTCTACAGAAACCACTTCCGGGGTCATTTGGTCTCCCTGGCACTTCACCCAATCGCCAACTTCCCTGTGCAGAGACTGACAGCTGCTGCCGCCAAACACAAGCTGGTATAACAGTTTTGTCAGTCAGTGTGTCTGTATGAACCCCTCTCTCTCAGTGCAGTGTTAATGTACTGGAGTGTCCAGTCAGTGTGTCTGTATTAACCCCTCTCTTTCTCTCTCTCAGTTCCTGAAGATCTTTGATGAGCTCTCTGAGGGTCTAGAAGCTATCCTGGCGACCGGTCACATGGGTGTGATTGTCCAGTTAGCAGAGAGCTGCTCTCAGCAGGAGGAGAGACAAGCTCAGTGTACTCAGGCACTCCTGGAGGTAGGTCAGACCCCGACCAGACAGCGAGATGTAGTATAATTTATCTTCAGTAGTCACGCTTTCCATTACAATGTGGATGGGACAGTCAAGTAAACTCTGAATTGATAGTAAATCTGAAAAGTCACGATCAGATTTTGGGCTTTGAACGGCTCGAGCCCCAGTGTCCCAAAGCCAGAGGTTCGAACCCAAGTCAGGCCATGAGCCGACGGCACTGAGCAGTGCCTTGGGGCAGCACACGATCAGACGAGCTCTGTTGGGACTGGGCTGTGGTTCACTAGCTTGAGGGGTTGTGGTGATGTCATCACGAGAAGTGTCTCTTCTCCAGCGGCACTAAAGCGGTGATGTCATCGGGAGACGCAGGGTTGTGGTGATGTCATCAGGAGACACGGGGTTGTGGTGATGACGTTGGGAGAAGCATCTCTTCTCCGGTGGCACTAACAGGCCGCTCATCCGCGACAGGGACTGGAACTAGAGCGGTCACTCGTGTAGACTTTGACCTCTGACCTCTTCATCAGGTCGCCAGTGGGAGGGGCTACGGCGGGTGGGCTCGTCTGTGGCTCTGAGGGGCCACAGTGTGATTTAGCCCAACCCTGGCCAGATAAACCCACTTTCTTTACACCTGTGACGCAGAACGATCACCGAGGGTGACGCGCTGCTATGTCTGGGCGTGAAATCGAAACAATGCACTCTGGGTAGTCCGTTATCCCGGCCTCCCGCTCCGGGATTTGTGTGCAGCCGGCTCTTTAATCGGACTCTTACTCCAGGGCATCCTGCGCCACGCCACCCCAGTGTCTGCCGGGAGCAGCCCTCTTGACCACGGATCTGAGCCCCGCCTTTAATGACTGACTTACTACCAGACACCTCTGTAAGGGTTTGGCTGTGGTATTACTGTCAAACTGTTCTCTTTAGAAGAGAACAGCCTTTCCGGACTCCAGGGAAACAGTTTGAAAAGGCTAATTCATGGAATTGTTTAAATTGAGAGTTCAATTGAGCACCGGAGAGCCCCTCCAGACTGAACCCCAGCGGATACTGGGGTCACCGGGTCATGGACTGGAAAATCCCTAGGGAATTCTCTTTCTTCTCTGATGAAGAGGCCGGTTGCATCAAAGACCTGCACTGCAATGGGCTGGAGTCTGCGCTGGTGGTGGAGCCCTGCAGCACGCAGACAGACAGGGGTGCAGCTCCTGACTGACTGTGGTTACACTGTCGTCTCCCCCCCCACCCCAGGCATTTCACTGCTGGGACCCCCCCTCGAGACGAACTTCCTGTGCACCCCTCCTCCTCTCCTTGCTGGCTTATGAAGTGTACTACCACACTGACAGCCCAGGGGGCGACACTGAGACATCCCAGGTAATAATAATAATAATAAACTTTATTTTATATAGCGCCTTTAAAGGTGGCTTCTCAAAGCGCTTTACAGGATGACAATAACAATAAATAAGAAGACTACAACAATAAATAAGAAAAATTTCACAAGACAGGACACAATTATAATTACAGCAATACAACAATAACAATAGAGGAGACCGTGGAAGATGGTATTAAGAAGAGCAGAGGGGTGAAGAATGGAACCAGTTAAGTAAAGGCTTTTCTGAAAAGGAGGGTTTTGAGTCTGGATTTGAAGGAGTTTAGAGAAGGTGACTCTCTAATATCCTTGGGCAAGGAGTTCCAGAGCTTGGGGGCATAGCAGGAGAAGGCCCTGTCGCCCATACAATGTAGACGGGCTTGGGGGACAGTAAGGAGGGCAGAATTTGAAGAGCGGAGGTTGCGAGGTGGGGAGTAGGGCGATAAAAGTTCAGACAGGTATTGAGGTGCCAAGCCATGTAAAGCCTTGTAGGTGAGCATGAGGATTTTAAAGTCTACGCGGAATTTGACCGGAAGCCAGTGCAAGGACTCCAGGATAGGAGTAATGTGAACACTTGCACTAGATCTGGTCAGGATTCTGGCTGCTGAATTTTGGACATACTGCAGCTTGTTCAGAGTAGATTTAGATACCCCAGGGAGCAGAGCATTGCAGTAGTCAATTCGAGAGAATACAAATATGTTGATCAGCTTTTCAGCCACAATTAATGATAGCATAGTCTTGCGATATTTCTAAGGTGAAAAAAAGATGTTTTGACAGTATGCTGTACATGTGGGTCGAATGTTAAGCCAGAATCGAATATAACCCCAAGGTTTTTCAATTTTGATTGGAGCTCAAGTACAGAGCCATCTACAGACAGGGTTACAGGACTGGCTTTGCGAAGTTGATGGGGGGTACCAATAAGCATGACTTCAGTCTTGTCACAGTTAAGATGAAGGAAGTTTTGGTACAATTTCTCTCACTATCTGTTGAGTCAGTGTGTGTCTCTCTCTCTCTCAGTGCAGTGTTAATGTACTGGAGTGTCCAGTCAGTGTGTCTGTATGAACCCCTCTCTCTATGTGCAGTGTTAATGTACTGGAGTGTCCAGTCAGTCAGTGTGTCTGTATGAACCCCTCTCTCTCAGTGCAGTGTTAATGTACTGGAGTGTCCAGTCAGTGTGTCTGTATGAACCCCTCTCTCTCAGTGCAGTGTTAATGTACTGGAGTGTCCAGTCAGTCAGTGTGTCTGTATGAACCCCTCTCTCTCAGTGCAGTGTTAATGTACTGGAGTGTCCAGTCAGTCAGTGTGTCTGTATGAACCCCTCTCTCTCAGTGCAGTGTTAATGTACTGGAGTGTCCAGTCAGTGTGTCTGTATGAACCCCTCTCTCTCAGTGCAGTGTTAATGTACTGGAGTGTCCAGTCAGTCAGTGTGTCTGTATGAACCCCTCTCTCTCAGTGCAGTGTTAATGTACTGGAGTGTCCAGTCAGTCAGTGTGTCTGTATTAACCCTTCTCCATTTCCCTCTCTCTCTCCACAGCGCCCCCTGTCTGAGATCTGCTATCACGGCTCTCTCCTCGTACAGTCGCTGCTCAGGTTCTCCGATTGCTCCGTTGTCAAGACCAGTCTGAATTCCCTCCCCGCGAGTGACCTCCTGACCCTGGCCACTGACCCCTCGGGGAGCCACGTGCTGGAGGCCCACCTCAGGTCCCTGAACAAGGGGAAGAACAAATTCCTGAAGAAGCTGCAGGTCAGTGGCAGGTCGTGTTCGGCCGGAGAGGCAGGCTGCTGCTGGTCCAGCAGGTGGCGCTCCTCCCCCCGTCTCTGAACTTGCGGTGCGGTACCTCAGAGTGAACACAGGGGGCGCTGTGCTGCAGGGGGTATTAATGTGGGGTCCTGGTCAAGAGTGAGGATTAAATGTCTCATAAGAGTAGGGATTTAGTGTTCAGTCTGGTCATTCTCAGACATGACACACCCGTGTGGTGAATGTTTCTAAAGAAATGACTTTTCTTATTTGTTTGTTTGGAGAATCGGTCCCTCCCTGTTTGAAACTGCCAGTTGTTAGTTAGGTTTGCTCTGTGCTATAGCCCCCAGTGCCGCAGGGGAGAGAGTGTTGAGCTGCGCACTCTGGTCCCTCGCACACCCTCCTGCAAGATCTGCTTGTCCTGATTGGAGGTGCGTGGTGTCTCTCACTGCCAAAGTGAGCCCTGATTGGAGGAGCAGTGTGTCTCTCACTGCCAGAGTGAGCCCTGATTGGAGGAGCAGGGTGTCTCTCGCTGCCAGAGTGAGCCCTGATTGGAGGAGCAGGGTGTCTCTCACTGCCAGAGTGAGCCCTGATTGGAGGAGCAGGGTGTCTCTCGCTGCCAGAGTGAGCCCTGATTGGAGGAGCAGGGTGTCTCTCACTGCCAGAGTGAGCCCTGATTGGAGGAGCAGTGTGTCTCACTGCCAGAGTGAGCCCTGATTGGAGGAGCAGTGTGTCTCACTGCCAGAGTGAGCCCTGATTGGAGGAGCAGGGTGTCTCTCACTGCCAAAGTGAGCCCTGATTGGAGGAGCAGTGTGTCTCTCACTGCCAGAGTGAGCCCTGATTGGAGGAGCAGTGCGTCTCTCACTGACAGACTGAACCCTGATTGGAGCAGCAGTGTGTCTCTCACTGACAGAGTGAACCCTGATTGGAGGAGCAGGGTGTCTCTCACTGGTAGCAGTACAGGATTCCTACTGCCCTGGGCAGATACAGGGCAGCTGTACTGTAGAACAAAAAGCCAAGGAAGGCTTTCAAACCCACAAAATCCCTGGAGCACCTGACCAGTTCTTCCACTCAACCCCAGTGGGCTAGTGCCGAATCTGTCTCCCTCTGTCCACAGTCTGTGTCATACCCTCTGTGTTCCTCTGTCACAGGGTCACTTGGTCAAGATTGCGTGTTCAAAGCATGGCAGCCGTTTTCTGGAGAGTGTGTGGAATAACAGCCAGCTCAAACACAAGAGGGAGATTGCACAGGAGCTGGGTGAGTCTCTCTGCAGTGTTAATGTACTGGAGTGTCCAGTCAGTGTGTCTGTATGAACCCCTCTCTCTCAGTGCAGTGTTAATGTACTGGAGTGTCCAGTCAGTCAGTGTGTCTGTATGAACCCCTCTCTCTCTCAGTGCAGTGTTAATGTACTGGAGTGTCCAGTGTGTCTGTATGAACCCCTCTCTCTCAGTGCAGTGTTATGAACTGGAGTGTCCAGTCAGTGTGTCTGTATGAACCCCTCTCTCTCAGTGCAGTGTTAATGTACTGGAGTGTCCAGTCATTCAGTGTGTCTGTATGAACCCCTCTCTCTCAGTGCAGTGTTAATGTACTGGAGTGTCCAGTCAGTGTGTCTGTATGAACCCCTCTCTCTCAGTGCAGTGTTAATGTACTGGAGTGTCCTGTCAGTCAGTGTGTCTGTATGAACCCCTCTCTCTCAGTGCAGTGTTAATGTACTGGAGTGTCCAGTCAGTCAGTGTGTCTGTATGAACCCCTCTCTCTCAGTGCAGTGTTAATGTACTGGAGTGTCCAGTCAGTCAGTGTGTCTGTATGAACCCCTCTCTCTCAGTGCAGTGTTAATGTACTGGAGTGTCCAGTCAGTGTGTCTGTATTAACTCCTCTCTCTATCAGTTCCCAGTGAGGCAGTGCTCCGAGCTGATCAGTTTGGGCGTCATGTCTGTCGAAACTTTGCTCTGCCTCACTTCCTGAAGAGGCGGAGCCAGTGGGAGGAGCTCCAGGGTGCCCAGTCGAAGAAGAGGAAGATGTTCAGTGATATTCTGGAGGGAGTGTGAGAGAAAAGAGGAGGAGGAGAGAAGAGAGTGATATTGTGTCCAAACGTCCTTACCTCCCCCAATTGTCAGGGTCTAATCAATCTGAGCGATTTGTATTCTTCTCTAAAACATTTTTGTATGCATCTCTACAACACTTTATGTACACAAAGTAAAGACCATTATTAAATGGTATAAATGTTGAGCCCTTTATATTTTTTCAGAGAAGGTAAATGATTGTCATGTCTTTGAAGAGCAGCTCTTGTTTTGGAGATGTCTGTGACCTTTTTCTAAATGAAACTGTACTCCTGTGGGCGTGGCTATGAACCACAGACGAGCAGCACCGTCTTGTCCTGCACTGTATCATTTAGCAAGATGTCCGATTAGCCTGTGCACAGGAGTGACTCTGTCATTAGTCCTGGATATACAGTGTACTGAACCCTGGAAGGCTGTCCAGTCCTGGTCCTGGAGGGGTCAGTCAGTGTGTCTGCAGCAGGGCTGTCCAGTCCTGGTCCTGGAGGGGTCAGTCAGTGTGTCTGCAGCAGGGCTGTCCAGTCCTGGTCCTGGAGGGGTCAGTCAGTGTGTCTGTAGGGCTGTCCAGTCCTGGTCCTGGAGGGGTCAGTCAGTGTGTCTGCAGCAGGGCTGTCCAGTCCTGGTCCTGCAGGGGTCAGTCAGTGTGTCTGCAGCAGGGCTGTCCAGTCCTGGTCCTGGAGGGGTCAGTCAGTGTGTCTGCAGCGGGGCTGTCCAGTCCTGGTCCTGGAGGGGTCAGTCAGTGTGTCTGCAGCGGGGCTGTCCAGTCCTGGTCTTGGAGGGGTCAGCATGTCCACAGCAGGGTCGTCATCATCTGCTCCTGGAGCGTGTCTGTATGGGGACTGTCCAACCCTGTTCCTGGAGGTGGGGGGTCACAGTGTCTGGTGCAGGTGTCCCTTGTCCCACTGTATCTAGTCCCAACACCCTGAATCGCCTCCTTACTGGAGTAACTGGACAAGGGACACAACTCCTTTGCTTTAGAGAGAAAACCCCCTCCAGGACCGGGACTGGACGGCCCCTGGCCCCACCCTCCGCAGGAGCTCTCTCGCTCTGGGGCTGGCGCACTGACCGCTGAGTTGGGGTCCCTGCACCCTCGCGCCCCCAGCCTGCAGGGGGGTGTCTGGGGCAGCGCGCGTGCTCAGGGAGACAGGAACAGGATTTAAACCCCCTCTTCCGGCACCGTGGGAAGCGACTGTAAGACTCGGAGAACCGGATGACGTGACGCGGGCTGGTCCGATTAATCCTCTCCTCCACACTCCGCTGGTCCTCCAGCAGCTCAGCCCAGGTGTTGAATCGCTTTGCTTTATTATCGTCTTGAAACAGGACATTCACAAAGCATCTCTACAGCCCACACCCCACTTTCCCAACACCTCCCCCACTGTGCCCTGACCTCCTCCCTCCTGGCACAAGAGAACTCTGCCCCAGCCCCAGACACAGATTCTCCCCCTGCTCGCCCACAGCCCGGAGGAGACCCTCCCACCCAGTCTCTCTCTGTTTGGGGGCGTTGACTGGCGGAGGAGGCCGAACAGCAGGCTGTAGCCCCCCCCTGCCACCGTGGGAAAAGCCCAGCTCGCGAGGGGCGTGCAGAGCGCAGAACTCGGGCCGTGAACTCTGACCCCTGCCCCGCCCTGCAGAGAGAACCCACTGGCCTCTCTGGGGGGGGAAGAGGAGGGAACCCGCTGCTTCTGCGCCCCAGCATGCCGCTTGATCGCCCCCCGGACTCCCGCCCCCGCTCAGAGGCCGGCGCCGGCCGGCGCGCGGAGCTCGGCGATCCTGGCGTTGAGCTCCGGGTTGGTCCAGTCGCGGCGCAGGTCGTCCAGGTGGCTGTCGAAGTCCACCAGCAGCGCCTGGGCCCTGTCCGCCCGCAGCTCCTCGGCGACGGCGCGCGTCTGCTCCCAGTGCCGCAGCATGATCCTGGGACACAAACACACACACCGGATTCAGGGACTGGCCAGACAGCTGGAGGAGAGAATCCCAGGGCCAGGGGCCCCCAGGGCCCCAGCGTTTCCTCCTTCCACTTCCAGCTCAGATTTTTAACGAGCCTCAGCCACCGAACCGGTAACGAACAGCCTCTCTTAACGGTCTTGACAGGAAACACCGATTCATTGATTAAACCGCAGCACCGTCCATCCGGACAGATCCCACAGCCCTTTGCACACACCCGCGACCACCAGGGGGCGCTCCCTCACGGACGAGGGCAGCACACACTCCAGCCCATCATCAGCGGGGGTGACCAGGCGGGCGGAGAGAGAGAGCTCACTCACTGGTGCTTGTCCTTCAGCGTCCAGCGCGCGTCTCTCTTCTCGTAGACCACGATGGGGGGCGCGCCGTACTCCGCCGACACCTTCGAGTTCTCCACCTGCCAAGCACACAGCGCCACAGCCCGTGAGCGAGCCGCGCACCCCACCCCCTCCCCTCAGAAGTGTCCCCGGCTGCACAATGAGATTGGTGTTATGCCCCACTCTTCTATAGCACTTTCTGGACACTCTACTCAAAGAGCTTTACAGGTTTTGGGGATCCCCTCCTCTACCACCAGTGTGCAGCCCCACCTGGATGATGCTCCAGTCTGCTCACACACCAGCTCTCAGTGGGGAGGAGAGCAGAGTGATGAAGCCAGTTCAGAGAGGGGGGTTATCAGGAGGCCATGACTGGTAAAGGCCAGGGGGAAATTTGGTTCCCCTTGGTCCTTGGTTTTACGGCTGATTTGAAGGACAGTGCCTTTTGACAGTAAAGTGTCACTATACTGGGGCATTAGGACCCACACAGACTGCAGGGTGAGCGCCCCCTGCTGGCCCCACTAACACCTCTTCCAGCAGCAGCCTTAGTTTGTCCCAGGAGTCTCCCATCCAGGTACTGACCAGGCTCACACCTGCTGAGCTCCAGTGGGCTGACAGTGTGAGCTGCAGGGTGATACAGCTGGCCCTGTCTGTGTGTACGTTCATTTCACCTTCGCTAAACTCCTTCAAATCCAGACTCAAAACCCTCTTCTTCAGAAGAGCCTTTACTGAACTGGTTCCATTCTTCACCCCTCTGCTTTTCTTAGTACCACCTTCCACGGTCTCCTCTATATATTGTAATTGTGTTTTATCTTGTGTATTCTTTTTATTTATTGTTGTTGTTGTCATTCTGTAAAGCGCTTTGAGAAGCCACCTTTAAAGGCCCTATATAAAATAAAGTTTATTATTATTTAAAACCAAGAACAGGAGATGCTACTTTACACGAAGGGTGATAAGAGTGTTTAATGAGCTTCTCGGCCACGCTACTGAAGCCGATGCTCTGGTTTCACTCCGAGACACTCAGATCAATTGGCTACAATCTACCAAAGGGATCAGCAAATCACACAACAAAGGCCGAATGAGACAGGACGGGCTAGCTCTCCGTCTCAGAGTGCAAGAGGTGCCCACAGAGTCTCAAATACAGAATGAAACTGGCTCTGGAAAGTCTGGCTCAGAAAACCTTCTCTTCTTCTTACTATAGTCAATGACCTCAGTAAACTCTGAGGAATTTATTAAAAACAACGGCAAATACCTACAAACCGCCGGTACTTGATATCGGGGTGATACTTGGTTTCTTTTGACTGTACGTATTAACTACAGACACAGGACTCCAGTCTGTACACAGTGGTTCTGGGCAGTGAACTGCAACACTGGACACAGTGAAGGTATACAAGAGTCTCTCACCATCACAAGGACAGCACTGCTACACTGTTCCGCAATCTTATCAGCAATCTTCACAGCACAAGGGGTAGGACTGAGAGAGAGAGAGGGGTTAATACTGACACACTGACTGGACACTCCAGTACATTAACACTGCACTGAGAGAGAGGGGTTCATACAGACACACTGACTGGACACTCCAGTACATTAACACTGCACTGAGAGAGAGGGGTTCATACAGACACACTGACTGACAGAACACTCCAGTACATTAACACTGCACTGAGAGAGAGGGGTTCATACAGACACACTGACTGACTGGACACTCCAGTACATTAACACTGCACTGAGAGAGAGGGGTTCATACAGACACACTGACTGACTGGACACTCCAGTACATTAACACTGCACTGAGAGAGAGGGGTTCATACAGACACACTGACTGACTGGACACTCCAGTACATTAACACTGCACTGAGAGAGAGGGGTTCATACAGACACACTGACTGACTGGACACTCCAGTACATTAACACTGCACTGAGAGAGAAGGGTTCATACAGACACACTGACTGGACACTCCAGTACATTAACACTGCACTGAGAGAGAGGGGTTCATACAGACACACTGACTGACTGGACACTCCAGTACATTAACACTGCACTGAGAGAGAGGGGTTAATACAGACACACTGACTGACTGGACACTCCAGTACATTAACACTGCACTGGGAGAGAGGGGTTCATACAGACACACTGACTGACTGGACACTCCAGTACATTAACACTGCACTGAGAGAGAGGGGTTCATACAGACACACTGACTGACTGGACACTCCAGTACATTAACACTGCACTGAGAGAGAGGGGTTCATACAGACACACTGACTGGACACAGTGAGACAATGTGCAATTGTGTTTACTATATTTCTTCATTACCTGTTGTCAGATACACTTGCGTTGGCCTGGTAGTATCCCACGATTCTCTGCTGATTCTGGGCACACCAAACATCAACCTTAATTACAATTGAAACAAAAAAAATATGTTTTAATATTAATAACCTCAATAATGGTAAAACTCTGATGAAACATCAGGAGTAATCAAGCTCACAGTACACTCAATCTTCTGTCTGTGGTGATCTGGGTGTGTACATTCGGTAACATAGACATTATTACCAATTCACTCAACACCCCGAGAGAGAAGACTGATTGGGATTTTTTAAATTGACTGCCTGATCTATACTTCACCCGTGTTGAGGTCTTCATGGTGTACGTTCAGGGTGAGTGTTGAGCCTGGACTGAGGGCTGTCTCAAGATCCGCTCTGTCAGGTGTACCCCCTCAGTAAGCACAGGGTCTCGAAGCAGACGCAGTCAGGACTGAGGGAGAGTGAGGTAGAGTCTCCCCCACCTGTGTCTGCAGAGCTAACTGTCCTGCTGAGTGGTTACGCACAGGGAAGTTAGAACTGAACACTGCAAGAACAGACTGACTGAGCACAGCTCCGCTGCAGTGTGTAGTTACTGAGCACTCACAGCTACTGAAACCAGGGTCTGAACACAGCTCTGATACAGCGCTCAGTAACTACACACCCCCAGCTACTGAAACCAGGGTCTGAACACAGCTCTGATACAGCGCTCAGTAACTACACACCCCCAGCTACTGAAACCAGGGTCTGAACACAGCTCTGATACAGCGCTCAGTAACTACACACCCCCAGCTACTGAAACCAGGGTCTGAACACAGCTCTGATACAGCGCTCAGTAACTACACACCCCCAGCTACTGAAACCAGGGTCTGAACACAGCTCTGATACAGCGCTCAGTAACTACACACCCCCAGCTACTGAAACCAGGGTCTGAACACAGCTGGAAAGAATGAACTGATCCGATTAATAAACCAGGTGTTGTAAGAGCTCAGAGTACAAAACACAGGTCACGGTGATTCTCCACGATGGAGACAGGGAAACTCGCACTTCGAGAACTAAGCCTAGCAAGTTCATTACCTGATTCAGAGCGACCTCCGTCATGGCCGAGAGAGACAGGCCAGAGTGCAGCAAGGGAATGCAGTCTGACACACACATGGCGCCCTCAGCAGGACTGGAGGAGAGCAGGAGCCCATTCACTGCACAGTGAGGGTAACGACAGGCATGAAGGAACATCTTCACATAGGAGAGACAGGAGAGCTCCACCTCCACCATCGCTGAGAGAGAGACAGAGTCCATGAACACTGCACTGAGAGAGAGGGCTTAATACAGACACACTGACTGACTGGACACTCCAGTACATTAACACTGCACTGAGAGAGAGGGCTTAATACAGACACACTGACTGACTGGACACTCCAGTACATTAACACTGCACTGAGAGAGAGGGGTTCATACAGACACACTGACTGACTGGACACTCCAGTACATTAACACTGCACTGAGAGAGAGGGGTTCATACAGACACACTGACTGGACACTCCAGTACATTAACACTGCACTGAGAGAGAGGGGTTCATACAGACACACTGACTGACTGGACACTCCAGTACATTAACACTGCACTGAGAGAGAGGGGGTCATACAGACACACTGACTGACTGGACACTCCAGTACATTAACACTGCACTGAGAGAGAGGGGTTCATACAGACACACTGACTGGACACTCCAGTACATTAACACTGCACTGAGAGAGAGGGGTTCATACAGACACACTGACTGACTGGACACTCCAGTACATTAACACTGCACTGAGAGAGAGGGGTTCATACAGACACACTGACTGACTGGACACTCCAGTACATGAACACTGCACTGAGAGAGAGGGGTTCATACAGACACACTGACTGACTGGACACTCCAGTACATTAACACTGCACTGAGAGAGAGGGGTTCATACAGACACACTGACTGACTGGACACTCCAGTACATTAACACTGCACTGAGAGAGAGGGGTTCATACAGACACACTGACTGACTGGACTGAAGAGAGTTAAGAAACAACTACAATATACTTCAACAAAAACTACAACATATCATAACAGAATTCAGATATAATTCTTACTGTGTTGATGTTCGGTAGTATCTGCTAAATAAAATATCCGTCATGCGTTTCCAGGTATAAAATAACACAATCTTTTAATTCATTATGCAGCTGGTAACGTCATTTCTAAATTTTCGAAACAATTATCGCTGATTTCAAGCCGTTCTGTGGTCTCGAACTGGTAAAAACGACGTCCCGAAAAGCTTATTTTCTGCCTGACAACAGCGTTACTCAACTGCGGTAGCATTGGCTGAAAAAGCATTCAATGGGTTTTGTTCTCCTCTTTTTACTGGCCTTTTCTTACATCACTCAGATGAGCTTCGGTCACCGATTGGATAGAATTCATCATTGAAGGCGGGTCGTCTCCTTCAGCAGCGGCCCTCATTCGCTGAAACGCGTTCCGAGGCGATGATTGGATGAAAAGCTCCGCGGCCGTCCCTCCTCCTCCTCGATTTAAAGGGCTTTTCTGGTCCTGCCTCTTAAGGGTAAAGTCTTGTAATGTCAGGAACCGGAACCGGAAGTTTACAAGCTCTTCCTGCGCCGCCGCCGGAGGAGGAGAAAGAGGTATTAGTGGTTAACGTGTTAGTTGTCGGCTGCTTTGGCAAGGACCTGTATTCCACTAGTTGTGTGAACAGTGTTAACGTTTTTAGGCACGTGTGCGATTCATGTTTTATACCTTCTTGTGTCTCCTTTCGGAATACTGTGTTGAGGAGTATAAATTGGAAATTAGTTTGGACAATTGCTGAGAGATACAATCTTACAAATAAAGTTAAAGAAATTTAATTTAAGATCGGTCATAGATTGTATCCTGTTCAATTGACCACTTTCTAGATTTCAACACGAACGCGATGACTCATGTGTATTTTGTAATGAGAAGGAAGCTCTGTTACATTTTTTTAACTGTATATATACAAAACTGGTTTGGATAGATTTGCAAAATGTTATTGTTAAACATTTAAAGGTAAAGGGACAAGTAATAGGTTTATTCCATGGGAAGAAAGAGAACACAACGTTTCGGCCGTGGAGCCTCCTTCAGGTGTGTTTTCTCTTCTCTTTTCAGAAGGAACAAACCTTTACTTGTTCCTTTGCAGCCTACGCGAGCCGACGCAGCTCCCCACCTGAACTATTTAAAGGTATCTTTTAAATTGAAAGATTGTGATGTTTTTTTATAGTTCGTTAGATCTGGTTTGGATATAGGGTATGTTTTTATTGTTAATCTTAATTATTTGGGCTATTTACTTCATCCACAAAAGTAAATGGTCTAATACTGCTCTAATATATAATACTGCTCCCTCTATTCACACTTTTAAAGTTGAATTCATTTTTAATATAAATTCTATTAGAAATTTAAAGAATCAAAAGGCGAGACATGCAATGGAAATGTGTAAAAAGTATCATTTTGTGTTTTTACAATTGTGAATTCCTCCTTGTATCCATTTCAATATTCTGCCTCTTTTTTTTTTTGTATTTCTGATGTTTAAATAAAAACTTATGTTAAAAAATAACTGTCAACGTCGATCAGGAATCATCGAGACAAGAGTGGTTTTTAACCTTTCCTCGAAAAACAGCCAAGTTAACGTGTAAAGAGTTTTTCTACATTTGCAACCGCAGCTTGGTTACTGAGGCTACGATAAGCCCCTTAATGTGATAAATCTGTGGGGGGAAAAATCGTTTTATGTGGTGAAACTTTTATATTTTAAAGTTTATATTTTCATTCCCGCAAGACCAAACTTTGTAGAGGAGGCATCCATCTCGGTTATTAGATCTCTTATTTTAGGGGTGCGTCATGCCCAGCTGGCTCTTCGGAAGAAGAGCTCTGCCTGGCGTTCATCTTGGCCCTACAGTCCCCCCCCCACCCCCAAGCCAGATTCCGGGCTCGGACATCTTTCCTACTGCCAGGACTTTCACGTCCCGACGGACCATGAAAGGTTAACGCACCCCGGGGCTCCTGGACTGCCTGTTCCACCCTCCCGCCACTCTTTGTGTAAAGGTGTGCTGACCGGAGGATCCCTCCCAGCTGTTGCTTGAGAGAAGCCAAGGTGTCAGCTTCAGCAGCAGGGCTGGGCGGCTTCTTCCAGACTCTCCCAACCCAGTTACCTGAATTAACATTGGGGGGGCCAAGGATTAATGACAACTGCCTTATGGACAGCCCACCCCATGAATGTCTTCAAATCCAGGCTGTTGCTAGGCAGACCTGGACTGTACCCTGACTCACAGTGATGTGGTCCAATTCTCCGGCAGGAAAGCTCCTACTCCCTGGCTAGAGAATTAGGTGACATCATGGGAATGTACATTAGCCCGCCCAACTGCAGAATGCAAGGCTATGATTGAAGCACTAAATGATAGTATGCACAGATTTACAGAGTGTATGTGTACACTGCACATTTACGTTGTATAGACACACAGAAAGCAACACTTGTTCAGGTATAATAAATCATATTTATTGCCTAGGCAATGATGAGTGATACACAGATATCGAGAGAACAAACAGTAATGAAGAGTACATATCGATAAAGAAGGCAAATATTTACAAATGCACAGCCCTCGCTAAACACCAGCTGTCACGCAAGGCCTCTGTGCTTTGTGGCGCAAGTAACCGCTTCCGCCACGAGCATATGTGTCAGTCCCCACATAAGGCATAGAAGGCCAGAATCATGCCAGGCCCATACAATCCAGTGCTTATGCCTGCTCCTTACTTGTGTCTGGTATTGTCCGGCTGCCAAGGCTGGTAAAACTAAATAATGGGAAAGAAATTGGAATAATGGGATTGATCGCCCGACCATTTCGCACAACATCTTTGTTCGGGCTGGGGCTCCTGGTCAAGTGCATCTGGAATGGATACCTTCGCAGTGAAACCTCGGCTATCGACACAACAGGTCTAATTCGTCTTTGTTCGATTAAACGGGTCTGGCGGTGAAGCCTTGCTCTCTCACTGGTATGCTGGTTTGGCCTGGAGCATTCTTGGCTGTTCCTCAAGAGCTATATCTTGCTTCAGACATTTAGATGCTGCTTTAGACTGTAGCAAAATGATTGCGATAACCTATTGATGAAATAAGATTAGTGTCTGTTTTGATGACAAGACCACGCCTCCCAGCAAAACCGTCAGGCGCACACACAGTACGAGCACAAAGTGTTTAAAGGGCTCAGTCCGCAGCTCCGTGCGGTGACACAGTAGGAGAGGAAAACATTCCCGTTCACATATCAGTGGAGCTGATCAGATACACAGGCAAACAAGAACAATCTTTGTGTAAAATAAATAAAACTAAATCTGAAGAGGAAGAGAAGGGACTAAAATTAAATATTAAACATTTGTTTGCGGAACCTTAACTACCACGAATGCTCTATGTCCTAGGTACACAAGTCCACACTGCTCTTCAGTCGCTGTTGCATTGTAGGGCAGTTGTAGTAACAATAGTTTAATTCCAAGACTTTTACGTTATTAAAAAGTGCAAGTAATTATTAAAGTGTAATTTGACCTTAAAGGACGATTTGCACTTAGTAATGGGAAAGTGGCTCTTACGAAGTCATTAATAAACAAATCCTTTCAATTAATAATGAGTTTGTCAATGTGCCTTATGAAATATAGAGTATTCTGTGTGTCTGTGTGTGTGTTTCACTGCTGGGTCACAGAAGAGCTCGGGGCTGTGTGTGTGTGTGTTTCACTGGCTCACAGCAGAGCTCAGGGCTGTGCGTGTGTGTGTTTCACTGGGTCACAGCAGAGCTCAGGGCTGTGTGTGTGTGTGTGTTTCACTGGCTCACAGCAGAGCTCAGGGCTGTGCGTGTGTGTGTTTCACTGGGTCACAGCAGAGCTCAGGGCCGTGTGTGTGTGTGTTTCACTGGGTCACAGCAGAGCTCAGGGCTGTGTATGTGTGTGTTTCACTGGGTCACAGCAGAGCTCAGGGCTGTGTGTGTGTGTTTCACTGGGTCACAGCAGAGCTCAGGGCTGTGTGTGTGTGTGTGTTTCACTGGCTCACAGCAGAGCTCAGGGCTGTGTGTGTGTGTTTCTTGTCCCAGTGACCCAGGCTAGAGCAGAAAAAGAATCCTAACAATTCCCTCTGTAGCCATTTGGAGCCAAATGTCAACAGACTGGAATGAAACATCATCAAACATTGGATGTGAAGGTTTTGTGTGCTGGAATCTCCTTCCTCAGTCCTCCATTTCAATGAGGCTAAGGGTCACCTCGCCGAATGGTGATTGGCTGGCCAGGTCCTGCAGGAGGGTTATTGAATCACGAACAGAAGACACCTCTAATACCTGCTGCTGAGCCCATGGCTGATACACCTGACAAGAGAAAGCAAGGAGGAGTTAATACAGACACACTGACTGACTAGGCACTACAGTACATTAACACTGCACTGAGAGAGAGGGGTTCATACAGACACACTGACTGACTGGACACTCCAGTACATTAACACTGCACTGAGAGAGAGGGGTCACTACAGACACACTGACTGGACACTCCAGTACATTAACACTGCACTGAGAGAGAGGGGTTCATACAGACACACTGACTGACTGGACACTCCAGGACATTAACACTGCACTGAGAGAGAGGGGTTCATACAGACACACTGACTGACTGGACACTCCAGTACATTAACACTGCACTGAGAGAGAGGGGTTCATACAGACACACTGACTGGACACTCCAGTACATTAACATTGCACTGAGAGAGAGGGGTTCATACAGACACACTGACTGACTGGACACTACAGTACATTAACACTGCACTGAGAGAGAGGGGTTCATACAGACACACTGACTGGACACTCCAGTACATTAACACTGCACTGAGAGAGAGGGTTAATACAGACACACTGACAGACTGGACACTCCAGTACATTAACACTGCACTGAGAGAGAGGGGTTCATACAGACACACCGACTGACTGGACACTCCAGTACATTAACACTGCACTGAGAGAGAGGGGTTCATACAGACACACTGACTGGACACTCCAGTACATTAACACTGCACTGAGAGAGAGGGTTAATACAGACACACTGACAGACTGGACACTCCAGTACATTAACACTGCACTGAGAGAGAGGGGTTCATACAGACACACCGACTGACTGGACACTCCAGTACATTAACACTGCACTGAGAGAGAGGGGTTCATACAGACACACTGACTGGACACTCCAGTACATTAACACTGCACTGAGAGAGAGGGGTGAATACAGACACACTGACTGACTGGACACTACAGTACATTAACACTGCACTAAGAGAGAGGGTAAATACAGACACACTGACAGACTGGACACTCCAGTACATTAACACTGCACCGAGAGAGAGGGGTGAATCAGAAAGACTGAGAGGGTCCACTACCCACAGACAGGTACCTGCACAGTGATGAGCTTGTCAGCACAGTTGTCAGAGTCTGTAAGCTCTTCCCCAAAGCACAGTGTCACCTTGTACTGAGGAGGGCTTCCTCCCTCTGAGCGGAACAGCTCCAGCTCTGAAACATATAGAGCATCATCATCATCATCTCCGTCATCATTGCCATCATCATCAGCACAATCATCTTTATTACCACCATTATGTTTATTATCACCATCGTCACTCTCATCATCATGTCAAATCAACATTATTATTACCGTCATCACCATCATTATCATCACTGTCATCAACATCACCGTCACCAATACTATCATCACCATCAACATCATCACTACTGTCATCACCATCACCATTGTTATCATCACTGCCATCACCATCAACATCATTATCATCACTGTCATCACCATCACTACCGTCAATATCATCATCATCGTCGTCACCATTATTATCATCACTGTCATCACCGTCATCATCATCACCGTCAACATCATCATCATCGTTACCATCATCACCGTCACTGCCATCAACCATCACTATCATCACCATCAATCATCACTATCATTACCGTCACCATCGTTATCATCACTTCCATCACCATCATTATCACTACTGTCATCACCTTCATTATCATCACTGTCACCATCATCACCGTCAACATCATCACTGTCACTGCCATCAACCATCACTATCATCACTGTCATCACCATCAATCATCACTATCATTACCGTCACCATCGTTATCATCACTGTCATCACCATCACCATCATTATCATCACTGTCATCACCATCATTATCATCACCTTCACCAACATTATCCTCACTGTCATCACCGTCATTATCATCAGCCATCAGCACCACCATCATTATCACCACTATCATCACCCTCATCATTATGTTTATCACTTCATCACCATCATTGGTTTCTTGTATTATATATAATGTGTAGCAACAGAAGCAGTGACTCACCCTGCCGGAAGGCCTGTCTGTCGAACAGCGTCACTGGGTTTGGCGTCCTCTCCAGTTTCCGGGGGGCGTGGTTCTCCATGTGGAGGGTGGGGCCTGTCCAGAAGACCCGCCCCTGGCAGAACCTCTGCACGTGGATGCCCCCATTGGTGGAAGCCAGCATGATGCCCCTCTCCAGGTAGGGCAGCAGGGCCATCAGCGCGCTGCGGCGCGACGGGTCTTCTACCGCACTGGGCTCTGGGAGAGAGATGCGCTCCGTGTCCGAGACGGCGAAGGGCGCCAGCGAGCTGGGAGGGGAAGAGGGGCAGTGGGAGGGGGAGTAGGCGATCCTCACGTCGCGACTCTGGACCTCCCTCCTCAGGACCTCCTCACCTCCATACAGCACAGAGACCAGGAGAGAGGGAAGAGCTGAGGGACAGGGAGAGAGAGGGAGTGGGGATACAGGGAAAGAGAGGGAGAGAGGTACAGGGAGAGGGAGGGAGAGAGAGGGAGAGGGAGAGAGACATAAATGGACAAAAATTAATACACTCCATCCACACACAACAGCTGCAGCGCCGCTGCTCCTCTGTCATCCCCGTACTCATTACCTGTGATGTGCGGGGAGGTCTCAATCCTGAAGTTCACCTCGATCTCGTTGACTGCTGCAGGAGACAGAGCACAGTTAACCAGGATTCCCTCGTGTGCACAGACAAGCTCGTCCATCGGCGAACAGACCTGTCAGTCTATTAGCCCAGCCCCCAGACTGACAGACAGACAGACAGGGGCGATAAGGACAGGTGGGGAACCGTCAGCAGCTCTGTGCTGGAGCTGCTCACAATCAGGTCATCAGCTCGTTAGCAGCCATGTTAGAAGGTTACGGCCGCCGGGTACCGTGAGGGTAACCGCTCACTCTGCTGGAGGCACTGGGGTTTCGTCCAATAAACCCGCAGCAGGGGTTCGTAATCTTCGTCCTGGGAACCCACGCCCGCCAGGTGAGCGCTCAGTTATATCACCAAACCCCTCACTGTCCTGACAATAAGATGAGCCCCAAACCCTGAACCCCTCACTGTCCTGACAATAAGATGAACCCCAAACCCTGAACCCCTCACTGTCCTGACAATAAGATGAGCCCCAAACCCTGAACCCCTCACTGTCCTGACAACAGGATGAACCCCAAACCCTGAACCCCTCACTGTCCTGACAATAAGATGAACCCCAAACCCTGAACCCCTCACTGTCCTGACAATAAGATGAGCCCCAAACCCTGAACCCCTCACTGTCCTGACAATAAGATGAACCCCAAACCCTGAACCCCTCACTCTCCTGACAATAAGATGAACCCCAAACCCTGAACCCCTCACTCTCCTGACAATAGGATGAACCCCAAACCCTGAACCCCTCACTGTCCTGACAATAGGATGAACCCCAAACCCTGAACCCCTCACTGTCCTGACAACAGGATGAACCCCAAACCCTGAACCCCTCACTGTCCTGACAATAAGATGAACCCCCACCCTGAACCCCTCACTCTCCTGACAATAGGATGAACCCCAAACCCTGAACCCCTCACTGTCCTGACAACAGGATGAACCCCAAACCCTGAACCCCTCACTCTCCTGACAATAAGATGAACCCCAAACCCTGAACCCCTCACTCTCCTGACAATAGGATGAACCCCAAACCCTGAACCCCTCACTGTCCTGACAACAGGATGAACCCCAAACCCTGAACCCCTCACTGTCCTGACAATAAGATGAGCCCCAACCCTGAACCCCTCACTGTCCTGACAACAGGATGAACCCCAAACCCTGAACCCCTCACTGTCCTGACAATAAGATGAGCCCAAAACCCTGAACCCCTCACTGTCCTGACAATAAGATGAGCCCCAACCCTGAACCCCTCACTGTCCTGACAATAAGATCAACCCCCACCCTGAACCCCTCACTGTCCTGACAATAAGATGAACCCCAAACCCTGAACCCCTCACTGTCCTGACAATAAGATGAACCCCAAACCCTGAACCCCTCACTGTCCTGACAATAAGATGAACCCCAAACCCTGAACCCCTCACTGTCCTGACAATAAGATGAACCCCAAACCCTGAACCCCTCACTGTCCTGACAATAGGATGAACCCCAAACCCTGAACCCCTCACTGTCCTGACAATAAGATGAACCCCCACCCTGAACCCCTCACTGTCCTGACAATAAGATGAACCCCAAACCCTGAACCCCTCACTGTCCTGACAATAAGATGAGCCCCAAACCCTGAACCCCTCACTGTCCTGACAATAAGATGAACCCCAAACCCTGAACCCCTCACTCTCCTGACAATAAGATGAACCCCAAACCCTGAACCCCTCACTCTCCTGACAATAGGATGAACCCCAAACCCTGAACCCCTCACTGTCCTGACAATAGGATGAACCCCAAACCCTGAACCCCTCACTCTCCTGACAATAAGATGAACCCCAAACCCTGAACCCCTCACTCTCCTGACAATAGGATGAACCCCAAACCCTGAACCCCTCACTGTCCTGACAATAGGATGAACCCCAAACCCTGAACCCCTCACTGTCCTGACAACAGGATGAACCCCAAACCCTGAACCCCTCACTGTCCTGACAATAAGATGAGCCCCACACACACCCACAGACACACTGAGACACACACACTGACACTCACCTGGATCCAGGCTCTCCACCGGTTTCAGAATGGCGGGTGAGTGGACCATGCTCTCCAGCTGCGCAGTGACATCACTGACTGTCTCCACCTGCTGCACACAGACAGAGACAGAATTATTGTCAAGGCCAAACTCATTCTTTTTCTTGTCATGGCTAGGCCTGAGCCAAGTCAGGGGTCGCTGTTTCTTGCAGTTTCTATATTAATTGGAGTCTGGGCTGCAGTTCCCCCACTGTGCCTGCACACACAGAGGGGGCGCTGTTGTGTCTCTCTATACAATTATAATCACTGATAACACCAGCCGCAGTTCCCCTGCTCTGCCTGTACACACAGAGGGGGCGCTGTTGTGTCTCTCTATACAATTATAATCACTGATAACACCAGCCGCAGTTCCCCTGCTCTGCCTGTACACACAGAGGGGGCGCTGTTGTGTCTCTCAATACAATTATAGTCACTGATAACACCAGCCGCAGTTCCCCTGCTCTGCCTGTACACACAGAGGGGGCGCTGTTGTGTCTCTCAATACAATTATAGTCACTGATAACACCAGCCGCAGTTCCCCTGCTCTGCCTGTACACACAGAGGGGGCGCTGTTGTGTCTCTCAATACAATTATAGTCACTGATAACACCAGCCGCAGTTCCCCTGCTCTGCCTGCACACACAGAGGGGGCGCTGTTGTGTCTCTCTATACAATTATAATCACTGATAACACCAGCCGCAGTTCCCCTGCTCTGCCTGTACACACAGAGGGGGCGCTGTTGTGTCTCTCAATACAATTATAGTCACTGATAACACCAGCCGCAGTTCCCCTGCTCTGCCTGTACACACAGAGGGGGCGCTGTTGTGTCTGTCTATACAATTATAATCACTGATAACACCAGCCGCAGTTCCCCTGCTCTGCCTGTACACACAGAGGGGGCGCTGTTGTGTCTCTCTATACAATTATAATCACTGATAACACCAGCCGCAGTTCCCCTGCTCTGCCTGTACACACAGAGGGGGCGCTGTTGTGTCTCTCTATACAATTATAGTCACTGATAACACCAGCCGCAGTTCCCCTGCTCTGCCTGTACACACAGAGGGGGCGCTGTTGTGTCTCTCTATACAATTATAGTCACTGATAACACCAGCCGCAGTTCCCCTGCTCTGCCTGTACACACAGAGGGGGCGCTGTTGTGTCTCTCTATACAATTATAGTCACTGATAACACCAGCCGCAGTTCTCCTGCTCTGCCTGTACACACAGAGGGGGCGCTGTTGTGTCTCTCAATACAATTATAGTCACTGATAACACCAGCCGCAGTTCCCCTGCTCTGCCTGTACACACAGAGGGGGCGCTGTTGTGTCTCTCTATACAATTATAATCACTGATAACACCAGCCGCAGTTCCCCTGCTCTGCCTGTACACA
Organism: Lepisosteus platostomus; assembly: GCF_059453375.1. Lineage (NCBI taxonomy): Eukaryota > Metazoa > Chordata > Actinopteri > Semionotiformes > Lepisosteidae > Lepisosteus > Lepisosteus platostomus. The sequence continues at coordinate 13,734,216 of NC_142616.1, forward strand.
CAGAGGGGGCGCTGTTGTGTCTCTCTATACAATTATAATCACTGATAACACCAGCCGCAGTTCCCCCTGCTCTGCCTGTACACACAGAGGGGGCGCTGTTGTGTCTCTCTATACAATTATAGTCACTGATAACACCAGCCGCAGTTCCCCTGCTCTGCCTGTACACACAGAGGGGGCGCTGTTGTGTCTCTCTATACAATTATAGTCACTGATAACACCAGCCGCAGTTCCCCTGTTCTGCCTGTACACACAGAGGGGGCGCTGTTGTGTCTCTCTATACAATTATAGTCACTGATAACACCAGCCGCAGTTCCCCTGTTCTGCCTGTACACACAGAGGGGGCGCTGTTGTGTCTCTCTATACAATTATAGTCACTGATAACACCAGCCGCAGTTCCCCTGCTCTGCCTGTACACACAGAGGGGGCGCTGTTGTGTCTCTCTATACAATTATAGTCACTGATAACACCAGCCGCAGTTCTCCTGCTCTGCCTGTACACACAGAGGGGGCGCTGTTGTGTCTCTCTATACAATTATAATCACTGATAACACCAGCCGCAGTTCCCCTGCTCTGCCTGTACACACAGAGGGGGCGCTGTTGTGTCTCTCTATACAATTATAGTCACTGATAACACCAGCCGCAGTTCCCCTGCTCTGCCTGTACACACAGAGGGGGCGCTGTTGTGTCTCTCTATACAATTATAGTCACTGATAACACCAGCCGCAGTTCCCCTGTTCTGCCTGTACACACAGAGGGGGCGCTGTTGTGTCTCTCTATACAATTATAGTCACTGATAACACCAGCCGCAGTTCCCCTGTTCTGCCTGTACACACAGAGGGGGCGCTGTTGTGTCTCTCTATACAATTATAGTCACTGATAACACCAGCCGCAGTTCCCCTGCTCTGCCTGTACACACAGAGGGGGCGCTGTTGTGTCTCTCTATACAATTATAATCACTGATAACACCAGCCGCAGTTCTCCTGCTCTGCCTGTACACACAGAGGGGGCGCTGTTGTGTCTCTCTATACAATTATAGTCACTGATAACACCAGCCGCAGTTCCCCTGTTCTGCCTGTACACACAGAGGGGGCGCTGTTGTGTCTCTCTATACAATTATAGTCACTGATAACACCAGCCGCAGTTCCCCTGTTCTGCCTGTACACACAGAGGGGGCGCTGTTGTGTCTCTCTATACAATTATAGTCACTGATAACACCAGCCGCAGTTCCCCTGCTCTGCCTGTACACACAGAGGGGGCGCTGTTGTGTCTCTCTATACAATTATAATCACTGATAACACCAGCCGCAGTTCCCCTGCTCTGCCTGTACACACAGAGGGGGCGCTGTTGTGTCTCTCTATACAATTATAGTCACTGATAACACCAGCCGCAGTTCCCCTGTTCTGCCTGTACACACAGAGGGGGCGCTGTTGTGTCTCTCTATACAATTATAGTCACTGATAACACCAGCCGCAGTTCCCCTGTTCTGCCTGTACACACAGAGGGGGCGCTGTTGTGTCTCTCTATACAATTATAGTCACTGATAACACCAGCCGCAGTTCCCCTGTTCTGCCTGTACACACAGAGGGGGCTCTGTTGTGTCTCTCTATACAATTATAATCACTGATAACACCAGCCGCAGTTCCCCTGCTCTGCCTGTACACACAGAGGGGGCGCTGTTGTGTCTCTCTATACAATTATAATCACTGATAACACCAGCCGCAGTTCCCCTGCTCTGCCTGGGGGGGCGCTATTGTGAACAGAAACGGCTCATTGTCTCACCACGGTGGTGGGCTCCATGGCGATGACATTCTCTGTCCTCATCCGTTTCTTCTCCTCCTCTTCCTCCTCCTCCTCCTCCGACTCAGACTCGGACTCGCTCTTCACCCTCTTCCTCTTCCCGGCCCTCGCTCCCGTCTTCATCTTCCTCCCTCGAGCCGGAGGCGCTGCAGCACGAGACGGGGTGGGGGGGGGGGGAGAGAGGCCGAGATGTGGTGATCGCGCGCGGGGCAACAAGCGAGCTGACCCGGCGCCACGGGGGCGCGCGGGCGAGCGGGCGAGCGGGCCGGCGGGCCGGCGGGCGGGCGGTACCTTGCTCGGACAGGGGCACGAGGCGGTACACCTTGTAGGGCTCGGAGATGTCCAGCTGCGAGCGGTCTCTGACCTCGCTGAACTCCGGGCTCTTGTTGAGGGCGCAGCGGAGGCGGGTCTTCCAGCAGGCGGGGTCGTCCTTCTGCCCCGCCCTCAGCTTCCCCTTGAACTCCGCCCACGCCTGAGGGGGTCGGGCCACAGGGAAGGAAGAGTGATAAACACAGTCACACTTCTGTAGCGTCTCCCTCGTCGCTCCTCCCACCGTGCCGTACAGGTGGGAGGGATCCCCTCCACCGCCAGCGTGTCGCCCCACCCGCTAGGACACTCCCCACACGCCAGCTCTCGGGGGGCAGGAGAGCAGAGAGGTGGAGCCAGTTCAGGGAGAGGAGGGGCTAAGGAGGCCACGGTGGGTCAAGGCTGGGGGCAGATTTGGCCCGAAGGGAGGGAGGGAGGGAGGGAGAGGAGGAAGGACTAAAGACACGAACTGGCGCAGGGAGTCTGGGACAAGTGGCTGGGTGGCACGAAAACCTGAATCGCACTGACCTGGTTGTGACGACATACATATCCCACAACATAAGATCAGACCCCTTTTTATTGGCCCTATACAGTCTCTTGCATCAGGAATGTGTCTTTTCCCAGACCCCAGCTTGCTCTCCATGAGACACACAGACAGGGAGAGAAGCTGGGGGTCAGAGCGCAGGGTCGGCCATTTATACAGCACCCCTGGAGCAGCTGGGGTGAAGGGCCTCGCTCAGGGGCCCAACGGAGGAGGATTGCTCTGCCGGCCGCGGGATTCGAACCGGCAACCTCCCAGCACACCGGCGCAGATCCTGAGCCACAGAGCCACCGCCCTCCCCCGTCCCCAAAACATATTGCTCCACAGCATTGTGCGGTTTACATGGTGTGCTGCTGTACTGTGTCCCGAGAGAAGAGCGCGAATAAGAACTCCAAAGTACATGTCCACACGATGAGAAACTCCTCTACCCCCCTGAGTACAGCTCCTGCGGCTGCTGCAGTTCCCCAGTCAGCCTGCACACAGAGGGGGGGCGCTGTTTCTCTCGAGGCTGTAACTACAGTCATTCTCACTGACGGTTGCTCCTGTTTGGGGCGCACCCTGGCTCCCCCACGCCCCGATCCCAGGACCTCCTCCCTCGCCCCGTCTCACCTTGAAGATGGCAGCGTCCTCGTCGGAGCGGAAGTCCTGCTTCCCGGCGTGTTTCCAGGGGATGCGGAACATGGTTTTCTCCGGGTCATCCCAGACCAGGCCGGGATAGCGGCCACTGCTCACCTGCTCCACCAGCCAGGAGCGCAGCCGGCGAGTGGAACGAACACGACCTGTCGCCATCCCACTGAGAGAGAGAGAGGGGTCAGTACACACACACTGACTGGACACTCCAGTACATTAACACTGCACTGAGAGAGAGGGGTTCATACAGACACACTGACTGACTGGACACTCCAGTACATTAACACTGCACTGAGAGAGAGGGGTTCATACAGACACACTGACTGGACACTCCAGTACATTAACACTGCACTGAGAGAGAGGGGTTCATACAGACACACTGACTGACTGGACACTCCAGTACATTAACACTGCACTGAGAGAGAAGGGTTCATACAGACACACTGACTGACTGGACACTCCAGTACATTAACACTGCACTGAGAGAGAGGGGTTCATACAGACACACTGACTGACTGGACACTCCAGTACATTAACACTGCACTGAGAGAGAGGGGTTCATACAGACACACTGACTGGACACTCCAGTACATTAACACTGCACTGAGAGAGAGGGGTTCATACAGACACACTGACTGACTGGACACTCCAGTACATTAACACTGCACTGAGAGAGAGGGGTTCATACAGACACACTGACTGGACACTCCAGTACATTAACACTGCACTGAGAGAGAGGGGTTCATACAGACACACTGACAGGACACTCCAGTACATTAACACTGCACTGAGAGAGAGGGGTTCATACAGACACACTGACTGGACACTCCAGTACATTAACACTGCACTGAGAGAGAGGGGTTCATACAGACACACTGACTGACTGGACACTCCAGTACATTAACACTGCACTGAGAGAGAGGGGTTCATACAGACACACTGACTGGACACTCCAGTACATTAACACTGCACTGAGAGAGAGGGGTTCATACAGACACACTGACTGGACACTCCAGTACATTAACACTGCACTGAAAGAGAGGGGTTCATACAGACACACTGACTGACTGGACACTCCAGTACATTAACACTGCACTGAGAGAGAGGGGTTCATACAGACACACTGACTGACTGGACACTCCAGTACATTAACACTGCACTGAGAGAGAGGGGTTCATACAGACACACTGACTGGACACTCCAGTACATTAACACTGCACTGAGAGAGAGGGGTTCATACAGACACACTGACTGACTGGACACTCCAGTACATTAACACTGCACTGAGAGAGAGGGGTTCATACAGACACACTGACTGGACACTCCAGTACATTAACACTGCACTGAGAGAGAGGGGTTCATACAGACACACTGACAGGACACTCCAGTACATTAACACTGCACTGAGAGAGAGGGGTTCATACAGACACACTGACTGGACACTCCAGTACATTAACACTGCACTGAGAGAGAGGGGTTCATACAGACACACTGACTGACTGGACACTCCAGTACATTAACACTGCACTGAGAGAGAGGGGTTCATACAGACACACTGACTGGACACTCCAGTACATTAACACTGCACTGAGAGAGAGGGGTTCATACAGACACACTGACTGGACACTCCAGTACATTAACACTGCACTGAAAGAGAGGGGTTCATACAGACACACTGACTGACTGGACACTCCAGTACATTAACACTGCACTGAGAGAGAGGGGTTCATACAGACACACTGACTGACTGGACACTCCAGTACATTAACACTGCACTGAGAGAGAGGGGTTCATACAGACACACTGACTGGACACTCCAGTACATTAACACTGCACTGAGAGAGAGGGGTTCATACAGACACACTGACTGACTGGACACTCCAGTACATTAACACTGCACTGAGAGAGAGGGGTTCATACAGACACACTGACTGGACACTCCAGTACATTAACACTGCACTGAGAGAGAGGGGTTCATACAGACACACTGACTGACTGGACACTCCAGTACATTAACACTGCACTGAGAGAGAGGGGTTCATACAGACACACTGACTGGACACTCCAGTACATTAACACTGCACTGAGAGAGAGGGGTTCATACAGACACACTGACAGGACACTCCAGTACATTAACACTGCACTGAGAGAGAGGGGTTCATACAGACACACTGACTGGACACTCCAGTACATTAACACTGCACTGAGAGAGAGGGGTTCATACAGACACACTGACTGGACACTCCAGTACATTAACACTGCACTGAGAGAGAGGGGTTCATACAGACACACTGACTGACTGGACACTCCAGTCCATTAACACTGCACTGAGAGAGAGGGGTTCATACAGACACACTGACTGACTGGACACTCCAGTACATTAACACTGCACTGAGAGAGAGGGGTTCATACAGACACACTGACTGGACACTCCAGTACATTAACACTGCACTGAGAGAGAGGGGTTCATACAGACACACTGACTGACTGGACACTCCAGTACATTAACACTGCACTGAGAGAGAGGGGTTCATACAGACACACTGACTGGACACTCCAGTACATTAACACTGCACTGAGAGAGAGGGGTTCATACAGACACACTGACAGGACACTCCAGTACATTAACACTGCACTGAGAGAGAGGGGTTCATACAGACACACTGACTGGACACTCCAGTACATTAACACTGCACTGAGAGAGAGGGGTTCATACAGACACACTGACTGGACACTCCAGTACATTAACACTGCACTGAGAGAGAGGGGTTCATACAGACACACTGACTGACTGGACACTCCAGTCCATTAACACTGCACTGAGAGAGAGGGGTTCATACAGACACACTGACTGACTGGACACTCCAGTACATTAACACTGCACTGAGAGAGAGGGGTTCATACAGACACCCTGACTGACTGGACACTCCAGTCCATTAACACTGCACTGGGCCCGAGGGAACTACCGCCCCCCTCCGGCTGTATGCATAAAAAGCAATAATAATAATAACATTTAGAAGAATAAACGGTGCTGAAGACAATGACAAGAGCTGTTATCGGAGGTAGTGAGGGAGACAGACGCAGAAAGCACTTCTCACCCGATAAGGAACGATGGACTCTGTTCGCAATGAAGAACTTTTTCTTCGACGCTCCAGTATCCGTCCAAACACTGTGATAAAGTTCGCACCGTCGTCAAAACTTTCTCTCTACTACATAACAGCACCTACACGACGAATTATCGACTGAAGACTGCAGAAGACAGGTCACACCAGGTCACACCTGTCAACCGATCTCCTCGGGAACAAAAATAATGTCAAACTTTGCCTATCTTGCAATTAATGTCTGTAAAGTACAATTCAAGAGGGCTTCGCAGGAGAGCGACGTCGATCAAGTCCTGATAATAACTTCCGCGGGGGGAGATGAAAGTTGTCTTTGCGAGACGGACGAAGGAGGTGTATTGACCCGTCGAGGAGAACCGCGGTCTGATCGGCGAGTCCGGTGCTGTAGACGGGACTGGTCCCGTAGCTGAGCCCGTGCTGATGCGCCTGTCTGTGCGCTTCTCGCCTTCTGCCTTCTCCGCTCATCCCCCCCCCGGCAGATTCTCAGATACAGCACAGCGGAGCTGCTCCTTTTCCCAGAAATCACGTGACTCCCCGGCAAGCGCTCGGTCCGGACCTCCCTCTTCCTGCAGTACCGCGGCCGCGGCCGCCAGAGGGCGCGCTGGCCCCCGTCAGCCGGCTGCAGACCCGACACCCGGCTCCGGGAGGCACCCCTGGGCATCGGGTCAGGCCGTGACGAAGCTGGATCATTGTCAATAGTCTGCTTTTTTTAAAAATCGAATCGCTTTCTGATTGACCATCACCTTCGATCGACAGATTCTCACACAGCGAGTGACACCGATCACTGTAGCTCCCGACAGAGCCAGCTTTGTCAGGTAGTCCTGTGTTGGAGCCTGCTCAGCTCTGTGCTTGGTGCTGTGTCCCTGTTAGAGTCTCCTCAGCTCTGTGCTTGGGGTTGTGTCAGTATCTGTGTTAGAGTCTCCTCAGCTCTGTGCTTGGTGCTGTGTCAGTATCTGTGTTGGAGCCTGCTCAGCTCCGTGCTTGGTGTTGTGTCAGCATCTGTATTGGAGCCTGCTCAGCTCCGTGCTTGGTGTTGTGTCAGCATCTGTGTTAGAGTCTCCTCAGCTCTGTGCTTGGGGTTGTGTCAGTATCTGTGTTAGAGCCTGCTCAGCTCCGTGCTTGGTGTTGTGTCAGCATCTGTGTTAGAGTCTCCTCAGCTCTGTGCTTGGGGTTGTGTCAGTATCTGTGTTAGAGCCTGCTCAGCTCCGTGCTTGGTGTTGTGTCAGCATCTGTGTTAGAGTCTACTCAGCTCTGTGCTTGGGGTTGTGTCAGTATCTGTGTTAGAGCCTCCTCAGCTCTGTGCTTGGGGTTGTGTCAGTATCTGTGTTAGAGCCTCCTCAGCTCTGTGCTTGGTGCTGTACCTTGGTTGAAGGCCTGGAGCCAATCAAATGGGAGTCTGACTCCCTCCAGAGTGAAACACACACCCCGATTAGACAATGACACCCCGATAAGCTGCCTCACAGGGACATAACGCAATGAGAAGCCAACAGACACTTGAGCATTACCCCAGTTTATTCTGTGTTTACCCCGGAAAGGACAGAGAAAGGGATGTCCTGAATTAAACCGGCCGACAACGACAATGAGTAGTAAATCAGCACCCCTACTGTGTGAACACTGGATCTCCAATCGAACACACTGATCCGAACCCGTCACCCGTCACCCGCCACCCCCCACCCGCCACGAGTGGGCATCCTCGCCGAGGAGAAGCCCTCTGAAACCACATCAGTGGTGTTACCCTGGCAAGACAGAGCTGGGTGAGGTCCTCCAGTCAGGACAGGAAGCGCTTCTTTACACAGAGGGTGGTAGGAGAGTGGAACAGCCTGCCCAGTCACGTGACACCCTGGTTTCTCTCAGCTGGACTGAGCTGAGCTGAGCTGAGCCGGGCCGAGCCAAGCTAAGCCAAGCTGAGTCCTCTGCCTCTCCAGCGGCACCGACTGGCAGCCTGTCCTGGGCCGGGCGCTGCAGTGTCCTCCTGCCCCTCAGTCCAGCGGACCCCCGGCTGCAGTGTCCACCTGCCCCTCAGTCCAGCGGACCCCCGGCTGCAGTGTCCACCTGCCCCTCAGTCCAGAGGACCCCCGGCTGCAGTGTCCTCCTGCCCCGCAGTCCAGCGGACCCCCGGCTGCAGTGTCCTCCTGCCCCGCAGTCCAGCGGACCCCCGGCCGCGCGCTGGGCGGTCACTTCTTCCGTGGGACTTTGTCCCCGAGGGGGACGTCAGCCATCAGCTTCTGAGACAGAGAGAGAGACAGGCAGGAACATGAGGCACTGTCCCAGGAGTCTTCACTCTCCACCTCCTCCGCTTCCTCTGTCTGCTCCCTGTCCTCTCCTCCTCTTCCTCCCTGTCTGCTCACTGTCCTCTCCTACTCTTCCTCTCTGTCTGCTCCCTGTCCTCTCCTCCCCTTCCTCCCTGTCCTCTCCTCCCCTTCCTCCCTGTTCTCTCCTCCTCTTCCTCTCTGTCTGCTCCCTGTCCTCTCCTCCTCTTCCTCCCTGTTCTCTCCTCCTCTTCCTCTCTGTCTGCTCCCTGTCCTCTCCTCCTCTTCCTCCCTGTTCTCTCCTCCTCTTCCTCCCTGTCTGCTCCCTGTTCCCTCCTCCTCTTCCTCCCTGTCCTTGTTCTCTCCTCCTCTTCCTCTCTCTGCTCCCTGTCCTCTCCTCCTCTTCCTCCCTGTCTGCTCACTGTCCTCTCCTACTCTTCCTCTCTGTCTGCTCCCTGTCCTCTCCTCCTCTTCCTCTCTGTCTGCTCCCTGTTCCCTCCTCCTCTTCCTCTCTGTCTGCTCCCTGTTCCCTCCTCCTCTTCCTCCATCTGCTCCCTGTCCTCTCCTCCTCTTCCTCCCTGTTCTCTCCTCCTCTTCCTCCCTGTTCAATCCCCCCCCTCCTCCTCCTCCTCTTCCTCCCCGCCCCCTGTGTGCGCCGGCCCGGTTCGGACCCGGCCCTCACCCTCAGCAGTCGCGCGCTGTAGGCCCCGTCGTCCTCCGCGTCCCCGCGCACGCCGTCCAGCTGGTACCTCCTGCAGGCGGCGCCGAGCTCGGCCAGGTCGTACACGGGCGCGGGGTCCAGCGAGTGCCCGTTGATCAGGCTGACCAGGTACTCCCGGTAGTGCTTCCTGCGGAGGGACCGGCCGCGTCACGTGGGAAACAGCGCCCCCCTGCGCGCCGCAGGCTCGGCGGGGGAACTGCGGGCGCTGCTCGCGCTGCCCCCACGGGTGCAATCACAATGAACACGGCACCGCCCTGATCGCTACACATCTCACTGCTCAGGCGATTAGCAAGGCAAGCAACAGAGATCTAACACCTGCGTTCCTGCTCACAGCTCACAACTGCACTCACTCGCACAGGCCGGCCTGCCCCGCCTGAGTCTGGGCACCACAGGGGGCGTCAAAGAACCGGACTCCCTCCTCCTTCTGCTCCATCACCCCACACAAGCCTGTGAGAGAGAGAGGGGTTAATAGAGACACACTGACTGGACACTCCAGTCCATTAACACTGCACTGAGAGAGAGGGGTTCATACAGACACACTGACTGGACACTCCAGTACATTAACACTGCACTGAGAGAGAGGGGTTCATACAGACACACTGACTGACTGGACACTCCAGTACATTAACACTGCACTGAGAGAGAGGGGTTCATACAGACACACTGACTGACTGGACACTCCAGTACATTAACACTGCACTGAGAGAGAGGGGTTCATACAGACACACTGACTGACTGGACACTCCAGTACATTAACACTGCACTGAGAGAGAGGGGTTCATACAGACACACTGACTGACTGGACACTCCAGTACATTAACACTGCACTGAGAGAGAGGGGTTCATACAGACACACTGACTGACTGGACACTCCAGTACATGAACACTGCACTGAGAGAGAGGGGTTCATACAGACACACTGACTGACTGGACACTCCAGTACATGAACACTGCACTGAGAGAGAGGGGTTCATACAGACTGACTTGATTGTATTTGGAATGTAGTTTCATTCAGAAGGTGAGACTCCTACCTGCCTGCGATCCAGGTGGAGGCTCAGTGTTAAACTCCACGTTGTTTTTCTGCACAACAGAAATACAGACTGTGGATCAGAAACAGCAGAACCAGCACAAATACTGCATATTCATTTCTGATACTCCCATTTCATCACGTCTTAGCAGCTCAGCATATGCCAGGACACTGTCAGTAAGAGTAGGGGTGTCCTGACTGGTCAGTCCAGATCCCAGGACACTGTCAGTAAGAGTAGGGGTGTCCTGACTGGTCAGTCCAGATCCCAGGACACTGTCAGTAAGAGTAGGGGTGTCCTGACTGGTCAGTCCAGATCCCAGGACACTGTCAGTAAGAGTAGGGGTGTCCTGACTGGTCAGTCCAGATCCCAGGACACTGTCAGTAAGAGTAGGGGTGTCCTGACTGGTCAGTCCAGATCCAAGGACACAGAACCAGTCCCCTCCCACAGATGAGACAGAGCTCCTTACCTGCAACAAGGCCTGCAGCCTGGCGGGCTCCCAGTCCCGTAGGTAGAAGAAGCAGTCACGAGGGTGATGGGCATGGAGACCAGTCAAGGAGCACTGAGGAACTGAGCAGGCCGTCTGAGAGAGAGAGAGGGGTTAATACAGACACACTGACTGACTGGACACTCCAGTACATTAACACTGCACTGAGAGAGAGGGGTTCATACAGACACACTGACTGGACACTCCAGTACATTAACACTGCACTGAGAGAGAGGGGTTCATACAGACACACTGACTGGACACTCCAGTACATTAACACTGCACTGAGAGAGAGGGGTTCATACAGACACACTGACTGACTGGACACTCCAGTACATTAACACTGCACTGAGAGAGAGGGGTTCATACAGACACACTGACTGACTGGACACTCCAGTACATTAACACTGCACTGAGAGAGAGGGGTTCATACAGACACACTGACTGGACACTCCAGTACATTAACACTGCACTGAGAGAGAGGGGTTCATACAGACACACTGACTGACTGGACACTCCAGTACATTAACACTGCACTGAGAGAGAGGGGTTCATACAGACACACTGACTGGACACTCCAGTACATTAACACTGCACTGAGAGAGAGGGGTTCATACAGACACACTGACTGGACACTCCAGTACATTAACACTGCACTGAGAGAGAGGGGTTCATACAGACACACTGACTGACTGGACACTCCAGTACATTAACACTGCACTGAGAGAGAGGGGTTCATACAGACACACTGACTGACTGGACACTCCAGTACATTAACACTGCACTGAGAGAGAGGGGTTCATACAGACACACTGACTGACTGGACACTCCAGTACATTAACACTGCACTGAGAGAGAGGGGTTCATACAGACTGTACACTGTCGGTAACTAAGACACGGAGACTCACGGTGTGGAAGGGGTTGTTACAGCCGCTGCAGAACTGGTGCCGGCACTGGGAGCAGGTGAAGTGCATGCAGCCCCCCTTCGACAGAGCGTACTGGAACCTGCAGTTGGGACAGGCTAAGAGAGAGGGGAGTCAGGACTTCCACAGCCAGCCACAGCAGCAGGAAGTCTACACAAGACACGGGGTACAAACACAAATACCCCACACGCCCTCCATCAGTAACAGTGTCTGTACCGGTGCTGCTGTCACAGAGACAGCCACAGCTAACAGCAACAGTAACAGTGTCTGTACTGGTGCTGCTGTCACAGCCAGAATCATCAGCTACAGTAACAGTGGCTGTACTGATGCAGTTGTCACAGAGACAGCCAGAATCATCAGCTACAGTAACAGTGGCTGTACTGATGCAGTTGTCATGGAGACAGCCAGAATAAACAGCAACAGTAACAGTGGCTGTACTGATGCAGTTGTCACAGAGACAGCCAGAATCATCAGCTACAGTAACAGTGGCTGTACTGATGCAGTTGTCACAGAGACAGCCAGAATCATCAGCTACAGTAACAGTGGCTGTACTGATGCAGTTGTCATGGAGACAGCCAGAATCATCAGCTACAGTAACAGTGGCTGTACTGATGCAGTTGTCATGGAGACAGCCAGAATAAACAGCAACAGTAACAGTGGCTGTACTGATGCAGTTGTCACAGAGACAGCCAGAATCATCAGCTACAGTAACAGTGGCTGTACTGATGCAGTTGTCACAGAGACAGCCAGAATCATCAGCTACAGTAACAGTGGTTGTACTGATGCAGTTGTCACAGAGACAGCCAGAACCATCAGCTACAGTAACAGTGGCTGTACTGATGCAGTTGTCACAGAGACAGCCAGAATCATCAGCTACAGTAACAGTGGCTGTACTGATGCAGTTGTCACAGAGACAGCCAGAACCATCAGCTACAGTAACAGTGGCTGTACTGATGCAGTTGTCACAGAGACAGCCAGAATAAACAGCAACAGTAACAGTGGCTGTACTGATGCAGTTGTCACAGAGACAGCCAGAACCATCAGCTACAGTAACAGTGGCTGTACTGATGCAGTTGTCACAGAGACAGCCAGAACCATCAGCTACAGTAACAGTGGCTGTACTGATGCAGTTGTCACAGAGACAGCCAGAATAAACAGCAACAGTAACAGTGGCTGTACTGATGCAGTTGTCACAGAGACAGCCAGAATCATCAGCTACAGTAACAGTGGCTGTACTGATGCAGTTGTCACAGAGACAGCCAGAATCATCAGCTACAGTAACAGTGGCTGTACTGATGCAGTTGTCATGGAGACAGCCAGAATCATCAGCTACAGTAACAGTGGGTGTACTGATGCAGTTGTCACGGAGACAGCCAGAATCATCAGCTACAGTAACAGTGGCTGTACTGATGCAGTTGTCATGGAGACAGCCAGAATAAACAGCAACAGTAACAGTGGCTGTACTGATGCAGTTGTCACAGAGACAGCCAGAATCATCAGCTACAGTAACAGTGGCTGTACTGATGCAGTTGTCACAGAGACAGCCAGAACCATCAGCTACAGTAACAGTGGTTGTACTGATGCAGTTGTCACAGAGACAGCCAGAATAAACAGCAACAGTAACAGTGGCTGTACTGATGCAGTTGTCACAGAGACAGCCAGAATCATCAGCTACAGTAACAGTGGTTGTACTGATGCAGTTGTCACAGAGACAGCCAGAATCATCAGCTACAGTAACAGTGGCTGTACTGATGCAGTTGTCACAGAGACAGCCAGAATCATCAGCTACAGTAACAGTGGTTGTACTGATGCAGTTGTCATGGAGACAGCCAGAATAAACAGCAACAGTAACAGTGTCTGTACCGGTGCTGCTGTCACAGCCAGAATCATCAGCTACAGTAACAGTGGCTGTACTGATGCAGTTGTCATGGAGACAGCCAGAATCATCAGCTACAGAAACAGTGGCTGTACTGATGCAGTTGTCATGGAGACAGCCAGAATAAACAGCAACAGTAACAGTGACTGTAATGATGAGGTTGTTGCAGAGACAGTGAGCAGTAAAATCAACAGTGTTGTTTCTTACTGATGCCGTTGTCACGGAGATAGCCAGCCAAGCCCTGCCTCTGGTACTCTGGGTCGTTCTCTCTCTTCCACAGCTGGAACTGATCGCAGGTCAAACCAGCGTGCTGCTGTTCCCACTGTGTAAAACACACACAGCAAAAACTGTAACAGCACTGTGTATGATAGTGTGGGCAGCACAGCAGGAATATTATACAACTGTTGTTATATCGTGTGTGTGACACGATAGGCATGTTAGAGAGTGTGTGACGTATGCTAAACCCATACATACGCTACATAACACACACTAACACAAACTGCCATACTCTGTATAACACGCACACTGTATATAGTGTATAACACACCATGTAAGAAGTTGTATAAAACACACAAACATCAGATCAACACACTAACCCTGCAATACAGATCACACACTATGTAACATGATGCATAACACACACTATAGCCTGTACAGCACAGCCTGTACATCCAGCACATACACAATACAACCAGTACAATACAGTACTTATAAACAGATGTGCACACTACAGCCTGTATGTCTAACGCTCACACTGTATCACACACCCTGTGTGAATACTCACTGGTTTCTTGCACTGGGCACAGAAGCTTTTCCTGCACTGTGGACAGGTCACTTTCAGCTGGTCACCATCGTAGATAAACCCAAAGGTGCACTAATATGGAAAGGGAGAGCAACAGAGAAGTCATGACTCCTTACTCCTGGAAGACAGGGTCCCCCTGAGATGTAGAAACCTCCTTCCCATGGTCCCACAGTACACCTGTTATGTCCCAGAGGGTGATCAGGCACAGGCTCCCTGAGCTCTGACACTGGTGGAGTAAGCTCTCTAAGTCAGCACAGCCGATTGTAAGGCAGACAGTCAGTTTATAAGGGAGTCAGTGCAGGTGTACTCAGTCAGTATGGGAGTCAGTGCAGGTGTACTCAGTCAGTAAGGGAGTCAGTGCAGGTGTACTCAGTCAGTAAGGGAGTCAGTGCAGGTGTACTCAGTCAGTATGGGAGTCAGTGCAGGTGTACTCAGTCAGTAAGGGAGTCAGTGCAGGTGTACTCAGTCAGTATGGGAGTCAGTGCGGGTGTACTCAGTCAGTAAGGGAGTCAGTGCAGGTGTACTCAGTCAGTAAGGGAGTCAGTGCAGGTGTACTCAGTCAGTCAGTAAGGGAGTCAGTGCAGGTGTACTCAGTCAGTAAGGGAGTCAGTGCAGGTGTACTCAGTCAGTAAGGGAGTCAGTGCGGGTGTACTCAGTCAGTAAGGGAGTCAGTGCGGGTGTACTCAGTCAGTAAGGGAGTCAGTGCAGGTGAACTCAGTCAGTAAGGGAGTCAGTGTGGGTGTACTCAGTCAGTAAGGGAGTCAGTGCAGGTGTACTCAGTCAGTAAGGGAGTCAGTGTGGGTGTACTCAGTCAGTAAGGGAGTCAGTGCAGGTGTACTCAGTCAGTAAGGGAGTCAGTGCAGGTGTACTCAGTCAGTCAGTAAGGGAGTCAGTGCAGGTGTACTCAGTAAGGAAGTCAGTGCAGGTGTACTCAGTCAGTAAGGGAGTCAGTGCAGGTGTACTCAGTCAGTAAGGGAGTCAGTGCAGGTGTACTCAGTCAGTAAGGGAGTCAGTGCAGGTGTACTCAGTCAGTAAGGGAGTCAGTGCGGGTGTACTCAGTCAGTAAGGGAGTCAGTGCAGGTGTACTCAGTCAGTAAGGGAGTCAGTGCAGGTGTACTCAGTCAGTAAGGGAGTCAGTGCGGGTGTACTCAGTCAGTATGGCAGTCAGTGCAGGTGTACTCAGTCAGTAAGGGAGTCAGTGCAGGTGTACTCAGTCAGTAAGGGAGTCAGTGCAGGTGTACTCAGTCAGTAAGGGAGTCAGTGCGGGTGTACTCAGTCAGTAAGGGAGTCAGTGCGGGTGTACTCAGTCAGTATGGGAGTCAGTGCAGGTGAACTCAGTCAGTAAGGGAGTCAGTGCAGGTGAACTCAGTCAGTAAGGGAGTCAGTGCGGGTGTACTCAGTCAGTAAGGGAGTCAGTGCGGGTGTACTCAGTCAGTATGGGAGTCAGTGCGGGTGAACTCAGTCAGTAAGGGAGTCAGTGCGGGTGTACTCAGTCAGTAAGGGAGTCAGTGCGGGTGTACTCAGTCAGTAAGGGAGTCAGTGCAGGTGTACTCAGTCAGTAAGGGAGTCAGTGCGGGTGTACTCAGTCAGTATGGGAGTCAGTGCGGGTGTACTCAGTCAGTAAGGGAGTCAGTGCGGGTGTACTCAGTCAGTAAGGGAATCAGTGCAGGTGTACTCAGTCAGTATGGGAGTCAGTGCGGGTGTACTCAGTCAGTATGGGAGTCAGTGCAGGTGTACTCAGTCAGTAAGGGAGTCAGTGCAGGTGTACTCAGTCAGTAAGGGAGTCAGTGCGGGTGTACTCAGTCAGTAAGGGAGTCAGTGCGGGTGTACTCAGTCAGTATGGCAGTCAGTGCAGGTGTACTCAGTCAGTAAGGGAGTCAGTGCAGGTGTACTCAGTCAGTAAGGGAGTCAGTGCAGGTGTACTCAGTCAGTAAGGGAGTCAGTGCGGGTGTACTCAGTCAGTAAGGGAGTCAGTGCAGGTGTACTCAGTCAGTATGGGAGTCAGTGCAGGTGAACTCAGTCAGTAAGGGAGTCAGTGCAGGTGAACTCAGTCAGTAAGGGAGTCAGTGCGGGTGTACTCAGTCAGTAAGGGAGTCAGTGCAGGTGTACTCAGTCAGTAAGGGAGTCAGTGCAGGTGTACTCAGTCAGTATGGGAGTCAGTGCGGGTGTACTCAGTCAGTAAGGGAGTCAGTGCAGGTGTACTCAGTCAGTAAGGGAGTCAGTGCGGGTGTACTCAGTCAGTATGGGAGTCAGTGCAGGTGTACTCAGTCAGTAAGGGAGTCAGTGCGGGTGTACTCAGTCAGTAAGGGAATCAGTGCAGGTGTACTCAGTCAGTATGGGAGTCAGTGCGGGTGTACTCAGTCAGTATGGGAGTCAGTGCAGGTGTACTCAGTCAGTAAGGGAGTCAGTGCAGGTGTACTCAGTCAGTATGGGAGTCAGTGCGGGTGTACTCAGTCAGTATGGGAGTCAGTGCAGGTGTACTCAGTCAGTAAGGGAGTCAGTGCAGGTGTACTCAGTCAGTATGGGAGTCAGTGCGGGTGTACTCAGTCAGTATGGGAGTCAGTGGGGGTGTACTCAGTCAGTAAGGGAGTCAGTGCAGGTGTACTCAGTCAGTATGGGAGTCAGTGCGGGTGTACTCAGTCAGTATGGGAGTCAGTGCAGGTGTACTCAGTCAGTAAGGGAGTCAGTGCAGGTGTACTCAGTCAGTAAGGGAGTCAGTGCGGGTGTACTCAGTAAGGGAGTCAGTGCGGGTGTACTCAGTCAGTAAGGGAGTCAGTGCAGGTGTACTCAGTCAGTAAGGGAGTCAGTGCGGGTGTACTCAGTCAGTAAGGGAGTCAGTGCAGGTGTACTCAGTCAGTAAGGGAGTCAGTGCAGGTGTACTCAGTCAGTAAGGGAGTCAGTGCGGGTGTACTCAGTCAGTAAGGGAGTCAGTGCAGGTGTACTCAGTCAGTAAGGGAGTCAGTGCGGGTGTACTCAGTCAGTAAGGGAGTCAGTGCAGGTGTACTCAGTCAGTAAGGGAGTCAGTGCAGGTGTACTCAGTCAGTATGGGAGTCAGTGCGGGTGTACTCAGTCAGTAAGGGAGTCAGTGCAGGTGTACTCAGTATGGGAGTCAGTGCGGGTGTACTCAGTCAGTATGGGAGTCAGTGCAGGTGTACTCAGTCAGTAAGGGAGTCAGTGCGGGTGTACTCAGTATGGGAGTCAGTGCGGGTGTACTCAGTCAGTAAGGGAGTCAGTGCAGGTGTACTCAGTCAGTAAGGGAGTCAGTGCGGGTGTACTCAGTCAGTAAGGGAGTCAGTGCGGGTGTACTCAGTCAGTAAGGGAGTCAGTGCAGGTGTACTCAGTCAGTCAGTAAGGGAGTCAGTGCAGGTGTACTCAGTCAGTAAGGGAGTCAGTGCGGGTGTACTCAGTCAGTAAGGGAGTCAGTGCAGGTGTACTCAGTCAGTAAGGGAGTCAGTGCGGGTGTACTCAGTCAGTAAGGGAGTCAGTGCAGGTGTACTCAGTCAGTAAGGGAGTCAGTGCAGGTGTACTCAGTATGGGAGTCAGTGCGGGTGTACTCAGTCAGTAAGGGAGTCAGTGCAGGTGTACTCAGTCAGTAAGGGAGTCAGTGCAGGTGTACTCAGTCAGTAAGGGAGTCAGTGCAGGTGTACTCAGTCAGTCAGTAAGGGAGTCAGTGCAGGTGTACTCAGTCAGTAAGGGAGTCAGTGCAGGTGTACTCAGTCAGTAAGGGAGTCAGTGCAGGTGTACTCAGTCAGTCAGTAAGGGAGTCAGTGCAGGTGTACTCAGTCAGTAAGGGAGTCAGTGCAGGTGTACTCAGTCAGTAAGGGAGTCAGTGCGGGTGTACTCAGTCAGTAAGGGAGTCAGTGCAGGTGTACTCAGTATGGGAGTCAGTGCGGGTGTACTCAGTCAGTCAGTAAGGGAGTCAGTGCAGGTGTACTCAGTCAGTAAGGGAGTCAGTGCAGGTGTACTCAGTCAGTAAGGGAGTCAGTGCGGGTGTACTCAGTCAGTAAGGGAGTCAGTGCAGGTGTACTCAGTCAGTAAGGGAGTCAGTGCAGGTGTACTCAGTCAGTAAGGGAGTCAGTGCAGGTGTAGTCAGTCAGTAAGGGAGTCAGTGCAGGTGTACTCAGTCAGTAAGGGAGTCAGTGCAGGTGTACTCAGTCAGTAAGGGAGTCAGTGCAGGTGTACTCAGTCAGTATGGGAGTCAGTGCAGGTGTACTCAGTCAGTATGGGAGTCAGTGCGGGTGTACTCAGTCAGTAAGGGAGTCAGTGCAGGTGTACTCAGTCAGTGCGGGTGTACTCAGTCAGTAAGGGAGTCAGTGTGGGTGTACTCAGTCAGTAAGGGAGTCAGTGCTGGTGTACTCAGTCAGTAAGGGAGTCAGTGCAGGTGTACTCAGTCAGTAAGGGAGTCAGTGCGGGTGTACTCAGTCAGTATGGGAGTCAGTGCAGGTGTACTCAGTCAGTAAGGGAGTCAGTGCAGGTGTACTCAGTCAGTAAGGGAGTCAGTGCGGGTGTACTCAGTCAGTATGGGAGTCAGTGCGGGTGTACTCAGTCAGTACGGGAGTCAGTGCGGGTGTACTCAGTCAGTACGGGAGTCAGTGCAGGTGTACTCAGTCAGTAAGGGAGTCAGTGCAGGTGTACTCAGTCAGTACGGGAGTCAGTGCAGGTGTACTCAGTCAGTACGGGAGTCAGTGCAGGTGTACTCAGTCAGTAAGGGAGTCAGTGCAGGTGTACTCAGTCAGTAAGGGAGTCAGTGCGGGTGTACTCAGTCAGTTAGGGAGTCAGTGCAGGTGTACTCAGTCAGTAAGGGAGTCAGTGCAGGTGTACTCAGTCAGTATGGGAGTCAGTGCGGGTGTACTCAGTCAGTAAGGGAGTCAGTGCAGGTGTACTCAGTCAGTAAGGGAGTCAGTGCAGGTGTACTCAGTCAGTATGGGAGTCAGTGCAGGTGAACTCAGTCAGTAAGGGAGTCAGTGCGGGTGTACTCAGTCAGTATGGGAGTCAGTGCAGGTGTACTCAGTCAGTGCGGGTGTACTCAGTCAGTAAGGGAGTCAGTGCAGGTGTACTCAGTCAGTTTATAAGGGAGTCAGTGCGGGTGTACTATCTCAGTAAGGGAGTCAGTGCGGGTGTACTCAGTCAGTAAGGGAGTCAGTGCAGGTGTACTCAGTCAGTAAGGGAGTCAGTGCAGGTGTACTCAGTCAGTAAGGGAGTCAGTGCGGGTGTACTCAGTCAGTAAGGGAGTCAGTGCGGGTGTACTCAGTCAGTAAGGGAGTCAGTGCAGGTGTACTCAGTCAGTCAGTAAGGGAGTCAGTGCAGGTGTACTCAGTCAGTAAGGGAGTCAGTGCGGGTGTACTCAGTCAGTAAGGGAGTCAGTGCAGGTGTACTCAGTCAGTAAGGGAGTCAGTGCGGGTGTACTCAGTCAGTAAGGGAGTCAGTGCAGGTGTACTCAGTCAGTAAGGGAGTCAGTGCAGGTGTACTCAGTATGGGAGTCAGTGCGGGTGTACTCAGTCAGTAAGGGAGTCAGTGCAGGTGTACTCAGTCAGTAAGGGAGTCAGTGCAGGTGTACTCAGTCAGTAAGGGAGTCAGTGCAGGTGTACTCAGTCAGTCAGTAAGGGAGTCAGTGCAGGTGTACTCAGTCAGTAAGGGAGTCAGTGCAGGTGTACTCAGTCAGTAAGGGAGTCAGTGCAGGTGTACTCAGTCAGTCAGTAAGGGAGTCAGTGCAGGTGTACTCAGTCAGTAAGGGAGTCAGTGCAGGTGTACTCAGTCAGTAAGGGAGTCAGTGCGGGTGTACTCAGTCAGTAAGGGAGTCAGTGCAGGTGTACTCAGTATGGGAGTCAGTGCGGGTGTACTCAGTCAGTCAGTAAGGGAGTCAGTGCAGGTGTACTCAGTCAGTAAGGGAGTCAGTGCAGGTGTACTCAGTCAGTAAGGGAGTCAGTGCGGGTGTACTCAGTCAGTAAGGGAGTCAGTGCAGGTGTACTCAGTCAGTAAGGGAGTCAGTGCAGGTGTACTCAGTCAGTAAGGGAGTCAGTGCAGGTGTAGTCAGTCAGTAAGGGAGTCAGTGCAGGTGTACTCAGTCAGTAAGGGAGTCAGTGCAGGTGTACTCAGTCAGTAAGGGAGTCAGTGCAGGTGTACTCAGTCAGTATGGGAGTCAGTGCAGGTGTACTCAGTCAGTATGGGAGTCAGTGCGGGTGTACTCAGTCAGTAAGGGAGTCAGTGCAGGTGTACTCAGTCAGTGCGGGTGTACTCAGTCAGTAAGGGAGTCAGTGTGGGTGTACTCAGTCAGTAAGGGAGTCAGTGCTGGTGTACTCAGTCAGTAAGGGAGTCAGTGCAGGTGTACTCAGTCAGTAAGGGAGTCAGTGCGGGTGTACTCAGTCAGTATGGGAGTCAGTGCAGGTGTACTCAGTCAGTAAGGGAGTCAGTGCAGGTGTACTCAGTCAGTAAGGGAGTCAGTGCGGGTGTACTCAGTCAGTATGGGAGTCAGTGCGGGTGTACTCAGTCAGTACGGGAGTCAGTGCGGGTGTACTCAGTCAGTACGGGAGTCAGTGCGGGTGTACTCAGTCAGTAAGGGAGTCAGTGCAGGTGTACTCAGTCAGTACGGGAGTCAGTGCAGGTGTACTCAGTCAGTACGGGAGTCAGTGCAGGTGTACTCAGTCAGTAAGGGAGTCAGTGCAGGTGTACTCAGTCAGTAAGGGAGTCAGTGCGGGTGTACTCAGTCAGTTAGGGAGTCAGTGCAGGTGTACTCAGTCAGTAAGGGAGTCAGTGCAGGTGTACTCAGTCAGTATGGGAGTCAGTGCGGGTGTACTCAGTCAGTAAGGGAGTCAGTGCAGGTGTACTCAGTCAGTAAGGGAGTCAGTGCAGGTGTACTCAGTCAGTATGGGAGTCAGTGCAGGTGAACTCAGTCAGTAAGGGAGTCAGTGCGGGTGTACTCAGTCAGTATGGGAGTCAGTGCAGGTGTACTCAGTCAGTGCGGGTGTACTCAGTCAGTAAGGGAGTCAGTGCAGGTGTACTCAGTCAGTTTATAAGGGAGTCAGTGCGGGTGTACTATCTCAGTAAGGGAGTCAGTGCGGGTGTACTCAGTCAGTAAGGCAGTCAGTGCAGGTGTACTCAGTCAGTAAGGCAGTCAGTGCAGGTGAACTCAGTCAGTATGGGAGTCAGTGCAGGTGAACTCAGTCAGTAAGGGAGTCAGTGCGGGTGTACTCAGTCAGTATGGGAGTCAGTGCAGGTGTACTCAGTCAGTATGGGAGTCAGTGCGGGTGTACTCAGTCAGTAAGGGAGTCAGTGCGGGTGTACTCAGTCAGTAAGGGAGTCAGTGCAGGTGTACTCAGTCAGTAAGGGAGTCAGTGCGGGTGTACTCAGTCAGTAAGGGAGTCAGTGCAGGTGAACTCAGTCAGTAAGGAAGTCAGTGCAGGTGTACTCAGTCAGTAAGGGAGTCAGTGCAGGTGTACTCAGTCAGTCAGTAAGGGAGTCAGTGCGGGTGTACTCAGTATGGGAGTCAGTGCGGGTGTACTCAGTCAGTAAGGGAGTCAGTGCGGGTGTACTCAGTCAGTAAGGGAGTCAGTGCAGGTGAACTCAGTCAGTAAGGGAGTCAGTGCGGGTGTACTCAGTCAGTATGGGAGTCAGTGCAGGTGTACTCAGTCAGTAAGGGAGTCAGTGCGGGTGTACTCAGTCAGTAAGGGAGTCAGTGCAGGTGTACTCAGTCAGTAAGGGAGTCAGTGCGGGTGTACTCAGTCAGTAAGGGAGTCAGTGCAGGTGAACTCAGTCAGTAAGGAAGTCAGTGCAGGTGTACTCAGTCAGTAAGGGAGTCAGTGCAGGTGTACTCAGTCAGTCAGTAAGGGAGTCAGTGCGGGTGTACTCAGTATGGGAGTCAGTGCGGGTGTACTCAGTCAGTAAGGGAGTCAGTGCGGGTGTACTCAGTCAGTAAGGGAGTCAGTGCAGGTGAACTCAGTCAGTAAGGGAGTCAGTGCGGGTGTACTCAGTCAGTATGGGAGTCAGTGCAGGTGTACTCAGTCAGTAAGGGAGTCAGTGCGGGTGTACTCAGTCAGTAAGGGAGTCAGTGCAGGTGTACTCAGTCAGTAAGGGAGTCAGTGCGGGTGTACTCAGTCAGTATGGGAGTCAGTGCAGGTGAACTCAGTCAGTATGGGAGTCAGTGCGGGTGTACTCAGTCAGTAAGGGAGTCAGTGCGGGTGTACTCAGTCAGTAAGGGAGTCAGTGCGGGTGTACTCAGTCAGTAAGGGAGTCAGTGCGGGTGTACTCAGTCAGTATGGGAGTCAGTGCAGGTGAACTCAGTCAGTAAGGGAGTCAGTGCGGGTGTACTCAGTCAGTAAGGGAGTCAGTGCAGGTGTACTCAGTCAGTAAGGGAGTCAGTAAGGGTGTACTCAGTCAGTAAGGGAGTCAGTGCAGGTGTACTCAGTCAGTCAGTAAGGGAGTCAGTGCAGGTGTACTCAGTAAGGGAGTCAGTGCGGGTGTACTCAGTCAGTAAGGGAGTCAGTGCAGGTGTACTCAGTCAGTAAGGGAGTCAGTGCAGGTGTACTCAGTCAGTAAGGGAGTCAGTGCGGGTGTACTCAGTCAGTAAGGGAGTCAGTGCAGGTGTACTCAGTCAGTAAGGGAGTCAGTGCGGGTGTACTCAGTCAGTATGGGAGTCAGTGCAGGTGAACTCAGTCAGTATGGGAGTCAGTGCGGGTGTACTCAGTCAGTAAGGGAGTCAGTGCGGGTGTACTCAGTCAGTAAGGGAGTCAGTGCAGGTGTACTCAGTCAGTAAGGGAGTCAGTGCGGGTGTACTCAGTCAGTAAGGGAGTCAGTGCGGGTGTACTCAGTCAGTAAGGGAGTCAGTGCAGGTGAACTCAGTCAGTAAGGAAGTCAGTGCAGGTGTACTCAGTCAGTAAGGGAGTCAGTGCAGGTGAACTCAGTCAGTAAGGGAGTCAGTGCGGGTGTACTCAGTCAGTCAGTAAGGAAGTCAGTGCAGGTGTACTCAGTCAGTCAGTAAGGGAGTCAGTGCAGGTGTACTCAGTCAGTCAGTAAGGGAGTCAGTGCGGGTGTACTCAGTATGGGAGTCAGTGCGGGTGTACTCAGTCAGTAAGGGAGTCAGTGCAGGTGTACTCAGTCAGTAAGGGAGTCAGTGCAGGTGTACTCAGTCAGTAAGGGAGTCAGTGCGGGTGTACTCAGTCAGTAAGGGAGTCAGTGCGGGTGTACTCAGTCAGTAAGGGAGTCAGTGCTGGTGTACTCAGTCAGTATGGGAGTCAGTGCAGGTGTACTCAGTCAGTATGGGAGTCAGTGCGGGTGTACTCAGTCAGTAAGGGAGTCAGTGCGGGTGTACTCAGTCAGTAAGGGAGTCAGTGCAGGTGTACTCAGTCAGTAAGGGAGTCAGTGCGGGTGTACTCAGTCAGTAAGGGAGTCAGTGCAGGTGAACTCAGTCAGTAAGGAAGTCAGTGCAGGTGTACTCAGTCAGTAAGGGAGTCAGTGCAGGTGTACTCAGTCAGTAAGGGAGTCAGTGCAGGTGTACTCAGTCAGTCAGTAAGGGAGTCAGTGCGGGTGTACTCAGTATGGGAGTCAGTGCGGGTGTACTCAGTCAGTAAGGGAGTCAGTGCAGGTGTACTCAGTCAGTAAGGGAGTCAGTGCGGGTGTACTCAGTCAGTAAGGGAGTCAGTGCGGGTGTACTCAGTCAGTAAGGGAGTCAGTGCAGGTGTACTCAGTCAGTAAGGGAGTCAGTGCGGGTGTACTCAGTCAGTAAGGGAGTCAGTGCAGGTGAACTCAGTCAGTAAGGAAGTCAGTGCAGGTGTACTCAGTCAGTAAGGGAGTCAGTGCAGGTGTACTCAGTCAGTCAGTAAGGGAGTCAGTGCGGGTGTACTCAGTATGGGAGTCAGTGCAGGTGTACTCAGTCAGTCAGTAAGGGAGTCAGTGCGGGTGTACTCAGTATGGGAGTCAGTGCGGGTGTACTCAGTCAGTAAGGGAGTCAGTGCGGGTGTACTCAGTCAGTAAGGGAGTCAGTGCAGGTGTACTCAGTCAGTAAGGGAGTCAGTGCGGGTGTACTCAGTCAGTAAGGGAGTCAGTGCAGGTGTACTCAGTCAGTAAGGGAGTCAGTGCGGGTGTACTCAGTCAGTAAGGGAGTCAGTGCAGGTGTACTCAGTCAGTATGGGAGTCAGTGCGGGTGTACTCAGTCAGTAAGGGAGTCAGTGCGGGTGTACTCAGTCAGTAAGGGAGTCAGTGCAGGTGTACTCAGTCAGTAAGGGAGTCAGTGCGGGTGTACTCAGTCAGTATGGGAGTCAGTGCAGGTGAACTCAGTCAGTAAGGGAGTCAGTGCGGGTGTACTCAGTCAGTATGGGAGTCAGTGCAGGTGTACTCAGTCAGTAAGGGAGTCAGTGCGGGTGTACTCAGTCAGTAAGGGAGTCAGTGCAGGTGAACTCAGTCAGTAAGGAAGTCAGTGCAGGTGTACTCAGTCAGTAAGGGAGTCAGTGCAGGTGTACTCAGTCAGTCAGTAAGGAAGTCAGTGCAGGTGTACTCAGTCAGTCAGTAAGGGAGTCAGTGCAGGTGTACTCAGTCAGTCAGTAAGGGAGTCAGTGCTGGTGTACTCAGTATGGGAGTCAGTGCGGGTGTACTCAGTCAGTAAGGGAGTCAGTGCAGGTGTACTCAGTCAGTAAGGGAGTCAGTGCAGGTGTACTCAGTCAGTAAGGGAGTCAGTGCGGGTGTACTCAGTCAGTAAGGGAGTCAGTGCTGGTGTACTCAGTCAGTATGGGAGTCAGTGCAGGTGTACTCAGTCAGTGCGGGTGTACTCAGTCAGTAAGGGAGTCAGTGCAGGTGTACTCAGTCAGTTTATAAGGGAGTCAGTGCGGGTGTACTCACTCAGTAAGGGAGTCAGTGCGGGTGTAGTCAGTCAGTAAGGGAGTCAGTGCAGGTGTACTCAGTCAGTAAGGGAGTCAGTGCAGGTGTACTCAGTCAGTAAGGGAGTCAGTGCAGGTGTACTCAGTCAGTAAGGGAGTCAGTAAGGGTGTACTCAGTCAGTATGGGAGTCAGTGCGGGTGTACTCAGTCAGTAAGGCAGTCAGTGCAGGTGTACTCAGTCAGTAAGGCAGTCAGTGCAGGTGTACTCAGTCAGTATGGGAGTCAGTGCGGGTGTACTCAGTCAGTAAGGGAGTCAGTGCAGGTGTACTCAGTCAGTAAGGGAGTCAGTGCGGGTGTACTCAGTCAGTAAGGGAGTCAGTGCGGGTGTACTCAGTCAGTAAGGGAGTCAGTGCAGGTGTACTCAGTCAGTCAGGGAGTCAGTGCAGGTGTACTCAGTAAGGAAGTCAGTGCAGGTGTACTCAGTCAGTAAGGGAGTCAGTGCAGGTGAACTCAGTCAGTAAGGGAATCAGTGCGGGTGTACTCAGTCAGTAAGGGAATCAGTGCGGGTGTACTCAGTCAGTAAGGGAATCAGTGCAGGTGTACTCAGTCAGTAAGGGAGTCAGTGCAGGTGTACTCAGTCAGTTTATAAGAGAGTCAGTGCAGGTGTACTCAGTCAGTAAGGGAGTCAGTGCAGGTGTACTCAGTCAGTAAGGGAGTCAGTGCGGGTGTACTCAGTCAGTAAGGGAGTCAGTGCGGGTGTACTCAGTCAGTAAGGGAGTCAGTGCAGGTGTACTCAGTCAGTAAGGGAGTCAGTGCAGGTGTACTCAGTCAGTATGGGAGTCAGTGGGGGTGTACTCAGTCAGTAAGGGAGTCAGTGCAGGTGTACTCAGTCAGTAAGGGAGTCAGTGCAGGTGTACTCAGTCAGTATGGGAGTCAGTGCGGGTGTACTCAGTCAGTAAGGCAGTCAGTGCAGGTGTACTCAGTCAGTAAGGGAGTCAGTGCAGGTGTACTCAGTCAGTAAGGGAGTCAGTGCAGGTGTACTCAGTCAGTAAGGGAGTCAGTGCAGGTGTACTCAGTCAGTAAGGGAGTCAGTGCAGGTGTACTCAGTCAGTATGGGAGTCAGTGCAGGTGTACTCAGTCAGTATGGGAGTCAGTGCAGGTGTACTCAGTCAGTATGGGAGTCAGTGCGGGTGTACTCAGTCAGTATGGGAGTCAGTGCGGGTGTACTCAGTCAGTATGGGAGTCAGTGCGGGTGTACTCAGTCAGTAAGGCAGTCAGTGCAGGTGTACTCAGTCAGTATGGGAGTCAGTGCGGGTGTACTCAGTCAGTCAGGGAGTCAGTGCAGGTGTACTCAGTAAGGAAGTCAGTGCAGGTGTACTCAGTCAGTAAGGGAGTCAGTGCGGGTGTACTCAGTCAGTAAGGGAGTCAGTGCGGGTGTACTCAGTCAGTAAGGGAGTCAGTGCGGGTGTACTCAGTCAGTAAGGGAGTCAGTGCTGGTGTACTCAGTCAGTATGGGAGTCAGTGCGGGTGTACTCAGTCAGTAAGGGAGTCAGTGCAGGTGTACTCAGTCAGTAAGGGAGTCAGTGCAGGTGTACTCAGTCAGTAAGGGAGTCAGTGCAGGTGTACTCAGTCAGTAAGGGAGTCAGTGCAGGTGTACTCGGTCAGTATGGGAGTCAGTGCAGGTGTACTCAGTCAGTAAGGGAGTCAGTGCGGGTGTACTCAGTCAGTAAGGGAGTCAGTGCGGGTGTACTCAGTCAGTAAGGGAGTCAGTGCAGGTGTACTCAGTCAGTAAGGGAGTCAGTGTGGGTGTACTCAGTCAGTAAGGGAGTCAGTGCGGGTGTACTCAGTCAGTATGGGAGTCAGTGCGGGTGTACTCAGTCAGTATGGGAGTCAGTGCAGGTGTAGTCAGTCAGTAAGGGAGTCAGTGCGGGTGTACTCAGTCAGTAAGGGAGTCAGTGCAGGTGTACTCAGTCAGTATGGGAGTCAGTGCAGGTGTACTTAGTCAGTTTATAAGGGAGTCAGTGCAGGTGTACTCAGTCAGTAAGGGAGTCAGTGCAGGTGTACTCAGTCAGTAAGGGAGTCAGTGCGGGTGTACTCAGTCAGTAAGGGAGTCAGTGCGGGTGTACTCAGTCAGTAAGGGAGTCAGTGCAGGTGTACTCAGTCAGTATGGGAGTCAGTGCGGGTGTACTCAGTCAGTAAGGGAGTCAGTGCAGGTGTACTCAGTCAGTATGGGAGTCAGTGCGGGTGTACTCAGTCAGTAAGGGAGTCAGTGCAGGTGTACTCAGTCAGTAAGGGAGTCAGTGCAGGTGTACTCAGTCAGTATGGGAGTCAGTGCAGGTGTACTCAGTCAGTAAGGGAGTCAGTGCGGGTGTACTCAGTCAGTAAGGGAGTCAGTGCGGGTGTACTCAGTCAGTAAGGGAGTCAGTGCGGGTGTACTCAGTCAGTAAGGGAGTCAGTGCAGGTGTACTCAGTCAGTAAGGGAGTCAGTGCAGGTGTACTCAGTCAGTGCGGGTGTACTCACATGACTACACCAGAGGAATTTGGGATCCTTGAGGAGTGCCTGCTCTGTCAGCTTCTTATGGAAGAGCTCGTACACCTCAGAGTCCAGACAGTCTCGCAGCTGTCAACACACAGACACACAGCAGCTCAGCACAGCCCCACACAACACGTACACAACTGCACAGTACAGTGTGCCATAAGGGTACAAAAGCGTTCACAATTGTAATTTTCCATGTTAAAAACAGAAAATGCATTCGGTAGACCTGCAACCAATTGAAAGAAGGGCAACTAGCAATTCACGGGCTAAAAGAACAGGTTGAGGAACTGAATCTCTTTAGTCGTAAGCAAGATGACCAGAGGATTGGTTGCAAATGTATAAAATACTGAAATATCATTGATACGGTCCCCCCCAGAGGACCACTTCAGTACACATCAAAAACGGAAACTGTGCATTTGGGACCGAGGACAGAAGGTACTTGTTTGCACAGAGCGTGGAATACGATACCATGGGGTTCTGAAGGAACAGCTGGCCAAAATCAGTAGGCAGACAGCACGTGTTGTTTTCTTTCCTAGAGTTCCTGTGTTCCTATAAGAGCACCTGTATGTCCAGGGTAGAGAAGTAGCTGTTGAACTGGTCCTGGTTGTTGATGTCTGGCTCTCCACACACTGGGCACACCATGTCCCTGATGTGTTTGTCTCTGACTGCAATCGTGAAGTGCTGCTGGAAACAGGCTGAGCACACCGTGCACTGACAGGAGATCAGAGCCTGCATCTGAAACACCAGGAGAGAGAGAGAGGGGTTCATACACACACTGTACTGACAGGAGATCAGAGCCTGCATCTGAAACACCAGGAGAGAGAGAGAGGGGTTCATACACACACTGTACTGACAGGAGATCAGAGCCTGCATCTGAAACACCAGGAGAGAGAGGGGTTCATACACACACTGTACTGACAGGAGGTCACAGCCTGCATCTGAAACACCAGGAGAGAGAGGGGTTCATACACACACTGTACTGACAGATCAGAGCCTGTATCTGAGACACCAGGAGAGAGAGTGGTTCATACACACACTGTACTAACAGATCAGAGCCTGTATCTGAGACACCAGGAGAGAGAGTGGTTCATACACACACTGTACTAACAGATCAGAGCCTGTATCTGAGACACCAGGAGAGAGAGAGGGGTTCATACACACACTGTACTGACAGATCAGAGCCTGTATCTGAGACACCAGGAGAGAGAGTGGTTCATACACACACTGTACTAACAGATCAGAGCCTGTATCTGAGACACCAGGAGAGAGAGTGGTTCATACACACACTGTACTAACAGATCAGAGCCTGTATCTGAGACAACAGGAGAGAGAGTGGTTCATACACACACTGTACTAACAGATCAGAGCCTGTATCTGAGACACCAGGAGAGAGAGAGGGGTTCATACACACACTGTACTGACAGATCAGAGCCTGCATCTGAGACACCAGGAGAGAGAGAGAGGGGTTCATACACACACTGCACTGACAGGAGATCAGAGCCTGCATCTGAGACACCAGGAGAGAGAGAGAGGAGTTCATACACACACTGTACTGACAGGAGGTCACAGCCTGCATCTGAGACACCAGGAGAGAGAGAGTGGAGTTCATACACACACTGTACTGACAGATCAGAGCCTGTATCTGAGACACCAGGAGAGAGAGTGGTTCATACACACACTGTACTAACAGATCAGAGCCTGTATCTGAGACAACAGGAGAGAGAGTGGTTCATACACACACTGTACTAACAGATCAGAGCCTGTATCTGAGACACCAGGAGAGAGAGAGGGGTTCATACACACACTGTACTGACAGATCAGAGCCTGTATTTGAGACACCAGGAGAGAGAGTGGTTCATACACACACTGTACTAACAGATCAGAGCCTGTATCTGAGACAACAGGAGAGAGAGTGGTTCATACACACACTGTACTAACAGATCAGAGCCTGTATCTGAGACACCAGGAGAGAGAGAGGGGTTCATACACACACTGTACTGACAGATCAGAGCCTGTATCTGAGACACCAGGAGAGAGAGTGGTTCATACACACACTGTACTAACAGATCAGAGCCTGTATCTGAGACAACAGGAGAGAGAGTGGTTCATACACACACTGTACTAACAGATCAGAGCCTGTATCTGAGACACCAGGAGAGAGAGAGGGGTTCATACACACACTGTACTGACAGATCAGAGCCTGTATCTGAGAAACCAGGAGAGAGAGTGGTTCATACACACACTGTACTGACAGATCAGAGCCTGTATCTGAGAAACCAGGAGAGAGAGAGGGGTCAGAATCTGTATCGTAGAGGACACTACGGAGATCACTTACCTTGCTCTGAGGGAAGCTGTAAAAACAGATAGGACACTCTTTGGAGAGGAGGCGTCGGATGAAGTCACGGTCCTGCGACTCGCGTACAGCCTGCACCACGTCTTCCAGGCTGTAAGAGGCACCAGGCTCCAGGAGGAGAGAGAGAGCCAACTCACAGCGCCCCCAGCTGGGCAGCTCATACACTGCCAGCAACCTCCGCAGCACCCTCTGAAGAGAGATGACAGCACTCACTGACTGACTGGACACTCCAGCACATTAACACTGCACTGAGAGAGAGAGGTTCATACAGACACACTGACTGGACACTCCAGTACATTAACACTGCACTGAGAGAGAGGGGTTCATACAGACACACTGACTGGACACTCCAGTACATTAACACTGTACTGAGAGAGAGGGGTTCATACAGACACACTGACTGACTGGACACTCCAGTACATTAACACTGCACTGAGAGAGAGGGGTTCATACAGACACACTGACTGACTGGACACTCCAGTACATTAACACTGCACTGAGAGAGAGGGGTTCATACAGACACACTGACTGACTGGACACTCCAGTACATTAACACTGCACTGAGAGAGAGGGGTTCATACAGACACACTGACTGACTGGACACTCCAGTACATTAACACTGCACTAAGAGATATTGGGTTTCTCTAACCTGTTTGTCTTGGTGATGAACGTCAATGTGGGACTCAGGTTGTTCACTCCAGACACGCTGATGAAAGGGTTCCAACAGGGGGCGTTGCAAGAGAGAGAGTGCTCCCCTCACCTCCCCCCCACTAAGTCGCAGAGCATCGTGACACCCCAACATATCAGTGAACCCCAGAGTCGCAAGCTCCCGTACCTGAAAGAGAAGTTTGAATACAGTCTCTCAGACTGACTGGACACTCCAGTACATTAACACTGCACTGAGAGAGAGGGGTTCATACAGACACACTGACTGACTGGACACTCCAGTACATTAACACTGCACTGAGAGAGAGGGGTTCATACAGACACACTGACTGACTGGACACTCCAGTACATTAACACTGCACTGAGAGAGAGGGGTTCATACAGACACACTGACTGGACACCCCAGTACATTAACACTGCACTGAGAGAGAGGGGTTCATACAGATACACTGACTGACTGGACACTCCAGTACATTAACACTGCACTGAGAGAGAGGGGTTCATACAGACACACTGACTGACTGGACACTCCAGTACATTAACACTGCACTGAGAGAGAGGGGTTCATACAGACACACTGACTGACTGGACACTCCAGTACATTAACACTGCACTGAGAGAGAGGGGTTCATACAGACACACTGACTGGACACCCCAGTACATTAACACTGCACTGAGAGAGAGGGGTTCATACAGATACACTGACTGACTGGACACTCCAGTACATTAACACTGCACTGAGAGAGAGGGGTTCATACAGACACACTGACTGACTGGACACTCCAGTACATTAACACTGCACTGAGAGAGAGGGATTCATACAGACACACTGACTGACTGGACACTCCAGTACATTAACACTGCACTGAGAGAGAGGGGTTCATACAGACACTCAGACTGACTGGACACTCCAGTACATTAACACTGCACTGAGAGAGAGGGGTTCATACAGACACACTGACTGACTGGACACTCCAGCACATTAACACTGCACTGAGAGAGAGGGGTTCATACAGACACACTGACTGGACACTCCAGTACATTAACACTGCACTGAGAGAGAGGGGTTCATACAGACACTCAGACTGACTGGACACTCCAGTACATTAACACTGCACTGAGAGAGAGGGGTTCATA
Source organism: Lepisosteus platostomus (assembly GCF_059453375.1). Lineage (NCBI taxonomy): Eukaryota > Metazoa > Chordata > Actinopteri > Semionotiformes > Lepisosteidae > Lepisosteus > Lepisosteus platostomus. Next base: position 13,766,188 of record NC_142616.1, read on the forward strand.
CAGACACACTGACTGACTGGACACTCCAGTACATTAACACTGCACTGAGAGAGAGGGGTTCATACAGACACACTGACTGACTGGACACTCCAGTACATTAACACTGCACTGAGAGAGAGGGGTTCATACAGACACACTGACTGACTGGACACTCCAGTACATTAACACTGCACTGAGAGAGAGGGGTTCATACAGACACACTGACTGGACACTCCAGTACATTAACACTGCACTGAGAGAGAGGGGTTCATACAGACACACTGACTGACTGGACACTCCAGTACATTAACACTGCACTGAGAGAGAGGGGTTCATACAGACACACTGACTGACTGGACACTCCAGTACATTAACACTGCACTGAGAGAGAGGGGTTCATACAGACACACTGACTGGACACTCCAGTACATTAACACTGCACTGAGAGAGAGGGGTTCATACAGACACACTGACTGACTGGACACTCCAGTACATTAACACCGCACTGAGAGAGAGGGGTTCATACAGACACACTGACTGACTGGACACTCCAGTACATTAACACTGCACTGAGAGAGAGGGGTTCATACAGACACACTGACTGACTGGACACTCCAGTACATTAACACTGCACTGAGAGAGAGGGGTTCATACAGACACACTGACTGACTGGACACTCCAGTACATTAACACTGCACTGAGAGAGAGGGGTTCATACAGACACACTGACTGACTGGACACTCCAGTACATTAACACTGCACTGAGAGAGAGGGGTTCATACAGACACACTGACTGACTGGACACTCCAGTACATTAACACTGCACTGAGAGAGAGGGGTTCATACAGACACACTGACTGGACACTCCAGTACATTAACACTGCGCTGAGAGAGAGGGGTTCATACAGACACACTGACTGACTGGACACTCCAGTACATTAACACTGCACTGAGAGAGAGGGGTTCATACAGACACACTGACTGACTGGACACTCCAGTACATTAACACTGCACTGAGAGAGAGGGGTTCATACAGACACACTGACTGACTGGACACTCCAGTACATTAACACTGCACTGAGAGAGAGGGGTTCATACAGACACACTGACTGGACACTCCAGTACATTAACACTGCACTGAGAGAGAGGGGTTCATACAGACACACTGACTGGACACTCCAGTACATTAACACTGCACTGAGAGAGAGGGGTTCATACAGACACACTGACTGACTGGACACTCCAGTACAATAACACTGCACTGAGAGGGGTTCTCTCCCTGTAGCCTCACCTTGGCCTGTCTGTCTCTCAGTGCCTGCCTCACTGCCTTCTCCAGGTCTCCGCCGGCGCTGACCCAGGCCTGCCGGGCCTCCTGGCGGGACAGCCGGGCCCCCCCCAGGCTGCCGCTGGCCATGTCGCACAGCAGGTCCAGCGCCATGGGCAGCTCCGAGCACAGCCAGCGGCACGGCTCCCGGGTCCCGGAGTAGCTGACCGCGGCGAAGACCTCCTCCGGGCTCACGCCCCGCGCCTCCGCCTCCTGCCACACAGAGGGGGAGAGGAGAGGGGGGCGTCACCGCGGGGCGGACCTGCTGCTGGCCCCGGGGTCCCACAGAGAGTCGGGAAGGTGTGGGAGGGATTGGGGAAGCAGCAGGAGGGAGTCGGGAAGGTGTGGGAGGGATTGGGGAAGCAGCAGGAGAGAGTCGGGAAGGTGTGGGAGGGATTGGGGAAGCAGCAGCAGGGAGTCGGGAAGGTGTGGGAGGGATTGGGGAAGCAGCAGGAGGGAGTCGGGAAGGTGTGGGAGGGATTGGGGAAGCAGCAGGAGAGAGTCGGGAAGGTGTGGGAGGGATTGGGGAAGCAGCAGGAGAGAGTCGGGAAGGTGTGGGAGGGATTGGGGAAGCAGCTGGAGGGAGTCGGGAAGGTGTGGGAGGGATTGGGGAAGCAGCAGGAGGGAGTCGGGAAGGTGTGGGAGGGATTGGGGAAGCAGCAGCAGGAGGGAGTCGGGAAGGTGTGGGAGGGATTGGGGAAGCAGCAGCAGGAGAGAGTCGGGAAGGTGTTGGAGGGATTGGGGAAGCAGCAGGAGGGAGTCGGGAAGGTGTGGGAGGGATTGGGGAAGCAGCAGGAGAGAGTCGGGAAGGTGTGGGAGGGATTGGGGAAGCAGCAGAAGAGTCGGGAAGGTGTGGGAGGGATTGGGGAAGCAGCAGCAGGAGAGAGTCGGGAAGGTGTGGGAGGGATTGGGGAAGCAGCAGGAGAGAGTCGGGAAGGTGTGGGAGGGATTGGGGAAGCAGCAGGAGAGAGTCGGGAAGGTGTGGGAGGGATTGGGGAAGCAGCTGGAGGGAGTCGGGAAGGTGTGGGAGGGATTGGGGAAGCAGCAGGAGAGAGTCGGGAAGGTGTGGGAGGGATTGGGGAAGCAGCAGCAGGAGAGAGTCGGGAAGGTGTGGGAGGGATTGGGGAAGCAGCAGGAGAGAGTCGGGAAGGTGTGGGAGGGATTGGGGAAGCAGCAGCAGGAGGGAGTCGGGAAGGTGTGGGAGGGATTGGGGAAGCAGCAGCAGGAGGGAGTCGGGAAGGTGTGGGAGGGATTGGGGAAGCAGCTGGAGGGAGTCGGGAAGGTGTGGGAGGGATTGGGGAAGCAGCAGGAGAGAGTCGGGAAGGTGTGGGAGGGATTGGGGAAGCAGCAGCAGGAGAGAGTCGGGAAGGTGTGGGAGGGATTGGGGAAGCAGCAGGAGAGAGTCGGGAAGGTGTGGGAGGGATTGGGGAAGCAGCAGGAGGGAGTCGGGAAGGTGTGGGAGGGATTGGGGAAGCAGCAGGAGGGAGTCGGGAAGGTGTGGGAGGGATTGGGGAAGCAGCAGGAGGGAGTCGGGAAGGTGTGGGAGGGATTGGGGAAGCAGCAGGAGAGAGTCGGGAAGGTGTGGGAGGGATTGGGGAAGCAGCAGCAGGAGAGAGTCGGGAAGGTGTGGGAGGGATTGGGGAAGCAGCAGGAGAGAGTCGGGAAGGTGTGGGAGGGATTGGGGAAGCAGCAGCAGGAGAGAGTCGGGAAGGTGTGGGAGGGATTGGGGAAGCAGCAGGAGGGAGTCGGGAAGGTGTGGGAGGGATTGGGGAAGCAGCAGCAGGAGAGAGTCGGGAAGGTGTGGGAGGGATTGGGGAAGCAGCAGCAGGAGAGAGTCGGGAAGGTGTGGGAGGGATTGGGGAAGCAGCTGGAGAGAGTCGGGAAGGTGTGGGAGGGATTGGGGAAGCAGCAGGAGGGAGTCGGGAAGGTGTGGGAGGGATTGGGGAAGCAGCAGGAGGGAGTCAGGAAGGTGTGGGAGGGATTGGGGAAGCAGCAGGAGGGAGTCGGGAAGGTGTGGGAGGGATTGGGGAAGCAGCAGCAGGAGAGAGTCGGGAAGGTGTGGGAGGGATTGGGGAAGCAGCAGGAGGGAGTCGGGAAGGTGTGGGAGGGATTGGGGAAGCAGCAGGAGGAGAGAGTCGGGAAGGTGTGGGAGGGATTGGGGAAGCAGCAGCAGGAGAGAGTCGGGAAGGTGTGGGAGGGATTGGGGAAGCAGCAGGAGGGAGTCGGGAAGGTGTGGGAGGGATTGGGGAAGCAGCAGGAGAGAGTCGGGAAGGTGTGGGAGGGATTGGGGAAGCAGCTGGAGGGAGTCAGGAAGGTGTGGGAGGGATTGGGGCAGCAGCTGGAGAGAGTCGGGAAGGTGTGGGAGGGATTGGGGAAGCAGCAGGAGAGAGTCGGGAAGGTGTGGGAGGGATTGGGGAAGCAGCAGCAGGAGAGAGGCGGGAAGGTGTGGGAGGGATTGGGGAAGCAGCAGCAGGAGAGAGTCAGGAAGGTGTGGGAGGGATTGGGGAAGCAGCAGCTGGAGAGAGTCGGGAAGGTGTGGGAGGGATTGGGGAAGCAGCAGCAGGAGGGAGTCGGGAAGGTGTGGGAGGGATTGGGGAAGCAGCAGCAGGAGGGAGTCGGGAAGGTGTGGGAGGGATTGGGGAAGCAGCAGCAGGAGAGAGTCGGGAAGGTGTGGGAGGGATTGGGGAAGCAGCAGGAGAGAGTCGGGAAGGTGTGGGAGGGATTGGGGAAGCAGCAGGAGAGAGTCGGGAAGGTGTGGGAGGGATTGGGGAAGCAGCAGGAGAGAGTCGGGAAGGTGTGGGAGGGATTGGGGAAGCAGCAGGAGAGAGTCGGGAAGGTGTGGGAGGGATTGGGGAAGCAGCAGGAGGGAGTCGGGAAGGTGTGGGAGGGATTGGGGAAGCAGCAGGAGAGAGTCGGGAAGGTGTGGGAGGGATTGGGGAAGCAGCAGCAGGAGAGAGTCGGGAAGGTGTGGGAGGGATTGGGGAAGCAGCAGGAGAGAGTCGGGAAGGTGTGGGAGGGATTGGGGAAGCAGCAGCAGGAGGGAGTTGGGAAGGTGTGGGAGGGATTGGGGAAGCAGCAGGAGGGAGTCGGGAAGGTGTGGGAGGGATTGGGGAAGCAGCAGCAGGAGGGAGTCGGGAAGGTGTGGGAGGGATTGGGGAAGCAGCAGGAGAGAGTCGGGAAGGTGTGGGAGGGATTGGGGAAGCAGCAGGAGAGAGTCGGGAAGGTGTGGGAGGGATTGGGGAAGCAGCAGGAGAGAGTCGGGAAGGTGTGGGAGGGATTGGGGAAGCAGCAGGAGGGAGTCGGGAAGGTGTGGGAGGGATTGGGGAAGCAGCAGGAGAGAGTCGGGAAGGTGTGGGAGGGATTGGGGAAGCAGCAGCAGGAGAGAGTCGGGAAGGTGTGGGAGGGATTGGGGAAGCAGCAGGAGAGAGTCGGGAAGGTGTGGGAGGGATTGGGGAAGCAGCAGCAGGAGAGAGTCGGGAAGGTGTGGGAGGGATTGGGGAAGCAGCAGCAGGAGGGAGTCGGGAAGGTGTGGGAGGGATTGGGGAAGCAGCAGCAGGAGGGAGTCGGGAAGGTGTGGGAGGGATTGGGGAAGCAGCAGCAGGAGGGAGTCGGGAAGGTGTGGGAGGGATTGGGGAAGCAGCTGGAGAGAGTCGGGAAGGTGTGGGAGGGATTGGGGAAGCAGCAGGAGAGAGTCGGGAAGGTGTGGGAGGGATTGGGGAAGCAGCAGGAGAGAGTCGGGAAGGTGTGGGAGGGATTGGGGAAGCAGCAGGAGAGAGTCGGGAAGGTGTGGGAGGGATTGGGGAAGCAGCAGCAGGAGAGAGTCGGGAAGGTGTGGGAGGGATTGGGGAAGCAGCAGCAGGAGGGAGTTGGGAAGGTGTGGGAGGGATTGGGGAAGCAGCAGCAGGAGAGAGTCGGGAAGGTGTGGGAGGGATTGGGGAAGCAGCAGCAGGAGAGAGTCGGGAAGGTGTGGGAGGGATTGGGGAAGCAGCAGGAGAGAGTCGGGAAGGTGTGGGAGGGATTGGGGAAGCAGCAGCAGGAGAGAGTCGGGAAGGTGTGGGAGGGATTGGGGAAGCAGCAGGAGGGAGTTGGGAAGGTGTGGGAGGGATTGGGGAAGCAGCAGGAGGGAGTTGGGAAGGTGTGGGAGGGATTGGGGAATCAGCAGCTGGAGGGAGTCGGGAAGGTGTGGGAGGGATTGGGGAAGCAGCAGGAGAGAGTCGGGAAGGTGTGGGAGGGATTGGGGAAGCAGCAGGAGAGAGTCGGGAAGGTGTGGGAGGGATTGGGGAAGCAGCAGAAGAGTCGGGAAGGTGTTGGAGGGATTGGGGAATCAGCAGCAGGAGAGAGTCGGGAAGGTGTGGGAGGGATTGGGGAATCAGCAGCAGGAGAGAGTCGGGAAGGTGTGGGAGGGATTGGGGAAGCAGCAGGAGAGAGTCGGGAAGGTGTGGGAGGGATTGGGGAAGCAGCAGGAGAGAGTCGGGAAGGTGTGGGAGGGATTGGGGAAGCAGCAGGAGGGAGTCGGGAAGGTGTGGGAGGGATTGGGGCAGCAGCAGCAGGAGAGAGTCGGGAAGGTGTTGGAGGGATTGGGGAAGCAGCAGCAGGAGGGAGTCGGGAAGGTGTGGGAGGGATTGGGGAAGCAGCTGGAGGGAGTCGGGTAGGTGTGGGAGGGATTGGGGAAGCAGCAGCAGGAGAGAGTCGGGAAGGTGTGGGAGGGATTGGGGAAGCAGCAGCAGGAGAGAGTCGGGAAGGTGTGGGAGGGATTGGGGAAGCAGCAGGAGAGAGTCGGGAAGGTGTGGGAGGGATTGGGGAATCAGCAGCAGGAGAGAGTCGGGAAGGTGTGGGAGGGATTGGGGAAGCAGCTGGAGAGAGTCGGGAAGGTGTGGGAGGGATTGGGGAAGCAGCAGCAGGAGAGAGTCGGGAAGGTGTGGGAGGGATTGGGGAAGCAGCAGCAGGAGAGAGTCGGGAAGGTGTGGGAGGGATTGGGGAAGCAGCAGCAGGAGAGAGTCGGGAAGGTGTGGGAGGGATTGGGGAAGCAGCTGGAGGGAGTCGGGAAGGTGTGGGAGGGATTGGGGAATCAGCAGCTGGAGGGAGTCGGGAAGGTGTGGGAGGGATTGGGGAAGCAGCAGCAGGAGAGAGTCGGGAAGGTGTGGGAGGGATTGGGGAAGCAGCTGGAGGGAGTCGGGAAGGTGTGGGAGGGATTGGGGAAGCAGCAGGAGAGAGTCGGGAAGGTGTGGGAGGGATTGGGGAAGCAGCAGGAGAGAGTCGGGAAGGTGTGGGAGGGATTGGGGAAGCAGCAGGAGAGAGTCGGGAAGGTGTGGGAGGGATTGGGGAAGCAGCAGGAGGGAGTCGGGAAGGTGTGGGAGGGATTGGGGAAGCAGCAGGAGAGAGTCGGGAAGGTGTGGGAGGGATTGGGGAAGCAGCAGCAGGAGAGAGTCGGGAAGGTGTGGGAGGGATTGGGGAAGCAGCAGGAGAGAGTCGGGAAGGTGTGGGAGGGATTGGGGAATCAGCAGCAGGAGAGAGTCGGGAAGGTGTGGGAGGGATTGGGGAAGCAGCTGGAGAGAGTCGGGAAGGTGTGGGAGGGATTGGGGAAGCAGCAGGAGAGAGTCGGGAAGGTGTGGGAGGGATTGGGGAAGCAGCAGCAGGAGAGAGTCGGGAAGGTGTGGGAGGGATTGGGGAAGCAGCAGCAGGAGGGAGTCGGGAAGGTGTGGGAGGGATTGGGGAAGCAGCTGGAGAGAGTCGGGAAGGTGTGGGAGGGATTGGGGAAGCAGCAGCAGGAGGGAGTCGGGAAGGTGTGGGAGGGATTGGGGAAGCAGCAGGAGAGAGTCGGGAAGGTGTGGGAGGGATTGGGGAAGCAGCAGCAGGAGGGAGTCGGGAAGGTGTGGGAGGGATTGGGGAAGCAGCAGCAGGAGAGAGTCGGGAAGGTGTGGGAGGGATTGGGGAAGCAGCAGCAGGAGGGAGTTGGGAAGGTGTGGGAGGGATTGGGGAAGCAGCTGGAGAGAGTCGGGAAGGTGTGGGAGGGATTGGGGAAGCAGCAGCAGGAGGGAGTCGGGAAGGTGTGGGAGGGATTGGGGAAGCAGCAGCAGGAGAGAGTCGGGAAGGTGTGGGAGGGATTGGGGAAGCAGCAGGAGAGAGTCGGGAAGGTGTGGGAGGGATTGGGGAAGCAGCAGGAGAGAGTCGGGAAGGTGTGGGAGGGATTGGGGAAGCAGCAGCAGGAGAGAGTCGGGAAGGTGTGGGAGGGATTGGGGAAGCAGCTGGAGAGAGTCGGGAAGGTGTGGGAGGGATTGGGGAAGCAGCAGCAGGGAGTCGGGAAGGTGTGGGAGGGATTGGGGAAGCAGCAGAAGAGTCGGGAAGGTGTGGGAGGGATTGGGGAAGCAGCAGCAGGAGAGAGTCGGGAAGGTGTGGGAGGGATTGGGGAAGCAGCAGCAGGAGAGAGTCGGGAAGGTGTGGGAGGGATTGGGGAAGCAGCTGGAGGGAGTCGGGAAGGTGTGGGAGGGATTGGGGAATCAGCAGCTGGAGGGAGTCGGGAAGGTGTGGGAGGGATTGGGGAAGCAGCAGGAGAGAGTCGGGAAGGTGTGGGAGGGATTGGGGAAGCAGCAGGAGGGAGTCGGGAAGGTGTGGGAGGGATTGGGGAAGCAGCTGGAGGGAGTCGGGAAGGTGTGGGAGGGATTGGGGAATCAGCAGCTGGAGGGAGTCGGGAAGGTGTGGGAGGGATTGGGGAAGCAGCAGGAGAGAGTCAGGAAGGTGTGGGAGGGATTGGGGAAGCAGCAGGAGGGAGTCGGGAAGGTGTGGGAGGGATTGGGGAATCAGCAGGAGAGAGTCGGGAAGGTGTGGGAGGGATTGGGGAAGCAGCAGCAGGAGAGAGTCGGGAAGGTGTGGGAGGGATTGGGGAATCAGCAGCTGGAGGGAGTCGGGAAGGTGTGGGAGGGATTGGGGAAGCAGCAGAAGAGTCGGGAAGGTGTGGGAGGGATTGGGGAAGCAGCAGGAGGGAGTCGGGAAGGTGTGGGAGGGATTGGGGAAGCAGCAGCAGGAGGGAGTCGGGAAGGTGTGGGAGGGATTGGGGAAGCAGCAGCAGGAGGGAGTCGGGAAGGTGTGGGAGGGATTGGGGAAGCAGCAGCAGGAGAGAGTCGGGAAGGTGTGGGAGGGATTGGGGAAGCAGCAGGAGAGAGTCGGGAAGGTGTGGGAGGGATTGGGGAAGCAGCAGCAGGAGGGAGTCGGGAAGGTGTGGGAGGGATTGGGGAAGCAGCAGGAGAGAGTCGGGAAGGTGTGGGAGGGATTGGGGAAGCAGCAGCAGGAGAGAGTCGGGAAGGTGTGGGAGGGATTGGGGAAGCAGCAGGAGGGAGTCGGGAAGGTGTGGGAGGGATTGGGGAAGCAGCAGGAGAGAGTCGGGAAGGTGTGGGAGGGATTGGGGAAGCAGCAGCAGGAGGGAGTCGGGAAGGTGTGGGAGGGATTGGGGAAGCAGCAGGAGGGAGTCGGGAAGGTGTGGGAGGGATTGGGGAAGCAGCAGCAGGAGGGAGTCGGGAAGGTGTGGGAGGGATTGGGGAAGCAGCAGGAGAGAGTCGGGAAGGTGTGGGAGGGATTGGGGAAGCAGCAGCAGGAGGGAGTCGGGAAGGTGTGGGAGGGATTGGGGAAGCAGCAGGAGAGTCGGGAAGGTGTGGGAGGGATTGGGGAAGCAGCAGAAGAGTCGGGAAGGTGTGGGAGGGATTGGGGAAGCAGCAGGAGGGAGTCGGGAAGGTGTGGGAGGGATTGGGGAAGCAGCAGAAGAGTCGGGAAGGTGTGGGAGGGATTGGGGAAGCAGCAGGAGGGAGTCGGGAAGGTGTGGGAGGGATTGGGGAAGCAGCAGGAGGGAGTCGGGAAGGTGTGGGAGGGATTGGGGAAGCAGCAGGAGGGAGTCGGGAAGGTGTGGGAGGGATTGGGGAAGCAGCAGCAGGAGAGAGTCGGGAAGGTGTGGGAGGGATTGGGGAATCAGCAGCTGGAGGGAGTCGGGAAGGTGTGGGAGGGATTGGGGAAGCAGCAGGAGAGAGTCGGGAAGGTGTGGGAGGGATTGGGGAATCAGCAGCTGGAGGGAGTCGGGAAGGTGTGGGAGGGATTGGGGAAGCAGCAGGAGGGAGTCGGGAAGGTGTGGGAGGGATTGGGGAATCAGCAGCTGGAGGGAGTCGGGAAGGTGTGGGAGGGATTGGGGAAGCAGCAGGAGAGAGTCGGGAAGGTGTGGGAGGGATTGGGGAAGCAGCAGCAGGAGAGAGTCGGGAAGGTGTGGGAGGGATTGGGGAAGCAGCAGCAGGAGAGAGTCGGGAAGGTGTGGGAGGGATTGGGGAAGCAGCTGGAGGGAGTCGGGAAGGTGTGGGAGGGATTGGGGAAGCAGCAGGAGGGAGTCGGGAAGGTGTGGGAGGGATTGGGGAAGCAGCTGGAGGGAGTCGGGAAGGTGTGGGAGGGATTGGGGAAGCAGCAGGAGGGAGTCGGGAAGGTGTGGGAGGGATTGGGGAAGCAGCAGGAGGGAGTCGGGAAGGTGTGGGAGGGATTGGGGAAGCAGCAGCAGGAGAGAGTCGGGAAGGTGTGGGAGGGATTGGGGAAGCAGCAGGAGGGAGTTGGGAAGGTGTGGGAGGGATTGGGGAATCAGCAGCAGGAGGGAGTCGGGAAGGTGTGGGAGGGATTGGGGAAGCAGCAGCAGGAGGGAGTCGGGAAGGTGTGGGAGGGATTGGGGAAGCAGCAGAAGAGTCGGGAAGGTGTGGGAGGGATTGGGGAAGCAGCAGGAGGGAGTCGGGAAGGTGTGGGAGGGATTGGGGAAGCAGCAGGAGGGAGTCGGGAAGGTGTGGGAGGGATTGGGGAAGCAGCAGGAGGGAGTCGGGAAGGTGTGGGAGGGATTGGGGAAGCAGCAGCAGGAGGGAGTCGGGAAGGTGTGGGAGGGATTGGGGAAGCAGCAGCAGGAGAGAGTCGGGAAGGTGTGGGAGGGATTGGGGAAGCAGCAGGAGAGAGTCGGGAAGGTGTGGGAGGGATTGGGGAAGCAGCAGGAGAGAGTCGGGAAGGTGTGGGAGGGATTGGGGAAGCAGCAGCAGGAGAGAGTCGGGAAGGTGTGGGAGGGATTGGGGAAGCAGCTGGAGGGAGTCGGGAAGGTGTGGGAGGGATTGGGGAAGCAGCAGGAGGGAGTCGGGAAGGTGTGGGAGGGATTGGGGAAGCAGCTGGAGGGAGTCGGGAAGGTGTGGGAGGGATTGGGGAAGCAGCAGGAGGGAGTCGGGAAGGTGTGGGAGGGATTGGGGAAGCAGCAGGAGGGAGTCGGGAAGGTGTGGGAGGGATTGGGGAAGCAGCAGGAGGGAGTCGGGAAGGTGTTGGAGGGATTGGGGAAGCTCCACGCAGACAGCACCTCAGATCTGGAATCGCACGCGGCAGCGCTGTCCACAGCGCCACCGTGCCATGATCAGCAACACTCACATCGCACATGCACAAGAGCCTCTAGAACTGCACCCACTCTGATCATCTTGACCAGCTGAAGCCCCTCCTCTTTCATCTTGTTCTGTCGCGCCCAATCAGCGTCCTCCATCGGCTTGGGGAGGGGCGTGGGCGGGACCTTGGGGGGCGTGGCCACCGCAGGGCCATCCAGCAGGGCTGGAGACGGTTGTGGGCAGGGCAGGGAGACGTGGGGGGTGGGGTCATAGCGGCTGAGGTTGCAGACTTCGCAAACGCTGCTGGTCATGGTGTTCGCAAAGGTGCAGTACTGGCACTCCCACTGAGGGAAACAGAGAGACAGGTCAGAGTACAGGACAGCACACACAGCCCTGAGCTCTGCTGTGAGCCAGTGAAACACACACACACAGCCCTGAGCTCTGCTGGGACGGAGTGAAACACACACACACAGCCCTGAGCTCTGCTGGGACGGAGTGAAACACACACACACAGCCCTGAGCTCTGCTGTGAGCCAGTGAAACACACACACACAGCCATGAGCTCTGCTGTGAGCCAGTGAAACACACACACACAGCCCTGAGCTCTGCTGTGAGCCAGTGAAACACACACACACAGCCCTGAGCTCTGCTGTGAGCCAGTGAAACACACACACACACACAGCCCTGAGCTCTGCTGTGAGCCAGTGAAACACACACACACAGCCCTGAGCTCTGCTGTGAGGCAGTGAAACACACACACACACACACAGCCCTGAGCTCTGCTGTGACCCAGTGAAACACACACACACACACAGCCCTGAGCTCTGCTGTGACGTAGTGAAACACACACACACACACAGCCCTGAGCTCTGCTGTGACGTAGTGAAACACACACACACAGCCCTGAGCTCTGCTGTGAGCCAGTGAAACACACACGCACACACACACACACACACACACACACACACACACACACACAGCCCTGAGCTTTGCTGTGACGTAGTGAAACACACACACACAGCCCTTAGTTTACAATGAAGACTAACGCTAGACTGAGAGTCAATCCCTATGCCTCAGTACCTGTAGCTGGGAAGCTGCAGCCACAGGAGGGATCTGGGCTTGGGCTGAGGTCACCGGTGGACGGGACGCCAGGCGGGGACGCTCACACACCTCACACAGCACACTGCTGCTGGGATTGACCATGGTACAGCTCTGACACTGCCACTGAGACACTGAGAGAGAGAGGGGTTCATACAGACACACTGACTGGACACTCCAGTACATTAACACTGCTCTGAGAGAGAGGGGTTCATACAGACACACTGACTGGACACTCCAGTACATTAACACTGCACTGAGAGAGAGGGGTTCATACAGACACACTGACTGACTGGACACTCCAGTACATTAACACTGCACTGAGAGAGAGGGGTTCATACAGACACACTGACTGGACACTCCAGTACATTAACACTGCACTGAGAGAGAGGGGTTCATACAGACACACTGACTGGACACTCCAGTACATTAACACTGCTCTGAGAGAGGGGGGTTCATACAGACACACTGACTGGACACTCCAGTACATTAACACTGCACTGAGAGAGAGGGGTTCATACAGACACACTGACTGGACACTCCAGTACATTAACACTGCACTGAGAGAGAGGGGTTCATACAGACACACTGACTGGACACTCCAGTACATTAACACTGCACTGAGAGAGAGGGGTTCATACAGACACACTGACTGACTGGACACTCCAGTACATTAACACTGCACTGAGAGAGAGGGGTTCATACAGACACACTGACTGACTGGACACTCCAGTACATTAACACTGCACTGAGAGAGAGGGGTTCATACAGACACACTGACTGGACACTCCAGTACATTAACACTGCACTGAGAGAGAGGGGTTCATACAGACACACTGACTGACTGGACACTCCAGTACATTAACACTGCACTGAGAGAGAGGGGTTCATACAGACACTGACTGGACACTCCAGTACATTAACACTGCACTGAGAGAGAGGGGTTCATACAGACACACTGACTGACTGGACACTCCAGTACATTAACACTGCACTGAGAGAGAGGGGTTAATACAGACACACTGACTGGACACTCCAGTACATTAACACTGCACTGAGAGAGAGGGGTTCATACAGACACACTGACTGGACACTCCAGTACATTAACACTGCACTGAGAGAGAGGGGTTCATACAGACACACTGACTGGACACTCCAGTACATTAACACTGCACTGAGAGAGAGGGGTTCATACAGACACACTGACTGACTGGACACTCCAGTACATTAACACTGCACTGAGAGAGAGGGGTTCATACAGACACACTGACTGGACACTCCAGTACATTAACACTGCACTGAGAGAGAGGGGTTCATACAGACACACTGACTGACTGGACACTCCAGTACATTAACACTGCACTGAGAGAGAGGGGTTCATACAGACACACTGACTGACTGGACACTCCAGTCCATTAACACTGCACTGAGAGAGAGGGGTTCATACAGATACACTGACTGACTGGACACTCCAGTACATTAACACTGCACTGAGAGAGAGGGGTTCATACAGACACACTGACTGGACACTCCAGTACATTAACACTGCACTGAGAGAGAGGGGTTCATACAGACACACTGACTGACTGGACACTCCAGTACATTAACACTGCACTGAGAGAGAGGGGTTCATACAGACACACTGACTGGACACTCCAGTACATTAACACTGCACTGAGAGAGAGGGGTTCATACAGACACACTGACTGACTGGACACTCCAGTACATTAACACTGCACTGAGAGAGAGGGGTTCATACAGACACACTGACTGACTGGACACTCCAGTACATTTACACTGCACTGAGAGAGAGGGGTTCATACAGACACACTGACTGGACACTCCAGTACATTAACACTGCACTGAGAGAGAGGGGTTCATACAGACACACTGACTGACTGGACACTCCAGTACATTAACACTGCACTGAGAGAGAGGGGTTCATACAGACACACTGACTGACTGGACACTCCAGTACATTAACACTGCACTGAGAGAGAGGGGTTCATACAGACACACTGACTGACTGGACACTCCAGTACATTAACACTGCACTGAGAGAGAGGGGTTCATACAGACACACTGACTGACTGGACACTCCAGTACATTAACACTGCACTGAGAGAGAGGGGTTCATACAGACACACTGACTGACTGGACACTCCAGTACATTAACACTGCACTGAGAGAGAGGGGTTCATACAGACACACTGACTGACTGGACACTCCAGTACATTAACACTGCACTGAGAGAGAGGGGTTCATACAGACACACTGACTGGACACTCCAGTACATTAACACTGCACTGAGAGAGAGGGGTTCATACAGACACACTGACTGACTGGACACTCCAGTACATTAACACTGCACTGAGAGAGAGGGGTTCATACAGACACTGACTGGACACTCCAGTACATTAACACTGCACTGAGAGAGAGGGGTTCATACAGACACACTGACTGACTGGACACTCCAGTACATTAACACTGCACTGAGAGAGAGGGGTTAATACAGACACACTGACTGGACACTCCAGTACATTAACACTGCACTGAGAGAGAGGGGTTCATACAGACACACTGACTGGACACTCCAGTACATTAACACTGCACTGAGAGAGAGGGGTTCATACAGACACACTGACTGGACACTCCAGTACATTAACACTGCACTGAGAGAGAGGGGTTCATACAGACACACTGACTGACTGGACACTCCAGTACATTAACACTGCACTGAGAGAGAGGGGTTCATACAGACACACTGACTGGACACTCCAGTACATTAACACTGCACTGAGAGAGAGGGGTTCATACAGACACACTGACTGACTGGACACTCCAGTACATTAACACTGCACTGAGAGAGAGGGGTTCATACAGACACACTGACTGACTGGACACTCCAGTCCATTAACACTGCACTGAGAGAGAGGGGTTCATACAGATACACTGACTGACTGGACACTCCAGTACATTAACACTGCACTGAGAGAGAGGGGTTCATACAGACACACTGACTGGACACTCCAGTACATTAACACTGCACTGAGAGAGAGGGGTTCATACAGACACACTGACTGACTGGACACTCCAGTACATTAACACTGCACTGAGAGAGAGGGGTTCATACAGACACACTGACTGGACACTCCAGTACATTAACACTGCACTGAGAGAGAGGGGTTCATACAGACACACTGACTGACTGGACACTCCAGTACATTAACACTGCACTGAGAGAGAGGGGTTCATACAGACACACTGACTGACTGGACACTCCAGTACATTTACACTGCACTGAGAGAGAGGGGTTCATACAGACACACTGACTGGACACTCCAGTACATTAACACTGCACTGAGAGAGAGGGGTTCATACAGACACACTGACTGACTGGACACTCCAGTACATTAACACTGCACTGAGAGAGAGGGGTTCATACAGACACACTGACTGACTGGACACTCCAGTACATTAACACTGCACTGAGAGAGAGGGGTTCATACAGACACACTGACTGACTGGACACTCCAGTACATTAACACTGCACTGAGAGAGAGGGGTTCATACAGACACACTGACTGACTGGACACTCCAGTACATTAACACTGCACTGAGAGACAGGGGTTCATACAGACACACTGACCTGAGACCTGGGAAGCCTGCAGTACATCATCTCTGCCAGCAGGAGGGGCAGTCCGAGGCCTCTCACAGCTCACACACAGCACGGCTAGGCTCTCGTTCCGACAGGTACAGGAGACACAGGTCCAGGGCGCGGAGGGGGAGCGCACAGACAGAGACTGCGGGGGGCTGGGAGAGAGAGGGGTCAATACAAACACTGCGGGTGAATGAGGCTGCCTTTCCTGCCCCAGGGGCAAAGACCCAGAATGGGAACCAGGTGTATGTGCATTTACAACCGAGATCAGCAGGTGTTCCTGTACGCAAAGAGTGGTGGGGGCGTGTAACAGGCTACCCAGCCATGTTGTTGAAGCCGATACCCTGGCTTCTCTCCAGACACAGCTGGGTGAGACCCTCCAGTCAGGACAGGAGGCTCCTCTTTACACAGAGGGAGGTGGGGATGTGGAACAAGCTGCCCAGCCATGTTGTTGAAGCCGATACCCAGACTTCTCTCAGGACACAGCTGGGTGAGACCCTCCAGTCAGGACAGGAGGCTCCTCTTTACACAGAGGGGGGTGGGGATGGGGAACAAGCTGCCCAGCCACGTTGTTGAAGCCGATACCCAGACTTCTCTCAGGACACAGCTGTGTGAGACCCTCCAGTCAGGACAGGAGGCTCTTCTTTACACAGAGGGTGGTGGGGGTGGGGAACAAGCTGCCCAGCCATGTTGTTGAAGCCGATACCCAGACTTCTCTCAGGACACAGCTGTGTGAGACCCTCCAGTCAGGACAGGAGGCTCCTCTTTACACAGAGGGGGGTGGGGGTGGGGAACAAGCTGCCCAGCCATGTTGTTGAAGCCGATACCCTGGCTTCTCTCCAGACACAGCTGGGTGAGCTCCTCCAGTCAGGACAGGAGGCTCTTCTTTACACAGAAGAATTAACCCGAAGGGGGAAACGACCCGTCTTCTCCCCCAGAAGCCCCCCGGACCGCACAGAGTGTGCACAGCGGAGCAGGGGCGGGTGGGTGTGGGACCCTGGCACGGTCTCGCGGGGTCCAGCCCACCCTGTCCCACCTCACACAGCCGGCCCGGCGGGGCCCGCTCCCCTGGGGAGGTGGGAGGAGAGCCGGCCGAGACCGTGCGAACTCCACACGGACAGGCAGGCGTGTCCCAGTGGCGGATGCCCGAGCACCGCTCGACGGCGGTCACGGCGCCTCGGGGCGCCCCCTCACCTGCTGGTCTGCGGGAGGCGGGCGGGGGCGCGGAGCGAGGTGGTGGAGCTGCGCCGGTGCTGCCCCCTGCTGGGGTGAGTGTGGTACAGCCTGTCGCAGTCGGTGCAGAGCCACTGGACACAGGAGGGGCAGTGCAGGGACACGGGGAACATCCCACACAGCGTGCAGTTCTCCACTGGGGAGAGGAGCAGAGGGACTGCGGCTGTCACAGCGCAAGAGCACACACACACACACACAGTGTGCAGTTCTCCACTGGGGAGAGGAGCAGAGGGACTGCTGCTGGAGTCACAGCACAAGAGCACACACACACACACACACACACAGCGTGCAGTTCTCCACTGGGGAGAGGAGCAGAGGGACTGCGGCTGTCACAGCGCAAGAGCACACACACACACACACACACACACACACACACACACACACAGCGTGCAGTTCTCCACTGGGGAGAGGAGCAGAGGGACTGACTGCTGTCACAGCGCAAGAGCACACACAACACACACACACACACAGTGTGCAGTTCTCCACTGGGGAGAGGAGCAGAGGGACTGCGGCTGTCACAGCGCAAGAGCACACACACACACACACACACACACACACACACACACACACACACAGCGTGCAGTTCTCCACTGGGGAGAGGAGCAGAGGGACTGCTGCTGGAGTCACAGCACAAGAGCACACACACACACACACACACACACACACACACACACACACACACACACAGCGTGCAGTTCTCCACTGGGGAGAGGAGCAGAGGGACTGCTGCTGTCACAGCACAAGAGCACACACACACACACACACACACACACACACACACACACACAGTGTGCAGTTCTCCACTGGGGAGAGGAGCAGAGGGACTGCGGCTGTCACAGCGCAAGAGCACACACACACACACACACACACACACACACACACACAGCGTGCAGTTCTCCACTGGGGAGAGGAGCAGAGGGACTGCTGCTGGAGTCACAGCACAAGAGCACACACACACACACACACACACACACAGTGTGCAGTTCTCCACTGGGGAGAGGAGCAGAGGGACTGACTGCTGTCACAGCGCAAGAGCACACACACACACACACACACACACACACACACAGTGTGCAGTTCTCCACTGGGGAGAGGAGCAGAGGGACTGCTGCTGTCACAGCACAAGAGCGCACAACACACACACACACACACACACACACACACACAGAGCGTGCAGTTCTCCACTGGGGAGAGGAGCAGAGGGACTGCTGCTGTCACAGCACAAGAGCACACACACACACACACACACACACACACACACACACACAGCGTGCAGTTCTCCACTGGGGAGAGGAGCAGAGGGACTGCTGCTGGAGTCACAGCACAAGAGCACACACACACACACACACACACACACACACACACACACACACACACACACACAGCGTGCAGTTCTCCACTGGGGAGAGGAGCAGAGGGACTGACTGCTGTCACAGCGCAAGAGCACACAACACACACACACACACACACACACACACACACACACACACACACACACAGCGTGCAGTTCTCCACTGGGGAGAGGAGCAGAGGGACTGCTGCTGTCACAGCACAAGAGCACACACACACACACACACACACACACACACACACAGTGTGCAGTTCTCCACTGGGGAGAGGAGCAGAGGGACTGCTGCTGGAGTCACAGCACAAGAGCACACACACACACACACACACACACACACACACACACAGCGTGCAGTTCTCCACTGGGGAGAGGAGCAGAGGGACTGACTGCTGTCACAGCGCAAGAGCACACACAACACACACACACACACAGTGTGCAGTTCTCCACTGGGGAGAGGAGCAGAGGGACTGCTGCTGTCACAGCACAAGAGCGCACACACACACACACACACACACACACACAGAGCGTGCAGTTCTCCACTGGGGAGAGGAGCAGAGGGACTGCTGCTGTCACAGCGCAAGAGCACACACACACACACACACACACACACACACACACAGCGTGCAGTTCTCCACTGGGGAGAGGAGCAGAGGGACTGCTGCTGTCACAGCGCAAGAGCACACACACACACACACACACACACACACACACAGAGCGTGCAGTTCTCCACTGGGGAGAGGAGCAGAGGGACTGCTGCTGTCACAGCACAAGAGCGCACACACACACACACACACACACACACACACACACACACACACAGCGTGCAGTTCTCCACTGGGGAGAGGAGCAGAGGGACTGCTGCTGTCACAGCACAAGAGCACACAACACACACATACACACACACACACACACACAGCGTGCAGTTCTCCACTGGGGAGAGGAGCAGAGGGACTGACTGCTGCTGTCACAGCGCAAGAGCACACACAACACACACACACACACACACACACACACACACACACAGCGTGCAGTTCTCCACTGGGGAGAGGAGCAGAGGGACTGACTGCTGCTGTCACAGCGCAAGAGCACACACACACACACACACACACACACACACACACACACACACTGCCCGCCTGTCTGTCACACACACACACGCACTGCCCACCTGTCTGTCACACACACACACACGCACTGCCCGCCTGTGTTAACACACACACACTGCCTGCCTGTGTTTCTAACCAGGTACATCCCGCCTGTGTGTCTCACACACACACACTGACTGGATGAAGAAACAGAACTGTGGAGAACAGACAGAACTGATGAAACAGTGACTGGAACTGCGATGCCCATGGCCGAGACTCACCAGGTGCTCTGGAGATGGGCTCTCGAATGTGACTGGCTCTCCCAGGATGCCGGTGGATTACAACGTCACACTTCTCACAGAAGAGCTTGGCATCACAGGGAGGACAGGAGACAGATGGAGTCCCACCACAGACATTACACATTCCCTCTGAGAAAGAGACAGGTCAGTACAGACACACTGACGGGACACTCCAGTACATTAACACTGCACTGAGAGAGAGGGGTTCATACAGACACACTGACTGACTGGACACTCCAGTACATTAACACTGCACTGAGAGAGAGGGGTTCATACAGACACACTGACTGACTGGACACTCCAGGACATTAACACTGCACTGAGAGAGAGGGGTTCATACAGACACACTGACTGACTGGACACTCCAGTACATTAACACTGCACTGAGAGAGAGGGGTTCATACAGACACACTGACTGACTGGACACTCCAGTACATTAACACTGCACTGAGAGAGAGGGGTTCATACAGACACACTGACTGACTGGACACTCCAGTACATTAACACTGCACTGAGAGAGAGGGGTTCATACAGACACACTGACTGACTGGACACTCCAGTACATTAACACTGCACTGAGAGAGAGGGGTTCATACAGACACACTGACTGACTGGACACTCCAGGACATTAACACTGCACTGAGAGAGAGGGGTTCATACAGACACACTGACTGACTGGACACTCCAGTACATTAACACTGCACTGAGAGAGAGGGGTTCATACAGACACACTGACTGACTGGACACTCCAGTACATTAACACTGCACTGAGAGAGAGGGGTTCATACAGACACACTGACTGGACACTCCAGTACATTAACACTGCACTGAGAGAGAGGGGTTCATACAGACACACTGACTGACTGGACACTCCAGTACATTAACACTGCACTGAGAGAGAGGGGTTCATACAGACACACTGACTGACTGGACACTCCAGTACATTAACACTGCACTGAGAGAGAGGGGTTCATACAGACACACTGACTGGACACTCCAGTACATTAACACTGCACTGAGAGAGAGGGGTTCATACAGACACACTGACTGGACACTCCAGTACATTAACACTGCACTGAGAGAGAGGGGTTCATACAGACACACTGACTGACTGGACACTCCAGTACAGTAACACTGCACTGAGAGAGAGGGGTTCATACAGACACACTGACTGACTGGACACTCCAGTACATTAACACTGCACTGAGAGAGAGGGGTTCATACAGACACACTGACTGGACACTCCAGTACATTAACACTGCACTGAGAGAGAGGGGTTCATACAGACACACTGACTGACTGGACACTCCAGTACAGTAACACTGCACTGAGAGAGTTTACCTGTGCCTTTGGGGGTGAAGCCTGGGCAGGGCTCTGGTTTCGGGGGCTCTGCTGGTCTGGAGAGGGCAGGGGGGGGCAGCTGTCTGTCTACCAGCGGTTTAGGGTCCCCGGGCTCTGCGAGCGCCCCCGCGTCCGGGCTGAACCCCGCTTCCTCCTGTGGAACAGCGGAACAGCTGTGTCGCTCACGACGGCGGTGCGACAAGAGCAGCCCCGCCCGAGCCCAGCCACCCCCCCGGCCGCGGCTCACCTGCTCGGGCGGCTCCGTCTCCCGCTCGCGGGGCGGCAGGGCGTCCCCGAACGCCTCCGGGTGGGAGTGCGCGCCCTGCAACACAGACAGGGGCCCCCGGTCACAGCTCCACCGCCGGGGAAGTCTCCTGCCCCACTTTAAGGAGAGGGGTGACAGCAGCTACCCCCTTGCTAACAGCCACTCCACCCTGAGCTGGTCTCGGGAGCCGCGCTGGGTCGGGCCTGGCTAGTACCCGCATGGGAGACCAGGGGCTGTAAGCTTTTGGGGCGGAGCGGTGGCC